>NC_140255.1:16453570-16563570 GCF_949987555.1 Borostomias antarcticus | reverse complement strand
TGTGTCTCTTTATACTGGCCTAGAGAGAGACCTTCAGATGTGGAGACGCACAGAATTTATCAAAGTTTGGTGGTTTCCACTGCAACTCAAGTGCCATATAAGATCCAGATGAAAAATGTTTGGAATAATATTAAATATCCCGTCGATATATGAATTCCATAAATGCCCGTTTTCTCTCTCTTTGGTGCGGCTCATTCTCTCCTGGATTAGCGCGGCTTTGTTGACACGGCTTCACGGATGAAAAATTCCGCTGAGAAAATAAATTGAGTCAGTGGTCAGAGCTGTTGGTGAAAAGTGGTTAGAATTCCCTGCGTTTTCCGTGAGACCCATTCCCAAGTTGCTCATAATGTTTGGCAGCATTAGCTCTGTCCATTAAGTGGATAGCAGAGCTGAAGCTGACCTGGTTTGTTGCCTCCCGGCATGGCCGCTGTGACGGCCGCGAGGTGTGGAGGACCCTGATCTGAGTTCCCACGGCGAGAAAGGAGGACCCTGGCTCTGAGGAGGGGCTGTTAAACACAATGAAAAGGCTTCAGTCCTCAGGGGTGTGAACGTACTGAGGAGTTGGATGTTCTTATGAGACATTGGGTAATATTTCAGTACAGGGCCATAGTACCAAGCAGTGTATCATGAAACTAAACTGAATACAGTAAATATGTACATGTGGTGATTTTGTAGGGGCTGAGTGTTCTCAGGTCTATAGCTCTGTGTTACGGAAGATTGTGATGCTGACAGACATTTATTCTTATAGCACTTCTGTGCTGTCTACCTAACTGTACTGGGCTGTTGTCTACTTGCTAAGTCTGTTCTCTGAGAGCTGCTATACTGTAGGTACCTGCTAACTGTTATCTGAGGGCTGCTATACTGTAGGTACCCGCTAGCTCTGTTCTGAGGGCTGCTGTCTACCTGCTAACTCTGTTCTCTCAGGACTGCTTGGTACCCGGCTAGCTCAATTTTCTGAGGGCTGCTACTTTACAGTATACCTGGCTAGCTCTGTCTGTTCTCTGAGGACTGCTAGGTACCTCTGTTCTCTGAGGACTGCTAGGTAAGTCTGTTTTTTTAGGTTTGCTGCTTACTAACTGTTCTTTGAGGACTGCTAGGTACATGCTAACTCGGTTCTCTGAGGGCTGCTATGTACCTGGCTAACTCGGTTCTCTGAGGGCTGCTGTCTACCTGCTAACTCTGTTCTCTGAGGGCTGCTGTACCTGCTAACTCTGTTCTCTGAGGGCTACTAGGTAACTGTTCTCTGCAGGCTGCCAGGTACCTGCTAATTATGTTCTCTGAGGACTGCTAAGTAACTCTGTTCTTTGAGTGCTGCTAGGTTACTCTGTTCTCTGAGGGCTCCTGTATAGGGTGACCCTAACTTCAAATACCGCCCCCCCCCCCCATATATATATATTATTTCTTTATTTATTTTTAAGGTGGGCTGTAGGCTAATATGAAATAGGTGATGTATTGCAGTCATAACAAAGTAGGCAATTTATTGATTGATTTCTAAAGACATCATATAAGGTGAGCTTATTATCTTTTATGTCTGCACTCCCACTGTGCGCGACAGAAAAAGTGATCTAGCAGTGTGTGCAAAAGGCAGCTTTTTCATTGCTGGCTACTACTTCTCGGAAAAAGGGCTACGTTTTCTTAAGCTCTATAGGAAAGCTTGTTTTCTCTTCGGCATGATGCCATATTCTAGAACGCTTAGCAGCGTGACAGCTGTCAGACAGCCACAAACGTCCATAGCAACAGCTTTGACAACGGCACATTGATTGACACACATACAGACAAATCAGTGTTGAAATTCAGATGCGTTGCCTCAAGTTAACTCGGAAGAGAGCTAGATTCTAGAATGTGAGCAACAAGAGTCCGTAGCAACACAAGTTTCAACTTTAATCGTAGCAAATCTTTTATCTAAATGGGGTTTAAGCACTGAAAACAAGTAAACTGATATTATTATATTAAAATAGGGACAATTTGTTGATTAATGTGGAAAACCAGGAAATTTTAGTATCCCGACAGATATTTGTCGGGACTCAGGACAGCCAGCTTGAAATCGGGACTGTCCTGGTCAAATCGGGACTGTCCCGGTCAAATCGGGACATCTGGTCACCGTACTCCTGTATACCTGCTAGCTCTGATCTCTGAGCGGGGCTGTCTACCTGCTAACTCTCTGAGGGCTGCTGCAGGTTGACATGTGAAAGCAGCACACCAGCTGGAACATCAGGCCCGTCCAAACAAAGAGCCCCTGTCTGTGTGTGTGTACGTGTGTGTGTGTGTCTGTGTGCGTGCGTGTGTGTGGTGTGTGTGTATGCAAGTGAGTGGACATTTGTGTGTGAGTGCCTGTGTGTGTGTGGGTGTATGCAGGGCTGAAAATTAACACCTGCCACCGGCCAAATGCAGGTAAAGTTTACAATTGGCGACTAGATTTCGTAAGGCTATCTGAAAAAAATATATACTTGTCCGGTAGATTTTTTAATCTACAGTCCCATTGGCAGGTGACTCACCGTGAGCCAAAAAGTTAATTTTCACCCCTGGGTGTATGTGTGTGTGTGCATGTGCGTGCGTGTGTGTGTCTGTGCATGTGTGTAATTTTGTGTGGGGGTAATGTGTGCATCTCCCAGTACTATTTGGTACTTGATGCTGCCCTTTGATCCAGGACAGCAGCAGTGGCGTGTTCATATTCCTCTGAGTTTTAAATAGAGAGATTGAGCTCCACTGTCACCGCGCGCTCCGAGAGAGAGCCAGCTCCGTGTGAGGGTTCCTCCTTGGCACGGCGCGGCGGAGGTGTTTGATGTTGATTTAATACACTCCCCCTCATCGGACTCGGTTGATTTATCTGGTTTTCCTTGGCATGGTGTGCGGCATTGGAAAACACTGAGCCGCACTGAAGCAGATCGTAGTGGGTGCGGAGGAGGAGGCGGAGGAGGAGGGAGGAGGGAGCGGCGCCGCGTTCCAGGGACTGCCGGATCTGGGTCGGCAGCAGAACTGGGTCTGGCAGCGTGGGGCAGGTGAGGGGGGAGGGGTGGCGTGGGGGGGGGGGGACTTCTGACTGAGCATGAGTCCTGACTGGCTGTCTCAGGCTTGTGAAAGTGATTATCACGGGGTATGATTGTAAAAACGGGACGCAAGGGGTCCTCCACCTCCCACGGGAGGAATGCAAGCCCGCCACCACCCCACCCACCCCCCAAACCCCACCACCCTCCCTGCTCAGCCCAGCAGCTGACCCCAGCAGGCCCCCGTAGAGGGGAGGAGGGCGGGGGGGGGTGGCGGCCGCGGTACTGGCTGTCAGCAGCTGCCCCCTGGCATGCTGGGAATCTTCCCCCTGATGGGTGGGTGAGGACAGGCAGCAGGTGCAGGCTGATCTGCAGACACCTCCCCAATCCCCCAGACACTCGCACCTGAGCTCCTCACCTGACGCTCCCAAAATAGGAGCTGTTTGTCGGCCGGGTTCAGCCCCAAACCTAGGGCGGCCTGGACGGTACATTTCTTAGCAATCAGCCCCAGGCAGCGAGCGACAAGCTTTGATAGCACCAGCCCCCCCCCCCCCCCCCCCCCCCTCAGCCTCAGGGCCTCCAGAGCCCCCAGCCGCTTTGATGAGCGTGTGTAGAGAGGAAGGGTAATGGTTTATGTGTGGGGTCAGCCGGGGCCACCTAGGGGCTCGGCCTTAGAATGTGCCCCCCTCAGAGTTCACCTTTCAGGCCAGCAGATGGGAATGGCCGGGTCGGCTTACACTTGTTCCTGGGCCCTGTTGTTTATTTGCTTTGTAGATTTGCGTACACAAGTCAGCAACCTGTTTGACCCTTTGTGATCCTGCTCGACTGTGGTTCAACAGCTGCTGTTGGTTTTATGAGGTATTAGTTACAGTACTAAGTAGTATACATTCTAGGATTCAGATTACAAAAGAAACAATTTGGCTTGCCTGCTTACTAGCCCTGCATACAGTGACATGTCACAGAGCATTTACTAAAACTATTTTGTTAATGTCTTAAAATATCCTGACATTGGACTTTTGTAGCCTCTTTCCCTTCTACAGAGCTCTTTGTAGATCGCTGTCTGGATAACTGCCATGTAATGTTTTCGAGCACTACAAAGCTATAACTTCTAGGCACCACTTCTTAGTCTTTCCACTTGTTTTGAGTGAAATGAACCAGACCAGACCCAGATGCACTAAAGCTCCGCTTCCACGACATGCCATTGTTTCTCTGCAGCCCAGGGATAATGGGAGTTAAGTGTAATCCTTCCACAAACAAAGAGAAATCTTAAACCTATCATTTGGCATCGTGAGTATCGTGGCTACCATATACCGGATCGCCTCGGGCTACCGACTCAGCCACCACTGTGGAAGCAGAAGAAAGAACCCACCGAATAACCCAAACATTCATGCAGATCAAAACTGCCGGAGCTTCTGCCAGAAAGCCTTACAGCCAGAAGAAGCATTTGGGGCAGAGAGTAGGGGCTGGTAAATGGTGCGCGGACGGAGCGCATACGTGCTACACGCGTGTTGCCGTCCTCAGTGGTGCGGAATGGAGTCTCAGTGTGATGGATCTCCCCCTCCCATCTCACAGGCAACAGCTTCATCATGGGACAGGGAGCCCCATCTTTACCAGCAGAACGAGATGGGGGGGGGGGGGGGGGTGGAGAGAGAGAAGGACAGAGGGAGAGAGAGAAGGGGAAGGGGAGAGAACCAGAGCTTTGGAAAGCCTGGGAACCAGTAAAGCAAAGGAAGATCTGACCGACTCTCTCTCAGCGTTCTGTTTTCCATTTAGAGAACCGTATGTTTTCTCTGAAATGAGTTTTGCCACATATTCCATGTTCCGTCTCTTCTGGCACGCCTCTCCCTCCGCTGCTGCTGAAATTAGAAGCAGTCATCTTTGTATTTACAGCACAAGACAAGACAAGGTTCGAGGTCCGTCTCCTTCCACCTCTCCAGAGAGTTCCTATTGTCCTCGTGCAGGGTCAGACTGTCCCTCCGCGGTCCTGCTCACAGACCCGACCGCTGACTCACTTATCATACGTGTGTTATCTGTGGTGATCGAACGGCCCCATCGTCTGTTCCTTTGTTGTCCAGCGGGGCGCTCTGACAGAGACATGGGCAGGGGCTGTGCATGCCGGGGAGACTTGACTCTCGCCTCAGACACAGCCTCCAAACCGCACCGCACCACGCCTTGCCTCGTCTACAGAGAAGACATGTCTTGGTAGTGCACTTCATGCTCTTGTGGAACATTGGAGAGCCGTTTATCGTCTGGGCCAGCGTTGACAACGCGGAGGGGCTGTTTCTGAGCATGACGGACAACCTGAGATTTCCCTCAGGTGGGCTCCTGATACTAACACTGACTGATGGCCCCCAGTTGTTCCGCGATAATGAGCGAAGGCTTGAGTAGTGTTGAGAGAAGCAGAACATGTTGGAGATTAGGGTTTGGCCGGGCTGTGTTTCTGGCCTGAGACCCAGCCCGTTCTAATATGGTCTAATAACGCAGGGAGTGAATGAGGAGAGGGGGACAGACGGAGGTTTCATCTGGCCTGAGAGGAACAGAAGCGCCGCAGATCCATTACATGAGTGCTTTAGCAAAGGTACCTGGTGCCTGAGTAGGTATCCAGCTGTTCATACCAATATTACAATACCAGAATTGTATTGCAGTGGCTGAACTTTTTTTTTTTGCGCAGCACAAGAGTCTGTCTCAACCAGTGGCTTTCAAAAAGGCCTCTACGAACGGACCTCACGAATCAGACACCACCGTCTCCTCGGTCAGTGGCTGTTTCAGGTGCTGTATTTCACCTTCCCGTTTGTCACCCAGAAATATAAACAGCCGCTTTCACAATCCTGAACGCTCTGCTACATTCTTCTCGGGGAAGAAAGATGGCAGCTTTTACGAACTCCCCGAGTGCCATGTGGCTTGATTAAAGAGAGGTACGAGATAGAAAATGGGTTTGCCACACTGTAGCCATTCACTGATAGATGGTGTGCAACAGCAGGAGTCAGGCTTTCAGCATGAAGATGGAGGAGGGATAGTGGGGCTGCTTGGCGCCCAGGCCCTGATGGATACGCCCTCATTGCAGTGCGGGGAAGCCACCCAGTAATTCAATTAATCTTAACCTGAGCACTGGTAATTGCTAATGTAACTAGCCCTGACTGTCCATTAGAGAGAGGCAGGGAGAGAGAGTCACATCCCAGCGAAGGAGGACGAGCAGAAGAACAAAAGAGCGCTGCTCCTCTGTGATAGGGCAGATTCTCTCTCCTCCAGAGGGGGATTTGCATGTTAATGAGAGGATCTGATTAGACTGCTCGGCGTGGAAGGGCTGGGTGTGATTCTGTACAGAGATAGAAACCATCTGGAGATGATGGGGGCGTCAGGGTCCAGATTCCACTAGAGCCCAGAACAGGCTAATTCCCCCAAATGGATCAGTTGTTATATCTTTGGAACAAAGGGCCACTTAACTGGATCACACAATTGGTTGTGGGTCCATATTGGTTTAATTGTATTGAGCACAAATGCTTGTTATGCTGTTCTTTTGTGTTCAGTGTGCATTGTGTCCTCCACCCTTGTGTACACCACACTCACAATGCCCTTTTGGACAAGCAGAGATCCTTTGAACACACCTTGAGATATCGATCCTGTTGTTCTGCCAGAGCGTAAAACAATGGTCTATGTGGGCGCTGACCCAAAGAGACAGGAAGACAGCGCTTTTATGAGCTGCTTTTATGCGTCCTCCCGAAACTGGACACCTTGAGAACGGGAGATAAATCACGTTCACAGTGAAATCTATTTTCTAGCTCTCCTGTGTCTCGTTCTCTCGCCACAACCCTGTCCTCCCAGCAGCTCGTGCTCCCGGGCGCAGGGAAGCAGCCATGTGGCGGGTTCTCAAATTGGTCAAACATTCTCAAATTGGTCATTTGAAAATCACTTCCTTTGTTGTCTTTTCTGCATTATTGCATTTGTTTGTACTAGTGAAATGCCCTTTCAAAAAGCACTTGCCATGACATAGTCTAGTCGCGTCTCCGCTTTTCATTATAGTATGATGTGGCTCTTCTCAGTTCATTCCAGCACCTCACAGTGGTGGAATGAACTGCCCACTGACGTCAGGACAGCAGAGTTGCTGCCACTCTTTTGCCGCAGGCTCAAAACTCAGGATCCTCCCTCTTAAGCACCTATTCAATTTATATTTTGCTACTCTCGCACTTTGCGTTTAGCACTAGACTATGCTCTTAGTCACTTGTTTAGAAAGGAGATGCATTTGTGAGTTCTGGCGAGCAGTAGTACACTGACTTCCTACAGTACATTACATGCAATTATTGTAAGTCACTTTGGATAAAAGCGTCTGCCAAATGACTGTAATGTAATGTAATGTAATGTAGGCTACTGTGCAACGTTAGCTGCCGCTAACATGTAGCTAGGATGTGTGATGCCTCCGCGCCCTCTGGCTGTACATGCCCATTGAAGAGGTTGGGAAACCATTCATAATTGTAGAAAAGACATACTATAAACGCAACCCCGGTCTGCTGTCTGAAGCTAATCAGGAAGAAAAAATGTCAAGCTTTACAACGTAAACTATATACTGTAGCACTATTTACTGAAATATCAAAAAAGTCCCCTGTGCAAAGTGTTAGCTGTAGCCAAGACGAAGACATAAATCGGCTGTCTGTGTGTATGCCTGTACCAGCTGCTACTAACAGGTGCTGTAGTTAGCAAACTAGCAAGCTATGTTATGACACTGTGTAGGATACACATGATGACACAGCGCCCTCTGGCTGTACTCCCTTGGATCATTGCCCGTTAACCCGTACCCATGCCATTCGGGAAAACTGGTCTCTCCAGAAGCGCTGATCCAAACAATGTCACACGTGGCACATCCACGTCCTGGGGTCCTGAGCAATACACCTGCCGCAGATCAACTTCATACAGTGCATGGTCTGCGAGTAAATTGGGACGCACGCATGCAGACAGACATACAGCGGAAAGGAGTTGAGAGAGGTGCAGAGAGAGTGGGAGAGATTTCCTGGAATGACAGTAAGACAGCTTTAATCCTCAAATGTTTCTGCCTACGCATGCATTGTCGCATCCAGATGATCAACATTGTGTATGTTATTATGAAATCTAAATGACAAAGTAGGCCTAAACCATGCATGAGGCAATGGGCTGTGAGACTCTTTCTTTTTCTTTTTTTTTAAATCAGGTGTAGACCTTGTTAGATGTTATTTGCACATCAAGATGACTATGGTAGCAGCCAGATGAAAAAATCCTGTTTGCTGGCAGCGACTGTAGATAAATGTTCCATGCACAACACAACTCTGCGCAGACTTGGCAAACATGCTTGCAAATGCGCATATATAAAGCGTGATTTGGGGAAAATTGAAAAATCAGCTCCGTCAGTCCCTGCCTATGTCAGTGCCCATGTGCAATTTCAGATGGATTGGCCTCTACCCACTGAGGAGAAAAATACAGTCAGACAGAGCAGGATAGTAAGATATCAGGTTGACACAAAGCACACACACACGCACACACACACACACACACACACACACACACACACACACACACACACACACACACACACACACACACACACACACACAACAGGACAAAGAGTGTCCTAACTCCCCAAACACTGTAGCTCCTCCACTAACAGGACAGGGCGTCCTAACTCCCCAAACACGTTGCCATCTATTATTAATGCAGACAATTAGCAGTGCTGCATTATTCAGCAGGAGCTGTGATCACCTCCATTAGGAGAGCTGCCTCACTGTGGGTCTCCCATCATATGACCCCCTTTGTCTGGCGAGGGCTGAGGCCAGGGTGACGAGATCCTCTCTTTGAGGACAGGGCGGTGAAGCTATTCGCCCCTGGGGTTTATGGGCCTTCAACTCACTCCGAAAGATGACTTCCTGTTTCCTCCCTGTGTTTACGGACGTGCGGGCGGGCCGGGGCAGGCAGATAAAGAGTGATTTATTTTAATTTGCTTATCTGCTTAACTGATGTCCCCCAGGCCTCCCTGACAACCATAATAGCGTTACACAAATAGTTTAGAGAAGTTTTATCAGCACAAATGACAGTTCAGGCCCCCCACTGGATGCCATGTTGTCAGGGGCCACAATGGATTACTGGTTCACACATCAGGGGCCTGGCCCAGGCCCCAAGGTCCTTTATAACAGGGGTTCTCAACCTTTTGTAACTTAAGGCCCACTTTTGATTGCTAAAAAAAATTCTGAGGACCACATTCCCAAATACATGAGAGAAAAAAACTGGTGGTCTCACTTTTTGCATCCGAGGGCGAGGGAAAGTTTGCATCCAAGGGAACCTTCACTAGCAAGCTATGTTAGCTAAACACATTTGGATGTGATTGGCGTGGTGATATTCAAACTTAACTGGTCATTGAAATTATGCATTTTAACTTGATTTTTTTTTAATTCGGACCACTGGTTGAGAATGGCTGCTTTATAACCACTCCTTGTCACCCGGGGAAAATTCAATTATTAGTCTGTCTATTTATCTTGTAAATACATATTTCTCCCTGGCAGTTACAGTAGTGTAGGCCTATACGTATCAGATGGTGGAAGCGCTCACAGCTCTTCAAGCAGAGTACATGAAAGGCCAAATATGTAGTTTCATGGTAGAAAACAACAAAAAAAGTGAAAACTAAGAAAATTAATGGCAGGAAATAAGTTGGCCAAAGTCAACGTTTTCTCACCACTTCTTTGTTAACTGAGGAAACATTTCCTTTCTGTAAAAAGTAACAGTAAAAATCTAATTATTTTGCAATACGCAATGGAATCTTTTTTAATCAAATTTTGAGTATTGCAATCCTCTATGTGTGAGGAGGCTGCTAACCAGTTATTACATTTCAATTTCAGCGGTTGATGAGAGATTATTTTTGTTACATATCAGCAGCGGAGGCCTTGGTAATGTAATGTGTTCTCTCCCTGGAAAATGACTCCTTGGATTAGACTACAGTTCTCAGGGAAAGCTGTCAGCACTTTTCTCTGGTTTACAGTATATGTGGTATGTGTCTGACGGTATTACATCCAGCCTCCGAGCTACAGCTCCGCTGTGATCAACCTCTCGGTGGCTGACCGGGAGGCTCCGGCGTCAAGCGCTGTCTCGCTGTCGCCCTCCCGGACGCTCTAGTATTGATTCGGTCGTGAAGAAATCACCAGAAGCATCGATTTGCTTGCCTGCTAAGGGTTCTGTAAATTAGCCTGGCAACAGCCCAGACCCAGGATCATGGTGGTGGGTGTCTCAGGAGGCGTGGTCCCCACCCCTCCCCATCTTTTAGCACCCCCCCCCCCCCACCAGCGAGCAGGCCTGGCTCTGACATTCCACTCATTACATCATATTATTTTCCACTTAGCCATGCAGCACCAGTGAATCACTCTGCCCTGTTTAGACGCTCTTACTCTGCCCTGTTGAGACTCTCTTACTCTGCCCTGTTAAGACTCTCTTACTCTGCCCTGTTGAGACTCTCTTACTCTGCCCTGTTGAGACTCTCTTACTCTGCCCTGTTGAGACTCTCTTACTGTGCCCTGTTGAGACTCTCTAACTCTGCCCTGTTGAGACTCTCTTACTCTGCCCTGTTGAGACTCTCTTACTCTGCCCTGTTGAGACTCTCTTACTCTGCCCTGTTGAGACTCTCTTACTCTGCCCTGTTGAGACTCTCTTACTCTGCCCTGTTGAGACTCTCTAACTCTGCCCTGTTGAGACGCTCTTACTCTGCCCAGTTGAGACTCTCTAACTCTGCCCTGTTGAGACTCTCTTACTCTGCCCTGTTGAGACTCTCTTACTCTGCCCTGTTGAGACTCTCTTACTCTGCCCTGTTAAGACTCTCTTACTCTGCCCTGTTAAGACTCTCTTACTCTGCCCTGTTGAGACTCTCTTACTCTGCCCTGTTGAGACTCTCTTACTCTGCCCTGTTGAGACTCTCTTACTCTGCCCTGTTGAGACTCTCTAACTCTGCCCTGTTGAGACTCTCTAACTCTGCCCTGTTGAGACTCTCTTACTCTGCCCTGTTGAGACTCTCTTACTCTGCCCTGTTGAGACTCTCTTACTCTGCCCTGTTGAGACTCTCTTACTCTGCCCTGTTAAGACTCTCTTACTCTGCCCTGTTAAGACTCTCTTACTCTGCCCTGTTGAGACTCTCTTACTCTGCCCTGTTGAGACTCTCTTACTCTGCCCTGTTGAGACTCTCACACCTGGCTTTATCCAGGCCAGCTCTCGCACCAACCCAACCCTGCGCCCTGGCACTGCCAAACCCACCAGGAGGGATTCCCTTAGTCCACAAAGCTGTTCTCTAACCCACAACGCTGTTCTCTAACCCACAACGCTGGTCTCTAACCCACAAAGGTGTTCTCTAACCCACAACGCTGGTCTCTAACCCACAAAGGTGTTCTCTAACCCACAACGCTGGTCTCTAACCCACAAAGCTGCTCTCTTACCCACAAAGCTGGTCTCTAACCCCCAAAGCTGTTCTCTAGTCCACAAAGCTGGTCTCTAGCCCACAACGCTGTTGTCTAGTCCACAAAGCTGGTCTCTAGCCCACAACGCTGTTGTCTAGTCCACAAAGCAGTTCTCTAGCCCACAAAGCTGTTCACACACAAGTTATAGCTAGTCATTGTACAGTACCTTCACAAATGCAATCCAAAGGATATCTAGGACCAGTCTGTTCCACTTCCTCTTCCTGTATTCTACGTGTTGGGCATTTATAAGATGGGATCCTAATGTAGATGGGAATGCAATTGTCATGAATACTTTATGATGTTAATACACTTTCACCCTTCTTGTTGATACATTTATTTTCTCACACCATATTGTACGTCCAGCACATCCTCATCAGTATCACTCTGTTATTATTTTTTGTCTAATTGCCATTTTGAAGCTCCATATTTATTCATGGGTTGGGATTGGTATGTAGGACTCATCTCCCATTCAGGGCTGGTGGGATATAGCTCAGTAACTCTATTCTAAATATTCTAACATTATCTCTCCTCGGGAATACTCCCTCAATGTTAATGTGTTTTGGGCCGATTACATCAACGTGAAGAATACGCCCCTGATTGATCATATGAATCATCTGCCCCCCATCCCTCCCCCTGCACACACCATTTACCATCACCCTGGCAACATGCAGGGAGGTGTGGGGAGTAATCTGCTGCTAGGAGAAGAGCTGCAGCCTGGGCTGGGTTGGGCTGGGCTGGACTGGACTGGGCTAGACTGGACTGGGCTGGGCTGGGCTGGGCTGGGCTGGGCTGGGCTAGACTGGACTGGGCTGAACTGGGCTGGGCTGGGCTGGGCTGGGCTGGGCTGGGCTGGGGGCTGGACTGGACTGGACTGGGCTGGGCTGGGCTGGGCTGGGCTGGACTGGACTGGACTGGACTGGACTGGACTGGACTGGACTGGGCTGGGGGCTGGACTGGACTGTGCTGGGGGCTGGGCTGGACTGGGCTGGTGGCTGGGCTGGGCTGGGGGCTGGACTGGACTGGACTGGACTGTGCTGGGGGCTGGGCTGGACTGGGCTGGTGGCTGGGCTAGGGGCTGGGCTGGACTGGGATGGGGGCTGGACTGGACTGTGCTGAGGGCTGGGGGCTGGGCTGGGCTGGGCTGGGCTGGGCTGGGCTAGGGGCTGGGCTAGGGGCTGGACTGGACTGGACTGGGATGGGGGCTGGACTGGGAGCTGGGGTGAGGGGCTGGACTGGACTGGGATGGGGGCTGGGCTGGGAGCTGGGCTAGGGGCTGGACTGGACTGGGATGGGGGCTGGACTGGGAGCTGGGCTAGGGGCTGGACTGGACTGGGATGGGGGCTGGGGTGAGGGGCTGGACTGGGCTGGGGGCTGGGCTAGGGGCTGGGCTGGACTGGACTGGGATGGGGGCTGGGCTGGGAGCTGGGGTGAGGGGCTGGAGTGCAGGGCTGGTAATCACATTAGTGATTTAGGACATTAGTTACTGGGGGGCTATACGGCCAGGCAGCCGTCTGTAATATAATACAGAAATACAGATCTTCTCGTAAAGGAATGACGCGTAGCAACGGTTAATCCATAGCAGTTCACGTGGAAGCACTTCCCAATCCATCATTCCACTCCGCCCCCAGCGTTAACCCTGGACATGCTGAGGTAGAGGATTGAGACATGGCTAAAACTCTCCTCTTTTTTTCCAATCATTTATACAAAAAAAAAAAAAAAAACGAACATTATTTGATTCTAATGTGTCTCGTCTTTAGCTGTGTTGCAGGTCTGCGTCATAGCTAGCGCAGCTCTCCCTACGGCACTGCGTGAGAGAAACCTGGGCTCTGCGCTCGCTGGGCCCATTGTCCCGCCACGGTCCCCGCCACGACAGTGAGGCTCAGCCCTGTAATTACCTCCTATTTCTACAGCCATCGATCTCTTCTCACCGCACGGCTGACAGGCTAAAACATTAGCACGTTGTCAACAGCCTCTCAGCTCACACACTCTGTCAGCGTCTCCGTTGGGCCAGTGGGTTCTGGTTCCAGGTTCTCCCATGGCGGGGTCCGTTGGGCCGGTGGGTTCTGGTTCCAGGTTCTCCCATGGTGGGGTCTGTTGGGCCGGTGGGTTCTGGTTCCAGGTTCTCCCATGGCGGGGTCCGTTGGGCTGGTGGGTTCTGGGTCCAGGTTCTCCCATGGCGGGGTCCGTTGGGGCGGTGGGTTCTGGGTCCAGGTTCTCCCATGGCGGGGTCCGTTGGGGCGGTGGGTTCTGGGTCCAGGTTCTCCCATGGCGGGGTCCGTTGGGCCGGTGGGTTCTGGGTCCAGGTTCTCCCATGGCGGGGTCCGTTGGGGCGGTGGGTTCTGGTTCCAGGTTCTCCCATGGCGGGGTCCGTTGGGCCGGTGGGTTCTGGTTCCCAGGTCTCCCATGGCGGGGTCCGTTGGGGCGGTGGGTTCTGGTTCCAGGTTCTCCCATGGCGGGGTCCGTTGGGCTGGTGGGTTCTGGGTCCAGGTTCTCCCATGGCGGGGTCCGTTGGGGCGGTGGGTTCTGGGTCCAGGTTCTCCCATGGCGGGGTCCGTTGGGCCGGTGGGTTCTGGGTCCAGGTTCTCCCATGGCGGGGTCCGTTGGGGCGGTGGGTTCTGGTTCCAGGTTCTCCCATGGCGGGGTCCGTTGGGGCGGTGGGTTCTGGTTCCAGGTTCTCCCATGGCGGGGTCCGTTGGGGCGGTGGGTTCTGGTTCCAGGTTCTCCCATGGCGGGGTCCGTTGGGCCGGTGGGTTCTGGTTCCCAGGTCTCCCATGGCGGGGTCCGTTGGGGCGGTGGGTTCTGGTTCCAGGTTCTCCCATGGCGGGGTCCGTTGGGCCGGTGGGTTCTGGATCCAGGTTCTCCCATGGCGGGGTCCGGTGGGTGCTGGGGTCTCCAGGTTCCTCCTCCTGGGTGTGTTGGTTCTGGGCCGGGGCCAGGCTCTGGTTCAGCCATTTTCTGTCAATTCATCCACTGTGATATTCTACTGTAGACGGTCTGAAACCTTGTTTCTCCTCTGCTTTCAGCACCTCCTGCCCCCCCTCACACACACACACACACACACACAAACACACACACACACACATACACACACACACACACGCACACACACACACACACACATACACACAAACACACACACACACACACACACAAACACACACACACAAACACACACACGCACCAACTTACTTACTGGAATCGCTTACAATACTGTTAACGTTAGCTGGTGCAACTGGTGTTGATAGCCTGACCCCCCCCCCCCCACACACACACACACACACACACACACACACACACACACACACACAGACACACACACACACACACACACACACCTTAGAATCACCTGCTCTGTGTTGCAGCCTGGACAGGAAGCAGCTGCACACAGTTCCATCTCCCCCTGTCTATTTACTAAATGGATAATGCACAGGGAAGCTCAAAATGGAAATGGTGCTTTCGACCATGTCGTTAACACACGCATGCACGCACGCACGCACACACACACACACACACACACACACACACACACACACACACACACACACACACACACACACACACACACACACACACCTTCAGGGCTACTCCTGATTATGAGCTCATTGTTTAGTCCTCCCAGTGTTAGTGGGAGACACTCTGGGAGAGAAAGAAATATGATGACATAGGAAAAGCTCTGGCTGAACGTAGCTCTCATGTTGAGTTTACTACAGTACGTCTCTGGTATGAGAAGGGAGAACCAGGAGAGAACCAGGAGAGAGGAGAGGAGACCGAGGAGAACCAGGAGAGGAGAGAGGCTGTGCTGTGTGTCAGGAGCAGTGATACAGAGGAGGTTTTAAACATGCTAATCGGTGTCCCTCTCTGCCTCGAAGCACTGGCAGGATGGGATGGGGGGGGGGGTTGGCACACACATGGGGAGGGCAGGGTGATGTTGCCCAGATCTTTATGTTCTCAGGGCCCAGCCTAGGGAGGGAGAGAGAGAAAGAGAGAGAATAGAGAGAATTTGGGGAAGAGTTAATCTCTGATTTCTTTATATTTTAGACAATTTATGAGAAAATGTTTTTCTGTCTCAATTTCTCCTGTTCCACAGTGGATGCAGTCGTTTTGTTCTTTCCAACCATCTCTTCGTATGGTGACCAGTTTCAATAGCAAGTTTATGTTTTGTTTTCTTTTTTCTTTCTTAATTTCTTTTTTCCACTGTTCAATATATCTTAGTTTATTATTTTTGTGTATTTGGTTTATGCGTAATTTAGGAAAAGTTTTTGCATCCTTTTGTAATGTGAATTTAATTTCCTCATTACCTCAAGTTTACTGCTGCTGAGTTTCAACATTTCTGTTCTGATGCCATCAAGACCACAGGCCTTTCTTTCTGATACTCTCACCCCTAAAGCCTTCTCCTCTAACCCCAGTCCATGCATCTCACTTTCTCTCTCCCTCTATACCTCTCTCTCTCTCCCTCCTTCTCTCTCTCTGTCTCTCTCTCCCTCCCTGTCTCTGTCTCGATCTCTCTCTCCCTCCTTCTCTCTCTCTGTCTCTCTCTCCCTCCCTGTCTCTGTCTCTCTCTCTCTCTCTCTGTCTCTCTCTCTCCCTCTCTCTCTCTCTCTCTCCCCAGACTGACGTGAACAGATGGCCTTGCACAGTGTGGCATCCTAACAGTTTTTGTTTGGCTAGATAGCGTTTGCTTTTTTCATTTACAAAGCTCACTTAGCCAGACTCCTACAGTACTTAGCATAGCTGTTGTCCCACATATATCTTTTTTTATTTCCACATAGTTTCATTTTGCGCCGTAGTATGTTGGCGTTGACCCGGTCCTGCACATGAATAGCCTTATCTTTCAGACGACCTGGAAGGGAGAATTTGTAAGGTTGTTTATCTTGGAACCGACGAGTGGAACCAGAATCCCGATGGGAGGGGCACACACACTGGAAGACAGCTGAACTTTGGATATTCTCTGTGTTCGGTCTTGGCATCTCTGTTGCTACCTGACTAATGTTGGACCCCTCCGATGCCTGCGGAACAGAACAATGGTGCCTTTTCAGGGCTTGCGAGCCATGGAGCTGTTCTAGAGAATATATCTCCTGCTGCTCGCAACCCGAGCTGTGGGAGTGTGTGCGTCTGCTGCTTTCCTCTGGTTAGGGGCCACACTAGTTGATACAGTAGTGTTTGTGTGTGTGTGTGTGTGTGTGTGTGTGTGTGTGTGTGTGTGTGTGTGTGTGCGCGTGTTTGTGTGTGTGTGTGTGCGCGTGTTTGTGTGTGTGTGCATATGTGTGTTTGTGTGCGTGCTTGCGAGCGAGCGTGTGTGTGTGCGTGTGTGTGTGTTTACCTGTGTGACTAGCATAGTAGTTATTGCTTGAGTCCTGCCTGGTGAACAGGAGGGACTGTTGTGACTGGCATGTGGAACGATACTGGATCTGCTTGGTTTTCTAACCAGGAGGAGCGTTCAGATGACAGATGGTATTAATGTGTTGACATGTCTGCAAAGACGCACAGCATCAGTTCCAGAAGTTCTGTGCCTTGTGACTGACAGATAAAGTGCTTGGGCATGACTGCCTAATTTATAACCTAGCAACAGTCATACACACAGGATCTTAATCGCTCTCTCTCTCTCTCTCTCTCTCTCTCTCTCTCTCTCTCTCCCGCTCCCCCCTCTCTCTCTGTTTTGGATGCAGGCAGAGGGCTGAATGCAGCTCACATCTTCATACAGCTGATATATTAGAACACTCGTGTAGTCATCTTTCTCCCTAGACGACCGCTCTCTCCACACCTCTTGTGAATGTAAATTGGAGCTGGCAGCCAAACCTTCTTACATGGCTCTCCCCTGGCGGCCATGACACTAATTCATTCATCCGTTTTTACTAGAGCTCCTCGCTGAATGCTGCCCGACGCTGATGGAGAAACACGAGCCGGGTCCACGTTATGATGTGAAACAGACTCAGGTGAACACGGAAACCACAGACGTAGAAAAGCATTGTTGACTGTGCGTATGCCAGAGTTTGAAGCTGTAATTTATCATTGATCTGTCCAGGATGTCAATAAGGGGATGTGGAGATGGTGCTGGGGTTTGATACAACTATGCTAAGCTGGAAGAAATAACAAAAAAAGTGGTCTACATTGAAAAGAATAATGTGATTCAGATGTGCGTGCCGTTGAGTCTACTGTACAGTGTGCTTTGATTCCGTGCTGGTTTCAACAGTTCAGTAAGGACAAGGAGGGTCCGCTCTGCCAGAGTAGGAACAGGAGTGTTTCTGCTCGGAGTTACGAGGGTCTACCAAGAGTTACGAGGGTCGATGTTGCCTGGTGTGAGCCATCTTCTGGAGGCAGCTCCCATTTCAGCGTAATGAAATGTTCATATCTGCTTTTAAAGAGGTTATTTAATAGATCATGGGGGGAGGACCGAGCGAGACTAACCACACCGTAGTTAAGGAGTACAACCACTGTAGAAGGGAGTCCAGCTTCTTAGAAAGCCATAACTCTCTTTGAGTCATTTCTTCATTCATGTTAAAAGCAGGGCTGAGAGGATGAGAAGTCCGTCAGAAGAGAGAGACGGAACCTTTTCACCCCAGTAAGATGAGAACACGTCAAAGGGATAAATCTCTTCCAGCCAAATCAATAATATCCATCCCTTAGCTGCGGACATGCGTTGGAATACAAGTACCAGGATGCATCGGCCCTCCGCTAGGAGAGGAGGAGGAATGGGACTGCCAGCCTAACACTCTACCGCTGCATTCTGGGTGAATCAGAACTGGACAGAGACCAGTAATCTCATATCAGACTTCAGCTCTAATAGTCCCAATCCTCTGTGGCTTTAATACTTTAATGCTTCCATGGCCTTCTCTCTCCCAGCATCAGCACGCCAGCATGCGATCTGCGCCAGATCTGCACAAACATGGCTTGAAACGGATGCCTTTTCAGTGACGGCTTAAATGGGGGATTCACCAAAAGACCGACAATGCTTAGCTGGAATATTTCGGAGGTGTGGGGATCACCATGGTAACGGTCCGTCTTGATTCGTCTGTAATGATGTCAGAGCGGCCCCTTAGATCCGCCATCTTGGCTTTTCCGACTCCTATTTAATTATGCCTTCATGAATTTGATGCACAAGGATTTTGAATCTCGCTTGGTGAGGTTTCCAGCCTGCCAGCGGAGCTCCATGGTGTTAGGGATCTCGTGGCTGTAGTGAGACGTCTCAAAGTCCTTCATTGATGTTCATATAAGCTGACTTGGAGGAAATACAATACCTTCAAAAAATGAGCTGGGGCTTTAAGCCTCAAGTTTTGGTGTCTTATCTTCCTTCAAGCCGCTGAGACCCTTAAAAACTGACTTGGCAAAAAAAATGGAAGTGAGCCATGGCTAAAGCTGATCCCACTGCAACGCTGTCTCCCTCTGGAACTCAGGGAAGTCCAGACAAATGGGTCAGAGCAATATTTAAAAGCAGCCTTCATACTCAGCCCCACAAACAGACTCACAGGCCCCGACCCAGCCTCTACCGTACGGTCTGACCTGACCTGATGAACCCAGCCTCTACCGTACGGTCTGACCTGACCTGATGAACCCAGCCTCTACCGTACGGTCTGACCTGACCTGGACCTGATGAACCCAGCCTCTACCGTACGGTCTGACCTGACCTGATGAACCCAGCCTCTCTACACTTCTATTAAATGCAGTTGGCTGAGTTTGGTGTGGCCTTGTAAGGGTTGAGCCCTGGAGACACTGAGGTCTCTGAGTTTGGTGTAGCCTTGTCGGGGTTGAGCCCTGGACACTGAGGTCTCTGAGTTTGGTGTAGCCTTGTCGGGGTTGAGCCCTGGACACTGAGGTGTCTGAGTTTGGTGTAGCCTTGTCGGGGTTGAGCCCTGGACACTGAGGTCTCTGAGTTTGGTGTGGCCTTGTCGGGGTTGAGCCCTGGACACTGAGGTCTCTGAGTTTGGTGTGGCCTGGTCGGGGTTGAGCCCTGGACACTGAGGTCTCTGGGTTTGGTGTGGCCTTGTCTCTCGACAGCCGATGCTGAAATCCAAGCCTGAGTTGAAACTGAAGGGACTCTCTTCTGGCTGTTGTTATAAGTCTAAAAGGTTCTGGGTCCTCCGAAGGCTAGTGTATACTGTATGGTTCTTGGTTCTCTGAAGGCTCTGGTGTGTATAAGGTTCTGAGTTCTCCGAAGGCTCTGGTGTAAGGTTCTGTGTTCTATGAAGGTTCAAGTGTAAAGTTCTGCGTTCTCTGAAGGCTCTGGTGTATACTGTAAGGTTCTGTGTTCTCTGAAGGCTCTATACACTGTAAGGTTCTTGGTTCTCCGAAGGCTCTGGTGTGTATACTGTAAGGTTCTGAGTTCTCTGAAGGCTCTGGTGTAAGGTTCTGCATTCTATTAAGGCTCTAGCGTAAGGTTCTGCGTTCTCTGAAGGCTGTGTATACTGTGAGGCTCTGTGTTCTTTGAAGGCTCTGGTGTATACTGTGAGATTCTGTGTTCTTTGAAGACTCTGATGTATAGTGTACGGTTCCGTGTTCTCCGAAGGCTGTGGTGTATACGGTATCCTCCTCCACGTGAGGTTTTCCAGCAGTGTTATGGAGGTGAATTATTCACTAGCATGTTGCCACAAAGATCAGCCTTCTTTTTCAGCCTTATGCAATAAACTGGGGACCGGGAGAAAGTGGTCTGCTTAAAACACTGCTGATAAATTTATAAGAACATACTGCAAAGCTAACGCTATAAAATTTTTACTAAATGGCACGGGGGTAGTTGATATGGAAAAAGAACAAGGAGGTGAAACAGCACTCGGTAGTCACAAGCAGAGAGCACAGCAGGGACATTTATTTGGACAAGAATTGAGGAAAAATACATATACTGTATTTTATACGGGACAATATTATTCTAGCGCCCCGCTCATCATCAGCTTTCACTCAGTAACAAGCTGTGTAGGCCAGATAGGGCTTGCTTTGTCTTGCCTGGTCAAGATGGATGGCCTCCGTAATAGTTGGGATAAACATGAACAGAAATTTGCTCTCACTTCGATTTGGTATGGTAAATTAAAGGTTTAACTAATGTGGTTCGGAATTCTTCCATTCTGTATTATTTCTTTTGGAACCAGTTTATTCCCGTGTCTGACGAGTTGTCGTTGGAGCCGGGGTCCACAGCTTCATGACGCTCGCTGGGATGTTTAACCCCTCAGAGGGTTCTGCTCCCCAGCTAGCTGATATGGAACTGGGTCCCCAGAGGGCCGCGGCCTTCCACGTATTCTTTATCAAAACCCTGTCATCGTCCCCCAGAGGAGGAACGTTGTCTGTCCTCCCCTGTTTTCCCAGGAAACGATGAGCCTCCTCTTATCTAGTAATTGTGTCCCTTTCAAAATGACTTCCTCCGCCAGACTGTTCCCATGCAGCCCTCCTCAGCCCCACTGGTCCCAGAAGGGCTTCCTGGGAGATATTTTTAGCCAAGGTTAGTTTCCTCAAGATGTCTGTCAGGTTATGAGAATGACTTGTGGTTCCACGGGTACTACATTAGAAATGACCAGCAGACGGCACAGAAGCATCCACGGGCGTGTTACTGTAAATACTGCATGGCTGGAATAACAATAGCACTGGGTGGCCAGGAGGAGGAGGAGGAGGAGGACTTGACTGTCCAGTAGGAGGAGGAGGAGGAGGAGGAAGAGGACTTGACTGTCCAGTAGGAGGAGGAGGAGGAGGAGGAGAAGGAAGAGGACTTGACTGTCCAGTAGTAGGAGCAGGAGGAGGAGGAGGAGGAATTGACTGTCCAGTAGGAGGAGGAAGACTTGACTGTCCAGTAGGAGGAGGAGGAGGAGGACTTGGCTGTCCAGCAGGAGGAGGAGGACTTGACTGTCCAGCTGGGGAAGTTGCTAGGCTTATGAGCTGAACAGAGCAGGTGGGGGGATGGACTCTAAAACCATTAGAGGGATGAAAGGAGGTGTTCAGACCTGGGGGGGGGGTATACTGGAGCTGTCACTGTGGGGGGGCTGATCCCTGACGGAGGCTGAATCGCGGGGAGCTCACACCTGTAATCTCTAACCACCATGACAAGTGGCTGGAGCTCCCACCACCAGGGCTGCCAAGCGCTGCTCGCCAGCCATCTTGTTCAGCACATGCAGACGGCCCTGAGGAACATGAACGTGGGGAACTGTTATGTCATTGCTGCCCTGTCTCTCCGTCCCTCCAAAGGGATCACAGTGGGTCTCTCGAACTGTGAACTAGGATGCCCTGTTCACTTAAAAACATATGCTCGTCTGACTTCATCTTTGGTGCTCTGTTGACATCATGCATTTTCTCTACTTTTAACGCAAAATTATTTTAAAAACTTTGTCAAATGAGTTTATGGAACTTAATCGTCTGTTTTGCTGTGAAAATCCTTTGTCACAAAAAAGCTCCTTTACTAAATTGTGAGGAAATGGGTTTCCTCACTTCTTTTAAGTAAAGTCAATGCACCATATTTTACAGTAGGGGTTACAGTAGGGAAGCAGGGCCCCCGTATCTGATAACACCGTCACTCCCGTCTCAACCTCAGCAGTACAGATGGCCGGCGGTGTTGGGGGGGGGGGTGGGGGGTTACACGGTTCTAGAGGAGGGATGACAGAACCGTAAAGAACAGGCATCCCACCATCATACACTAGTCATTACTCTAAATCACAGTATACACACACACACACACACACACACACTGACACACACACACACACACACTCCCTCCCTTCCTTCCTAACCTCAGCCTGGGCCCGCTGACCTGGAAAATGGCTGCAGAGCCAAAGCCACAGAGAGGCGTGCTGGGCACTGCCCCTGCCTCCAACGGCAGCAACACTGAGCCAATTACAAGATCATTATCTGGTCAGGATGGAGGGGGACCTCTGCAGGAGTTTACAGAGGCCTGCTAGCGTCCGCCCTGGGGAGGAGGAGGAGTCAATCAAAGGGCTGCTCAGGAGAAGTGGAGCGCACTCGCACGCCTCTCTGCCAATGACAGCCTGCGTCTGCTAACAGACACTGGACCCTGTCCCAAACTCAACCCCTCCCTCACCGGTCTACAGCCTGCGTCTGCTAACAGACGCCGGACGCTGTCACAAACCTCTCACTCACTGGTCAGCAGACAGAAAAGCTCTTTTATTCCGAGTTAATCAGTCGTTAGTTTTTTGTTTCAGAGTCTGTTTTGTTCTACTCTACTGTATGCTTTATTTTCAGATTAGATTAAGTCTGTTTAGATGTGGACATTTTTCTGAACATCTATAATGGAAACAGACATGAGTCACGGTGTGCACAGGGAGAAGAGGTGTGTATGTGTGTGTGTGTGTGTGTGTGTGTGTGTGTGCGCGCGTGTGCGTGTGTGCGTGTGTGCATGAGGTAGTTTGAGTGAAGTGCATACAATAGGGAAACAAACGCGCTGATCCGTCAGGCTCCCTAATTCCAAAGGGTTCTTTTTTTTTATAGACAACCATACAAAGAACGCATTGACTGATGTTCTGTACCGGTACCTTCGGCCGGGGAATGTGTGTTTAAACAGGGGGCGGAGCCTTGGCGGCCGACGGCGCCTAGTTAGGACCAGATGAGGGGACCCGCTCCAAGTCCAGGCCGTGCCACGCTCCGTCGCACACACACCCTGCAGTGAAACACAATATTGCTTATTTGTTTGCTATGTCATGAAAATTCATCTTTAAACGTTTTCAAGTTGCAGGGTAACATAACAAAACCTCGATTTGGTTTCCCTAGTATTGAAGTCTCAGCCATAAATGTGACATATTAGCAGGGTTGGGCCCGTGGTAATGTTGTATTTCTGCTCTCTGAGTTCGTCTCTGTGGCGTTTGGTGAGTGGGGCCTGCAGCCTGTATTTCATGCATCACAGTTGTGGAGGGAGTCGTATTTTAACGGCACGAAGGAGACATCAAAGCCGCCCGTGGAGCCGCCGTAAATCTCTGCAGTTTGGACGGCGTTCGGTGCCGTTACATCACCTACGCTGCCAATAAAGTTTCATTAGAAAGCCCTGCATGTGCTTCCTGTGGAAAGGGAAGAAAAACGCTCGTGTGTAGTCCACAAAACCTGGAGCTGTCTGTCTTCTCTGCTCTTCCCAGAGCTGTGGACGGTGAGGCGGGGTGTGTCAGGGGTGCGCGCTCTCCCCCTTCATCTTCCTCTCATTCACTCTCCCTCAAACGCTTTTGGAGATGTCTTTAGCATTAAAGGCTTTATAATACCGACAAATCTTCCATGTATAGGCAACGTCTTCTTGAGCGAAACATCTGGAAAGTTCTGCCTCACAGAAGACCATAGTTCCGGATAAGGGATATCTGTTACACATGACCAGATCCCTCAGAGGGAGCTGAAACCATTCTTACAATCACTATTAAAGTTACATCAACCTGGACATCCGACGCCTCCGTGACCTCCATTTGGAGGAGTCGATGGAGAGCCTTTACTCCTCCACACTCCGTCCCCAGAGTCCCCCCCCCCGCCCCCCTTCCCTCCACAGCACCCTGAGTGCACGGATAGACAAACCACAACAAGCGAGATGCGCCGTATCAAATATGAATGCTTCCTTTAGAACGAGCAGCCCTCTTCATGCGGCGGCGTCCTCTTAAGCGCCGCAGGGGACGCGCGGTACCTGCCGGCCCAGCGACCCGACGGGTTGGAACCAGCGTGGGCGTTTGTGCACGACTTCCAGACCGCCACCGCCTTACATCCCTCTCGCCTATCAATAATCCGTCTCCCTGGTCTGAACTAACCCCGCTGGCCTGGTGGCTCTGACACCGCCCCCCCCCCCCCCCCCCCGCCTCCACCCGGGGCGGATGTCAGAACACGGCAGACTCACACCCCCTTCCTGTATCGACCCTGCGCTTCCTGTGTGTCGCCACGGCAGCCCTGACCTTGTGATCTGAGGTTGCCAGGTTTGAGCCCCTCAGGACGCTCTCGGGCTCGCTCTGCTCCTGGAAGTGTCTACCCCCCCTCCCCTCCCCCCCGGGCTGTGAGAGACACATGTACAACTGGAGACTGACAGCTCTCCGCACTCCGCTGAGACGCTCGAGGCCAAGGTAGAAGTTCCCGAAACCCTGATCCTGACCATATCAGACCTCCTGGCATTAAATGTGGTCAGCGTGTTGAGGAAATCATCGTTTTTTGTTTAGTTTCTTGTTCTATAGTGGATAGAGTGTGCACAGATATAGTGAACACATTAAACAGGTTTCTACTGTCCAAGTAGCAGAGGTAGATCTTGGAGAGGAAGTGGCGTCTCGAACAGCTGGTATTGTTACACTCCCGCCATGAAACGCTGCACCCTCAGCGCTCTTCCACGCTCCCTCTGCCCCGTCTGGCGACGTGTTTGTTAAACAGAGCGTGGTTGTTTACCAGGCGATTTGTGGAGCAGAAAAGCGACGCCCATCACGTCAGGAGGACGTCTGGCTGCAGGTTCTCTCCGACCGTGACGGCGTGTGTCCCCGTAAACAAACGAGGGACTTAAAAGATCCTCTGCCTCCTCCGCGTTTGACCGTAGGACTTCACAAACCCGCCCCCTCAAACACACACACATTCACACGTTCACATACACGCTCACACTCTCTCTCTCACACACATAGACAGCCGCAGTAATTCTGTCATGGCCTGTAAACTGTGAGTGTGTGTCAGGGGATGAAGCCCAGGCCACTTTGTCAGAGCGAGTCCTGGGCTTTGAGCAGCGCCAGCTGAGAGGATGAATTATTGAGGCGAGCGCTCTGTACTTTGGTGAATTTTAAAGCCGTACTCTGCAGAGGCTGTAAATGGCAGAGAGAAGGAGCGTGAATCATTCATGGCTGCTCTTATCCGCTTTAGTTCAGGTCACTGTCCTGAGGACACCGGTGTGGAGGTGGAGGAGAGAGGAGGTGGAGGGGGGAGGATGAGAGAGGAGGTGGAGAGAGGTGGGGGTGAGAGGAGAAGGGAGTGGGGGTGGTAGAGGAGGGAGTAGGGAGGTGGGGGTGGTAGAGGAGGTGGAGGATGGAGGTGGGGGTGGTAGAGGAGGGAGTTGGGAGGTGGGGGTGGTAGAGAAGGTGGAGGACGGAGGTGGGGGTGGTAGAGGAGGTGGAGGAGGGAGTAGGGAGTTGGGAGGTGGGGGTGGTAGAGGAGGTGGAGGAGGGAGTAGGGAGGTGGGGGTGGTAGAGGAGGTGGAGGAGGGAGGTGGGAGGTGGGGGTGGTAGAGGAGGTGGAGGAGGGAGGTGGGGGTGGTAGAGGAGGTGGAGGAGGGAGTAGGGAGGTGGGGGTGGTAGAGAAGGTGGAGGAGGGAGTAGGGAGGTGGGGGTGTTAGAGGAGGTGGAGGAGGGAGGTGGGGGTGGTAGAGGAGGTGGAGGAGGGAGTAGGGAGGTGGGGGTGGTAGAGGAGGTGGAGGAGGGAGGTGGGAGGTGGGGGTGGTAGAGGAGGTGGAGGAGGGAGGTGGGGGTGGTAGAGGAGGTGGAGGAGTGAGTAGGGAGGTGGGGGTGTTAGAGGAGGTGGAGGAGGGAGTAGGGAGGTGGGGGTGGTAGAGGAGGTGGAGGAGGGAGGTGGGGGTGGTAGAGGAGGTGGAGGAGTGAGTAGGGAGGTGGGGGTGGTAGAGGAGGTGGAGGAGGGAGTAGGGAGGTGGGGGTGGTAGAGGAGGTGGAGGAGGGAGGTGGGGGTGGTAGAGGAGGTGGAGGAGTGAGTAGGGAGGTGGGGGTGGTAGAGGAGGTGGAGGAGGGAGTAGGGAGGTGGGGGTGGTAGAGGAGGTGGAGGAGGGAGTAGGGAGGTGGGGGTGGTAGAGGAGGTGGAGGAGGGAGTAGGGAGGTGGGGGTGGTAGAGGAGGTGGAGGAGGGAGGTGGGGCGAGTCACAACTGAATAGTTTAGCTTGTGATGAAGAAGAACAAACAGCAGCAGCAAGGATGGAGAAATGTTGCCAAGAAAAACCTACAACCAAATACTGAGGAGCCTGCCTGGATGAACGGTCTCCCTGTAAATATTTGAGGTGGGATTTAGGAATATTCTTTCATCACTGGGATTAAAATTCCGAGAGTCCGACACATTTAGGAAAATCTGTCTTTGGGAGCGCTTGCTGTGTCTACCGTCACCATGTTCGGAGCAGTGCTCTGGAACTTTTTATGTGGCGCCCACATTGGGACAAAGCAGGGCCAGTAGATGCCACATCAACAGAGTTTAAACACACACATGTATCTTCTTATCTGACTCTGGGGATGATGGCAAATAAGTTAATTTTCCCGAAAGCTGTTGTGCTCCCTTAAGGTTGTGGCGATCTCCCCCAAATTGTTGATTTTAAAATAGTCTTGTGATACCAGACTTTGGAGACCTCCACCTCCGAAAGTCTAGAGATATCTCCATTGAAAATCGTTGCTAGAACAGCGCCGAAAACTGACGCTGCCAATCAGAGTCAGGGCCGACACATCCATCTCCATTAAGCAGCAGTAGGAGGACCTTCCGGATCCTCTCTCTCCAGGACTGTCAGGGTGAGGTCTCTCTCTCCAGGACTGTCAGTGTGAGGTCTCTCTCTCCAGGACTGTGAGTGTGAGGTCTCTCTCTCCAGGACTGTCAGTGTGAGGTCTCTCTCTCCAGGACTGTCAGTGTGAGAGGTCCCTCTCCAGGACTGTCAGTGTGAGGTCTCTCTCTCCAGGACTGTCAGTGTGAGGTCTCTCTCCCCAGGACTGTCAGTGTGAGGTCTCTCTCTCCAGGACTGTCAGTGTGAGGTCTCTCTCTCCAGGACTGTCAGTGTGAGGTCTCTCTCTCTCCAGGACTGTCAGTGTGAGGTCTCTCTCTCTCCAGGACTGTCAGTGTGAGGTCTCTCTCTCCAGGACTGTCAGTGTGAGAGGTCTCTCTCTCCAGGACTGTCAGTGTGAGGTCTCTCTCTCTAGGACTGTCAGTGTGAGAGGTCTCTCTCTCCAGGACTGTCAGCGTGAGGTCTCTCTCTCCAGGACTGTCAGTGTGAGGGCTCTCTCCAGGACTGTCAGTGTGAGGTCTCTCTCTCCAGGACTGTCAGTGTGAGGTCTCTCTCTCCAGGACTGTCAGTGTGAGGTCTCTCTCTCCAGGACTGTCAGTGTGAGGTCTCTCTCTCCAGGTCTGTCAGTGTGAGGTCTCTCTCTCCAGGACTGTCAGTGTGAGGTCTCTCTCTCCAGGACTGTCAGTGTGAGGTCTCTCTCTCCAGGACTGTCAGTGTGAGGTCTCTCTCTCCAGGACTGTCAGTGTGAGGTCTCTCTCTCCAGGACTGTCAGTATGAGGTCTCTCCAGGACTGTCAGTGTGAGGTCTCTCTCTCCAGGACTGTCAGTGTGAGGTCTCTCTCTCCAGGACTGTCAGTGTGAGGTCTCTCTCTCTCCAGGACTGTCAGTGTGAGGTCTCTCTCTCCAGGACTGTCAGTATGAGGTCTCTCTCCAGTACTGTCAGTGTGAGGTCTCTCTCTCCAGGACTGTCAGTGTGAGGTCTCTCTCTCCAGGACTGTCAGTGTGAGGTCTCTCTCCAGGATTGACAGTACGAGGTCTCTCTCTCCAGGACTGTCAGTGTGAGGTCTCTCTCTCCAGGACTGTCAGTGTGAGGTCTCTCTCTCCAGGACTGTCAGTGTGAGGTCTCTCTCTCCAGGACTGTCAGTGTGAGGTCTCTCTCTCCAGGACTGTCAGTATGCGCTAATGACCGGAGGTCCCCATGTGGTGCTGTAACCCAGGTTTTTCTCATGCCTCTTGGTGGTTAATTAGGTGTGTCAATGTAGCCACTTCAAAAGACAAAATAAATATATAGATGTAAATAAACTGTTGCCGAGTGTTTTTGTTGAAAGATTAGATTTATAATTTCTGGTGACAGAGCCTGATTTAACCTCAATGAAGTGTTTATTGAGCTGAGTGCTTTCAGTGAGAGTGAAAGGCATGTACAGTAATATTAATCTCACAGTCTTCCCCCTCTCTCTCTCCCACTCTCTATCCTTCCCTCCCTCTCTCTATCCTTCTCTCTCTCTCCCTCTCTCTCTCTCTCTCTCTCTCTCCCCCTCTCTCTCTCTCTCTCTCTCTCTCTCTCTCCCTCTCTCTCTCTCTCTCTCTCTCTCTCTCTCTCTCTCTCTCTCTCTCTCTCTCTCTCTCTCTCCCTCTCTCTCTCTCTCTCTCTCTCTCTCCTTCTCTCTCTCTCTCCCTCTCTCTATCCTTCTCTCTCTCTCTCTCCCTCTCTCTCTCTCTCTCCCTCTCTCTCTCTCTCTCACCCTCTCTCTCTCTCTCTCTCTCTCTCTCTCTCTCTCTCTCTGTCTCTCTCTCTCTCTCTCTCTCTCTCTCTCTCTGTCTCTCTCTCTTCAGGGAGCTGATGCCCAAGACCCTGGAGGGCCAGATCACCATGGAGAAGACCCCAAGCTACTTTGTGACCAGAGAGGCTCCAGCCAGGATCTCGGCCATGTCCCGGGACACCAAGCTGATCGTGGTGGTGCGTGACCCCGTCACCAGGGCCATCTCCGACTACACCCAGACGCTGTCCAAGAATCCCGACATTCCCACCTTCGAGAGCCTGACCTTCAAAAACAGGACCACGGGCCTTATCGACACCTCCTGGTCGGCCATCCAGATCGGCATCTACGCCAAGCACCTGGACAACTGGCTGCACTTCTTCCCCATGGGCCAGATCCTGTTTGTGAGCGGGGAGCGTCTGATCAGCGACCCGGCAGGAGAGCTGGGCCGGGTGCAGGACTTCCTGGGCCTCAAGAGGATCATCACTGACAAACACTTCTACTTCAACCAGACCAAGGGCTTCCCCTGCCTGAAGAAGGCTGAGGGCAGCAGCAAGCCCCACTGCCTGGGCAAGACCAAAGGCCGGACCCACCCCAACATCCACCCTGAGGTGGTACAGCGGCTACGGGACTTCTACAGGCCCTTCAACATGAAGTTCTACCAGATGACCGGCCGGATATTCGGCTGGGATGACTGAAGGTTCCTCATGTCAGCCTGGTGGGCGACAAGGACTACGACCCTGTGAGCCTGAATCGGCTCCAACACTCGGCCTAATCAATACGTGTCTGTGAGATGCCGATACGAGGCCTCATCTGCTCTCGCTGACTAGACACATACAGTAAGCAATGTCCCAGCCTTCCATATACCACCATCACAGCTGCTGCCTCAAATCTGATCGCAGATAAATAGGAGATGCTGGTTCATTCTGAGAAAATGGACGGAGCTGTAAGACTTGAGTTTGTCACACAGTTTGTGTTGAGTTTTTTTTTTTCTTATTTGGAAATAGTGGCGGTTGGCTCTCACGTTTGTTTAAAGTCCCACTGTGTGTCTGGGCTTCTCGGGGCGTGTGATAAAAGACTTGTTGATTTGTGTGCCATATTTCAATGAGCTGCTTACAAAGCTAAAATATTTTATACAAAAATATGAAAATATAAAAATAAATGTATTTTTGAAATGTATTTATTCAAGATTTATTACATATGCAGTATATACAGTATACATATTTTGAAAAACTTATCACTGATATAGTTTCTTTCTTACAATGTTCTGTGCCTAGAGTTAAGTCTTGATTTATATTGCACATAAATGCATTTTTTGCTCATTTTAATCAGTATATTCTTTATCTTGATGGGTTCCCACACTTATTCCTGCTTAGCTTGGAGTTCCAGTCCTGTGATAGTTTGTTATTTTATGCCTATAGTTTCTCCATGTTCAGTGAATAAAGTTAATCAAATTAGAGAGCAAAGACAGCTCTCACTAGCAGCGACTCCACTGGGCGCAGCATGCCTCCAGAGGACCTGTCCAAACTCACCGTCCTTCCCTGTGAACCGAGGACATCCAGAGGGCCTGTCCAAACTCACCGTCCTTCCCTGTGAACCGAGGACCTCCAGAGGGCCTGTCCAAACCTACCGTCCTTCCCTGTAAGCCGAGGACCTCCAGAGGGCCGGTCCAAACCTACCGTCCTTCCCTGTGAACCGAGGACCTCCGGAGGCCCTGTCCAAACGCTCCGTGCCTCCCTGTCAACCCGGCACTGCTGATGTCATGGGTCTGGGCTGCCCGGAGGGGACCTGCGTACAGAAGTCTTCTGAATGCTTGGCAGCTGGAGAACAATGGTGAAGCTGTGTTGCTGATTTACATCTGGTAGTATCTGGTAATCTTCCAAAGAGCCGCTCTCTCTCTCTGAAAGCAGATGTGCCTCAAAGGGACACTTACTACCCGTTTTGAATATGTGTTTTGGGGGGAACATATCATGCGATCTAGGGTATCAATATCATCATACTTTTTGCCGTTTAGTCTTAATTAAAGGTCATGTTGTCATTTTTCAGGCACAATTTTAATAAATCACAACAGATTTATAAACATGTGGTGAGTGACCTTCATGGCAGCCTGCAATTCGTCATCATCAATTTCACTGTAGAGCCTTTTTTTCTCTCCAGTTCAGATATGAATACAGCACACACGTTTTTGAGAAGCTGCCTACGGTCGCAATGTGAACCTCACTGTGCTGCACATCTCTGGCTGCTCTCCTATCTCTGCCGTTCCACCTCCTCTCTTCCCCCACCCCCGCCTCAGGAGGGCGGGTCCAGGGAGGCTCGAAGGACTTTCAAAAGTGCTTTCAATCTGAAGGCCTTATTTTTGGGCAGGCGCTGTGGTTTGAGGCTGGGGTCCTGTGGTCCAGGGGGCCCAGGTCAGCCCTCCTGGGGGGGGGGGGAGGGGGGGGGCTCTGTGGAGGGACTGCCAGCCTGTGTGTGGTGGAGAGGCTGAGAGGAGCATCAGCAGTCTGGGCTGGAGGAGGAGAGGGACTGTACGCTTGGTCATTCACACAAGTGATTAGCAGGGTACTGCTCTCTCTCTCCCTCCCTCCCTATCCAGTGTTACTCTCATACCAGCCTCTTGGGTCTCTCTCTCTCTCTCTCTCTCTCTCTCTCTCTCTAGCGTGTCCTCTCTCCAGCTAGTAGAGGCTGCCTTGTCTCTGATACTGACAGACTCTTTGCAGACGGCAGGAAGTCCGTCGGCATCAAAGACGTACAAAGTTCTGAAGTTTAAACCGTTGATCGTCGAGATGGAGAACACAGACCTTGCGGAGACGTGTGTGTGTGTGTTCATGTGTGTGTGCGGGGGGGGCTATGTTCATTTGTTGACTCAGATCTTCATCAACATCTACTGTGGGACACAGACAGACAGATGGACCACCCCTGACAGAGGATATCCAGCTCAATATCAATGGCATGATGGAGAGAAAACATTACGTCTGTTTATTCAATTAGTTCGACCGCATGCGGTTGATTCTGACGGACAGAGAGCCGCTGTAGAAAGACTGGCATTACTTAATCTCTCTGTGTGTCTCTGTCTTGTTCTGTCTCTCTCTCTTTCTCTCTCTCTCTCTCTCTCTCTCTCTCTCTCTCTCTCTCTCTCTCTCTCTCTCACACACACTGTCAAAAACACAGAATCTGTAATTGTGTGTGTGTGCGTGTGTGTGTGTGCATGCCAGGATAGCAGTGAGTGTGCAGAGGCACCTGCACAGAGTCACCTGCAAACAATTACCCTGCACCCCCCCCCCCCCCCCCCCCCCCCCATCCACCTCCTCCACCCCCCTGAGACCCAGAGTGAGTCACCGCCCCCCACCCCACTCATCAAGGCCTCACTCTCCACACGCACACCACTGAGATACACACACACACACACCCACAAGAAGGGAGGTCTTGAGCAAAACAAACCCCCAGTGCCCTAGAGCAGCGGGGTCGTTCGCGTGACACTGCCGCGAGGTGCGTGCTCCAGGCGCCAGATAGGCCCCTCCCACACGTAGGCCGACGAGATTGAGATCAGAGGAGCAGGAATGCGCCGGTGGTCTGAATCTAAAAGACTGTTCTACTGTACCTGAGTATGCATACGCACACGCACACACACTCACACCACACACACGCAATGCCACAGTCCCCACAGTGCAGTGAGACATGGAGGGGATCAGGCGGTGTTTTCTCAAGATCCCAGAAAAGACTCCGTAATCCCAGCAATAGTCTGAGCAAACATCTCTGTGAGGCACGCTCCAGACTCCAGGGTCCAGGAGCCCCTCCTCCACACTGCTCCTCTGGTCTCCTCCACCTCCACACCGCTCCTCTGGTTCTCCTCTTCTCCTCCTCTTCCTCCTCCTCCCCCTCTTGTCCTTCTCCTCTCCTCCTCCTCCTCTAGGATGGCTCCTTCGTTTCTCCTCAGGGACCAGACCAGGCCAGTACTCACACACATGTTCCTCATTGTGACAGATCAGAAGAATAGTGGCCTGCAAAATACATAAGAAATATGCTCCTCCTCCCCCAAGGAACTGTTGGTTTTGAGGTCAAAGATGCATTGGTGGTTCTCATGAAATGACCGATGGTTTGCATATGATCAAAAGGAATTTTCATAAATGGTTTGCGTGCTATATTCATAAAAATACCAGGCCGCTCTTTGAAACGCCACTTCTGTGCCCCGAGTACAAGTAGACGGCACTGAATTAGCAATTGAGATGATCTGGGTGTGGGAGTCTTTCCAGACATGTGTCCTGACTTCCAAACTCCACGCATCCTTCCCTCAGAGAAGGAGCAGCTCCTCCTCAGAAGGGGGGTAATTGGCTGTGACACACAATGAAAGACGCATTCATACTGAGCTCAGGCTTTCCTTCCCCTGGATGAAAGGCAGGGTGGCAGTAGTCTAAACAAGTAGGCCCCGGAGCCTGGGAGCAGAGTTGAAGTCTTCCCAGGGGAGCAGTGGCCCGGTCCAGGTAGTTGAAGGCTCTGTCATGCCTCTCAGCTTCTGGTGCTCCTGACACCGCCTGACAGTCAGAGCTACAGATGTCGTCGTTTTTTTTTTATATTCTTGTTGACTCTAGGACTGGAAAGCTTTGAAAGTTACTTTGAATTACGGGTCCTATGGTCTTGATCTTAGATATTTAGGGCAGGTATTGTGGGACCTGAGTGCCCTTTGCATCTTGTTAATGATACTGTAGTTTGGTTAGAACAACAGAAGAAAGGAAAGATCACTAAATGTGCCCGTGGCCTGAAACAAGTAGGTCTCTAAATAAATAATCCACACTTTTTTCCTATTCAGCACAGTTTCTGTTTGGCCTATGAATAAATAAGGAGAGAACAGTGTTTACACCCCACTTACTACAGACAGAACCCCCCCCCCCCCCCCCCCCCATGCTCTGAGGTTAACACACGCACACACACATACGCACACACACAAACAGACACACACACAAACACACATGCACGCACACACACATGCACACACACACACATAGACACACACAAAGGCTTAACCGATTTGTACCGTCATACTAATTGTTCACCTGTCAAACCACAGACATACTTTGCACTTTGTCTTGATGCTTTTAATGTCTCATGTAAAGCACTTTGAATTGCCTTGTTGCTGAAATGTGCTATACAAATAAACTTGACTCGCCTTACTATCTGTGTGAGAATAATGTGAGGGGTCCCAATTAAATCACAACATAGCCTCAGATACCACCGACACACACACCTCTACTCTCTCTCTCTCTCTCTCTCTCTCTCTCTCTCTCTCACACACACACACACACATACATACACTCACACACACCACACACCCCTACTCTGTACACAGCAATTCCAAACAGAGAAAGTTCACTGAAGCAAAGGAGTTATGCATTATTAACATCATCAGTGCACCGAAGAACTGTGCAAGGACAACATGCACAGAGTCCTGGAGGAAGAGTGAAGGTCTGGACCAGTCAAGGTCTGGACCAGTCAGAAGAGTCATGTCTGGACCAGTCAGAAGAGTCATGTCTGGACCAGTCAGAAGAGTCATGTCTGGACCAGTATGAAGAGTCATGTCTGGACCAGTATGAAGAGTCATGTCTGGACCAGTCAGAAGAGTCATGTCTGGACCAGTATGAAGAGTCATGTCTGGACCAGTATGAAGAGTCATGTCTGGACCAGTCAGAAGAGTCATGTCTGGACCAGTCAGAAGAGTCATGTCTGCTCCAGTCAGAAGAGTCATGTCTGGACCAGTCAGAAGAGTCATGTCTGGACCAGTCAGAAGAGTCATGTCAGGACCAGTCAGAAGAGTCATGTCAGGACCAGTCAGGAGAGTCATGTCTGGACCAGTCAGAAGAGTCATGTCTGGACCAGTCAGAAGAGTCATGTCTGGACCAGTCAGAAGAGTCAAGCCTGGACCAGTCACTATTCATGACCTGCTGAGGGCTAGATTAAAACACGATGAGGTGTTGGCTGGTCTCAGTAATTGTAGAACATGTATTAAACTGGACATGGGGGGGGGGAGGGGCTGATGGACACCAGGTTGAGCGCCTGACTAACTGTCTTTGTCCCCTCTGTGACGTGTGGGTGTGTTCAGGGTTGGGGTGTGGAATTAGCTTAAGACTGCTATTCGTTTGCCCTGTCAACCTGTTGGGGGTATTTCTTGTGTGTGTATGTGTGCGTGTGGGGGGGGGGGGGGGTTAACACTGAACAGGTCTGGCAACCTGATACCCTCAGTAACATACATCTGTGTGTTTATCCAACGTCACTCTCATACCAGCCTCTCCAGCCTCCCGGGTCTCTCTCTCTCTCTCTCTCTCTCTCTCTCTCTCTCTCTCTCTCTCTCTTCTCTCCTCCCTTCATTCCTCCACTCACTCTCTCTCTCTCCACTCATTCACTCACTCTCTCTCTCTCTCCACTCCACTCATTCACTCACTCTCTCTCTCTCCATCCACATGTGTAAAGTTATGACTTGTCTCTTTGCCATGACAAACGGTGTTCCCCAGGGGGGGTGGGTGCCAGAGCCGTGTAGAAGCAGTGACCGTTTTAGAGCGCGGGGGCTCAGTCTCATAAATATGACAGGTACAAACTCTTTGTTATTGTTTCCAGGGGACTTTCTTCAGCCCAGGGTTCGGTGATTAATTTATTTCTGAAAAAAAGTCACAGTAATCAGCGGGGCTTTATATGGGATCACTTACACCGACGGCCGTCATTTTGATGTACCGTACTACGTTTTATGTGAGTGCAATTGATTGTTCCCCTTATTGCCGCCTTTTAAAATACAGCCATAAAACTTCATGGACACTTCTCCAAGGTGGCGGGTATTTCTGCTCGCTACGCTGTCGTAGTCAGGTTGGTGTGCGTGCGCGTGTGCCCATGTGTGGCTGTGTGTGTGTGTGTGTGTGTGTGTGTGTGTCTGTGTGTGTCTGCACGTGTGTGTGTGTGTGTGTGTGTGTGTGTGTGTGTGTGTGTGTGTAGGTGAATTCAGGTAACTGATCCAGGTGGATTGCAGGGGGCTCTGGTTTCAGGACAGCAGGTGGTGAGCGTAGCCTCTCCCCCACGCGCCCCCCACGGTCACCCCCAGCCCCCCCCCCCCCCCTCGTTCCTCACTCACCTGTCATCGTCATCTGATCTCAGACCCACACAGAGAACGCTGTTCTTTTACACACGACAATGAGCTCTTTTAATTAGCATGGATAGCGGCCTCGCTCCAGTGGTGCGGATGGTCAGATGGTCCTGCCACACAGCTTACAGCATTCAGCCTCGGCAGCGTTCAGCCTCTACAGCCTCTACAGACCTTGCAGCGTTCAGCCTCTACAAGGCTCACAGCCTCTACAGCGTTCAGCTTCTACAGCCTCTACAGACCTTGCAGCGTTAAGCCTCTACAAGGCTCACAGCCTCTACAGTGTTCAGCTTCTACAGACCTTGCAGTGTTCAGCCTCTACAAGGCTCACAGCCTCTGCAGCATTCAGCCTCTACAGACCTTGCAGCGTTCAGCCTCTACAAGGCTCGCAGCCTCTACAGCGTTCAGCCTCTACAAGGCTCACAGCCTCTACAGCGTTCAGCCTCTACAAGGCTCACAGCCTCTACAGCGTTCAGCTTCTACAGGGCATTCCAAACTCCCTACAGCCTCTAACCTGCCTCTGCCTGGGAACCACATGAGGACCCTTCCCCAGCCTCCCTCGGCCTCCCTCAGCCTCCCAGCACAGCCAGAACCCTGACAAAAAGGACAAACAACCCTGGAGAAACCCTGGGCTTCCCTCACACCAGGAACACCCCTTTGATCTCTCTCTATCTATCTATCTATCTCTCTCTCTGCCTCTGTCTCTCTCTCTCTCCTCTCTCCCTCATTCCTACACAGTAGCTGGGATCCATGTGTATTGTGATAGCAGGGCAGATCAGTGTGTATTGTGATAGCAGGGAAGGCCCTTGATCACATAAGCCCGGGCTGTTGTTGTAGTGCCGGGGTCGACCTCTAAGGGGCCAGGGCGGGAGGTGAACCTGTCTTCCTGTTCTCTTGTCCTCCTGTACTAATTGTCTACTGTTCTCCTCTTCTCCTGTTCTGTCCACCACTGTTCACTACAGGCTGAGACAAGCCGGCCGGCGGTGAACCACAGCAGTGATGGCCCTTCCGCTGTCACACCAGCCCTGTAGCCAACGACGACAATGATGATGACGACGACGATGATGATGGCTTGAGAGGCTGAGTCTGTTCATGCAGCCCTCTTCCTGTTTCCCTCAGAAGTGGGAGGCTATTAACAGAACGACGTTAAGATAACACGTCAGGGGAACATTGGACATTAACAGAACGACGTTAAGATAACACGACAGGGGAACATTGGACAGGATCCGCTATTTCTGTCGTGCTGAAGGGGCTCACTTGAGAGCGGGACAGGGAACGCCGGATAGAGAAACTCGGCTCCTCCTCCGGACTCCTCCTGGTCCTTGAGTCAATTCAATCAGGACCGGAGCGTTCTTGAGGCGAGTGAGAGGTCCAGGAGGGTATGTAACAAATTAAAAGGGCTTTATCCCCCTGTTCTTAAGCGTGCCCTCTCCAGAGCACCACGGAAATTGAGTTTGCGAGTGGAAAAAAAACAGCGCTTTCCTCTTAACCCCGTGACCAGCCACGGCAGACACACAAACTTTCTCTTTGAAGGCTAAAAGGGCCGTGAGGGAGGGAGGACGGGCTCCTCTCCAGAATTATGGAAGCCCTGATCCAATTACGAGCCACCCTGAAATATGTGTCTGTAGGCCCCGGGAGCTTTTAACCTCCCGCTTCTCCGCTACGGGCGTCGGGGGGGGGGGGGCTTCAGCGCTCCTGTGCCAGGGCTGGTCTCGGGGGGTGGGGGGTGGGGGGTGGGGGGGTTAGGCACTCCTGTGCCAGGGCTGGCCTCGGGGGGTGGGGGGGTTAGGCACTCCTGTGCCAGGGCTGGTCTCGGGGGGTGGGGGGGTTCGGCGCTCCTGTGCCAGGGCTGCTCTCTGTCAGACCTGCCTGGCCTCCGGAAAATAGCAGCCCCAGGCGTTCACACACAGCCTGTCAGGACGATCGCCTCTGGGCTGGGGGAGGGATTCCCTCTGTGGAGAAAAGGAAAATCATTCAAGGGAACTTTCCTCTTTCTGTAGAGAGAGAGAGAGAGAGAGAGAGAGAGAGAGAGAGAGACGTGTTATTCTGGTCAAATATATCAACAAAACGAGTGAGGAAAACTGGGAGTTTTTCAGTGAGGTGTGTGTGTTGTGGTTTTTGGTGAGGGAAATTGCGCCAGATGCAGAGTGAGTGAGTGACTCTGCGAGGAAGCAAATCATTCGTCGTTTCAGATGAGCCCCGTCACAGGCTGACACGGGGCGGGGCGGGGGGGAGCACCATGGGAGTCTGGAGCACGCCGTGTAAATGGCGCGTCTGGTTTCAGGGTTTCTGGGCACTTTCCCTTGCAAATGAGCATGCATGCAAACCGACGGCAGTCGTCCGCTTGTCAACGCGCTGGGAGACACACACACACACACACACACACACACACACACACTGTACACCTGCCTGTTAATGGCTGCCATGTTACAGGACGTGTTGCCCCCTCAGACAGAACAACAGCTCCCAGAACTGAAGCCTGAAGAGTAGAGCACTGTTTCCTCTCTCTCTCTCTCTCTCTCTCTCTCTCACACACACACACACACACACACGTGAATAGATGTACACACATACACAAACACACACACATACACACACATACACAAACATACACAAACAAACAAACAAACAAACAAACAAACACATACACACAAAAAGGCAGACACCCAAAACCACACATGTACATGTACCCACACACACATTTTTATTTTGTTAGTTTTTTCATATACAATTTGTCAACAGCTCATTTCACTCACAACATCATCAACATCAAGTGTGTTCAGCTAGTCAGAGTTGTCTGGTTGGACAGTGAGGGGGTTAAAACCTGTGTGGTCAGAGTTGTCTGGTTGGACAGTTAAGGAGTTAGAACCTGTGTTGTCAGAGTTGTCTGGTTGGACAGTTAAGGAGTTAGAACCTGTGTTGTCAGAGTTGTCTGGTTGGACAGTGGGGGGGTTAGAACCTGTGTTGTCAGAGTTGTCTGGTTGGACAGTGGGGGGGTTAGAACCTGTGTTGTCAGAGTTGTCTGGTTGGACAGTGGGGGGGTTAGAACCTGTGTTGTCAGAGTTGTCTGGTTGGACAGTTAAGGAGTTAGAACCTGTGTTGTCAGAGTTCTCTGGTTGGACAGTGGGGGGGTTAGAACCTGTGTTGTCAGAGTTGTCTGGTTGGACAGTGGGGGGGTTAGAACCTGTGTTGTCAGAGTTCTCTGGTTGGACAGTGGGGGGGTTAGAACCTGTGTGGTCAGAGTTGTCTGGTTGGACAGTGGGGGGGTAGAACCTGTGTTGTCAGAGTTGTCTGGTCGGACAGTGGGGGGGTTAGAACCTGTGTTGTCAGAGTTGTCTGGTTGGACAGTTAAGGAGTTTAAACCTGTGTTGTCAGAGTTCTCTGGTTGGACAGTGAGGGGGTTAGAACCTGTGTTGTCAGAGTTGTCTGGTTGGACAGTGGGGGGGTTAGAACCTGTGTTGTCAGAGTTGTCTGGTCGGACAGTGGGGGGGTTAGAACCTGTGTTGTCAGAGTTGTCTGGTTGGACAGTGGGGGGGTTAGAACCTGTGTTGTCAGAGTTGTCTGGTTGGACAGTGGGGGGGTTAGAACCTGTGTTGTCAGAGTTGTCTGGTTGGACAGTTAAGGAGTTAGAACCTGTGTTGTCAGAGTTGTCTGGTTGGACAGTGAGGGGGTTAGAACCTGTGTTGTCAGAGTTGTCTGGTTGGACAGTGGGGGGGTTGTAGTAGATGAGGAGACCACCACCACTGCTCTGCAGACAGGAGTTTCCATTGCATCAGGCATCAGCCTTGCTTTGGAAACTCCATTACGCTAGTTCGGCCCTTGGAAACACACACGTGTGCTGTGAAGACTCGGCAACAGATGCCCTGGAAAAAAAAAGGAACATTTCAAATGCGGATACGCGAGGAAACGGGTAAAGTGATGTTTTCAAGCAAGAGCTGAATAATTACCAGCTGCTGTTCTAGTGTGAGGCTCTCCTGCGCATGGACAAGATGGCGGGGCTTGCAAAGTCAAATAAAATGCCTTTGACAGCGACAATATAATTAGCTCATTCAGGCCCAGATTCTGTTTGAATATGAGTCGGTCAAATGTCCATATTACTCTATATTTCATTTTGAAAATACTTGTATGAAAAAATAATTGATTTAAATTCAAATCAAAGGATTAATTTCAATGGAAAATATATTCAACACTTCACTTTGACAGGATTCAGGCCACCGTGCCAGAACGTTGATTCTAGCCGCTTCGATTGGTCCGATGTTCCTGAGACACGGTCGTGTCCACGTAACGTCTCCCTGTGTGGCACAGGACAACCCGACAGCCCCTCAGCTAACGTGTTGGCTCGAATACCGCAGAGGAACTCTGAAAACAGACATTAAAGCAGCCCAAATCCCCCCAGAACCGACGTGCTTAGCGTGCTCTCTGAAAGGTATCCAAGCGTTTATGGGAAACCTAAGCGCTCCTTGATCAAAGCCTTTCTGAGGGCTGGGGGTGAGTGAGGGGCCTTGTAGAACTATGTGTGATTACAGGATTCTTCCCCTCCTTTTTTTTCCTTAAGTGTAAGAGTGTGTGTTCTGTCTCTCCGACGACCTGGGTGTTTGACCAGGGAGGAGGGATTAGCACGTCCAGGCCTGATCAACGTCTCGGTCACGGGCCAGGGGACAAGCCGGGATGAAGAGGTGAACAGACGACGCCTTTAAGACCATCTGGAGAGGATCACTCCACATACACACACCTTACCAGTCTTACAGCTTTATCTAGGATCATATATTCACACACACACATGCACAGACAGACAAACGCGCACACACACACACACTCACAAACGCACAAACAGACAGACACAGACACTTTCTCTTTCCCTTTCTCCTCAGTCAATGCGATTAAGGAGAAGGAGAAGAAGAAAAAGAGGAAGAAGCAGAAGAAGAGGCTGATGATGATGATGATAATAATGATGATGATGATGATAATGATGATGATGATGACGTGTTGACCCTGAGTTCCAGGCCTCGGAGTTCCTTCCTGGCTGGACTGCAGAGGCGGCGGCAGGGTAATCCTGCTCCGGCAGAAACCTGACCCCGCGGCCTCTTCCTGGGGGTCACGACCCGTCTCACTGACCCGTCAACAGACTCATTTGTCAACAGTGACCCCTCAGGTCTGCGCCACCCTCAATCACAGAGCCCCTCCACTGCTCACTGTCACTTCCTGCCAGCCCATATCAGGGCACTTCCTGCAGGCCCCCATCAGATTCAGATCTTTCCAGGGAGTGCGGAGGAAGTAAGTATCGTGAGTTTAAACTGCTGACTAACTTTGACGTACGTCTTATTTCCTAGAGAGTTGCTCGATATTCACGCAGTACTGAAAACGTGTGTGATCTGACAGCCAGGTTCTCTGAGGTAGGGATGTGGAGTTGAATCACAAGGTGATGTTGAGCTCTGGTAGATGACCAGACCTGCTGAGGGTGGATCTAGTAGCCTGGCTGGTCCAGACCCAGCTATGGTCCACCTGGTACAGCCTCAGCTACGGTCCACCTAGTACAGCCTCAGCTATGGTCCACCTGGTACAGCCTCAGCTACGGTCCACCTAGTACAGCCTCAGCTACGGTCCACCTAGTACAGCCACAGCAATGGTCCACCTGGTACAGACCCAGCTAGAGTCCACCTACTACATCCTCAGCTAAAGTCCACCTACTGTAGTATAGCCTCAGCTATGGTCCACCTGGTACAGACCCAGCTAGAGTCCACCTGGTCCAGACCCAGATAGGGTCCTCCTGGTCCAGACCCAGATGACTGGACCCAGACCCAGCTCTCTGGTAGATGACTGGACCTGCTGAGGGAGGTTCTAGGAGCCTGGCTGGGGTCCACTTCGTCCCTGCTTCAGACCAGCTGTGGAAACATTTCCACCACGTCTCCAGAGTTATTAATGCACTTTGATTAATCTGAAACACGCATGATGCAGAGCAATTCTGAATGAAGAAAATTATATTTCCATGTGCAATTATAGCAGCAGATGAGCTGCAACAGAATCATTCTCAATTATTATTCTCCTTCATGTCTTTATTTTCTCTCTCTTTCTCTCTCTCTCTCTCTCTCTCTCTCTCTCTCTCTCTCTCTCTCTCTCTCTTGTCTCTGTCTCTCTCTCCTCTCTCTTTTATCTCTCTGTTTCTCTCTCTCTCTCTGTCTGACTCTCTCTCTCTCTCTCTCTCTCTCTCTCTCTCTCTCTCTCTGTTTGACTCTCTCTCTCCTTTCCTAATGGACATACTGTCGATAAGCCCATAAATCACTCCTATTGATTTGGATGTTATAGCTGTTCCTACACTGTCACTGTAGACACCAATCCTGTCGGGCCCAGAGGAGCTCCATCAGTCACCTTGGGACAGATTACCTGGACAGGTCAGTCAACTATATGTAGACAGGAGAGATTACCTGGACAGGTCAGTCAACTAGCACACGTAGGGAGGACAGATTACCTGGACAGGTCAGTCAGCTATATGTAGACAGGAGAGATTACCTGGACAGGTCAGTCAACTAGCACACGTAGGGAGGACAGATTACTCTGCCATTTGACCGTTACATCCAGCGGATCCCCCTGCTAGAGGTCGAAGGTCACCTGTTCTATTAGCAGCTCTGTTAGTGCACCTCCCAGCCTCCAGTGCGGTCTCTGTGTTAGTTTGAGCTGGTCCTAGGGGTAGTTAGCAGGTTATTTGAGCAGCAAGCATGCAAAAATACACACACACACACACACACACACACACACACACACACACACACATACTGTAACAGACACACACACACGTATACATGCCTTATGGCTGTACTGTATGTGTGTGTTGCTGGCTCCAGCAGCAGACGGTAGAGAGCCTGCGTTAACACTGATGCCCCCAGACATTCTCTGAGGCCTGGATCCTGGGCGAGGGTGAGGGTTGGGGAGGGAGGTGGTGTAACTACTACACAATCAGCCAACATCCCTGTGCATGGTGGAGCTCATGGGGAGGGAACCTGGACGACAGCCTGCACGACACACTGGCGCTTGTTTTGACGCTGTGTGGGCGGCTGTCCTGACGGGCCGAAGGACCCAGATTCCAGAGGGATCGTTTCCTGGACAGAGATTCAACTAAGCATCCTTGGCTTCGCTAAATCACACTTTGAATGGAGATTTCCCCTTTATAAAAAGTGGTTTGGACTAACTCAGGTCGGTTCGTGCCGTGGTGGCTCCAGGAGCCACGAAGGGAGGAGGAGAGAGGTGCCTGGCCGTTCCTGGTCTCAGGGAGAGATTGAACGGGGAGCGCACGCTCGTGCGGTCGTGATAAAGCCATAACAGTTGTGCTGGCGACTCCTGCAGGCTGCAGACCGACCTAAATCAGATTAAGGAACCGAACTCAAGTGATCTGACAAACCCAGTGGAAGAAGTGATTCCATTACTGGTCTGTTCCCCTCCCACAGGGGCCAGCAGCACCGGGCCCATTATGCTCCTTAATTAATTGACCATCAAACCTGCCCGGCAACCACATCTGTGTCATGTTATCCTGTTTGCTGATTCGTAGTGGTTCCTGTTTGGAGGGGCTTGCCTAAATAAACGACGTGGCTTAGTGGCTAATGACATCACATTAGCTAGGTGGAGGCCCAGCTTGGCCCGGGGGCCTCAAATGAAGCAGCAGACCATGCAGGTGCTCCCGGATCTGGGGGAAATTAAGAGTCCTGTCTGCCTTTATTTCATTAATGGGAGTTGGTCTCTGATCATGTATCAAGACTCGGAAAGAACGCATAGTTCTAAGGAAGTGTGCAAAACCGTGGAGGCTCAGGACGTCCAATCAGAAATCTTTGAATGAGATAAAAATGGTAGCCCAGCCAATTAGCCGAGTGACTGGGAGGGCCCCAGCTGACGGCTGATGTTGATTGGCTATGTCAGCCAGCGCTGTTAAGAGCTGCGTAAGGAAATGACTCAGAGGCCAAACTACACATTAGCCTCAGTCACCGGGGAGATAAGGTCGGCCAGACACACAGACTGTACACTGTGAGGTCCATAACGACTCTCTCTCTCTCTCTCTCTCTCTCTCTCTCTCTCTCTCTCTCTTTCTCTATCTCTCTCTCTCTCTCTCTCTCTGTCTCTGTCTCTGTCTCTCTCTCTCTCTCTCTCTCTCTCTCTCTGTCTTTCTCTATCTCTCCCCTCTCTCTCTCCCTCTATCTTTTCCCTCTCTCTCCCTCTATCTCTCCACCTCTCTCCTTCATTCTCTCCCAGTTTCTCTCTCTCTCTCTGTCTCTTTCTTCCCCAGTCTCTCTGTCTTTCATCGATAACAGACTGCTCCCAAGTTTCTGGCTCGTGAGTAAAGAGGAGTGGTTCAGATGAATGGCTGCTCCTGGAGAGGGAGTTCCTCCTCTGTGCTACTGGCCCCATGTCAGAGGGAGAAGCCATCCGTCCTGAGGGGAGGAGGGGAGGAAAGGAGGAGGGGAGGAGGGGGAGAGAAGACAAGCCCACATTAGCATGGTCACAGAGGGATATTCCATCTTGACTTGGGAGCTATGTTTCAAAACATGCCAGAGCCAAATGTTTCAGTGGAGCTCTGAGAGTCCTGGACTCTGTGGATCTGGTGGTGGTGGGGGGGCGGTTGGTTGGGGGGTGGGTAGCAGGGGGGGGGTTCAACCCAAAGGTTAACAGGAAAGAAAAACCTGTCTGAACCCTTGTACAGCCTGCTGGCTGCTATGGGCTGTGTGTGTGTGTGTGTGTGTGTGTGTGTGTGTGTGTGTGTGTGTGTGTGTGTGTGTGTGTGTGTGTGTGTGTGTGTGTGTGTGTGCATGTGTGCGTGTGCATGTGTGTGGGTGTGTTTGTTTGTGTGTGTGTGTGTGTAGGTGTGTGTGTGTGTGTGTGTGTGTGCGCATGTGTGTCTTGTGTAAATAATTAGAGGTGCGGCTCCCTGGTCTGCCTGCGACAGGACTGAGACATGGCATCATGACATCACATCCTGGGCGGGGCTAGAAAAAGCCCCATTAGTCACTACGACCCTCTTCAATCAAGCTGCATGTCAACACAGCACCATATTCCACGAGCCTGTGTTACAGTAAAGACAGCATCCGTAAATTGACTGCACTTATATAGCGCTTTTATCCAAAACACTTTACAATGAAGGCCTCTCATTCACCCATTCACACACACATTCACACACCAATGGCAGCAGCTGCCATGCAAGGCGCTAGCCTGCTCATTGGGAGCAATTTGTGGTTCAGTATCTTGTCCAAGGACACTTCGACCTGTGGACAGGAGGACACGGGATTTGAACTGTGGACCCTATGCTCATTGGACGACCTGCTCTACCTCCTGAGTTACAGCCGCCCCATTGGTAACTCACGCTATGCGCTACCTGCTGGCTGACACAGAATTTCAGATCTGCTGTAGCAGACCCGGACAGTGTCTACAAAGGCGTTGTTTCCACAGAGGTCCTCATTGGCTGATCCCTTTGGATTGATCACCGCAATTAGAGAAATACTTAAACGCTACAAATGATCCTGCAAATGATGAGAGCCCTATGTGTGCTGTCCTGTGAAGAAGGGGGGGGGGTAACTATGTGGAAGTCCAATCAGAAGCACGTGCCAAAGGGGACCAGTGTGTAGCAGGAGGAGGGAGATGAACAGATAAGAGACAGAGGGAGCACTCAGAACACACACTGAAATCATGAGTCAGCAAAGGAGAGAGGTATTTCTGAGAAATCACACAGGATTCAAGATTCAAGATGTCTTTATTTGTCACGTGTCATACCTGGTATCGTGTGTCTGGACCACAGAGGACACTGACATGTCTTCCCCAGGCAGCCGGGAGGCCGCCCCTCTCCCTCTAGCGCTGATGTAACCGGCCACTGGTTTTCCGGGCTGACGGTTGGAATCCCAATTAAAGGTCCTGATATGTTCTGGGTGTTTGTACCTGGCATCGTGTGTCTGGACCACAGAGGACAACACTGACATGTCTTCCCCAGGCAGCACCGTCAAGATGGATAGATAGATAGATAGATAGATAGATAGATAGATAGATAGATAGATAGATAGATAGATAGATAGATAGATAGATAGATAGATAGATAGATAGATAGATAGATAGATAGATAGATAGATAGATAGATAGATAGATAGATAGATAGATAGATAGATAGATAGATAGATAGATAGATAGATAGATACATCTAAGGCATCTATCTAGATAGTTGTGTCCTCCTCCTCCTGTTTCTGTTCTCCTCCTCTCCTCCTCCTTCAACTCCTATATGGTCCGGTACAGCAGGCCGGTAGTAGTCTGGTTTAATGGTCCTGAACCAGGGAGTCTGTCTGCTAACTAGCTAGAGAGAAGGCTGCTGGTCTGTCTGCTAGATGTGCATCCATCCAAACATCTCGGCTATATGGATGCTAATTACCTGCTGTGTCTATGAAAGTATGTGTAGAGTTCCAGGGTACTGGGGAGAGCATGGGAGAAAGGCAAGGCGAGGGCAAACTGAGGAGCCATAGCCTAGGCTACATAACCAGCCTCCAGGCTGCTGCTAGGGGGAGAGTCTTTATCTGGTGCTGGAGGCGTTGCAGGGAGGAGGATAACAGCGGTGTCCTTCTTTCAGGCTTTTTTCCAGCATTTTGTCGGTGAGGCAGACCGGCTCGTTTACGAGCGGTAAGCGAGGGAGGGGGAGGGGGGTTGGCGGGGAGGAAGATGAGAACCCCGGCCTCGGGCGCTGAACGGTGTCATGCTGCTGTGATGATTCATGCGCAGCGCAGTCAGGAGGTAGTATTTCACGCTTCGTTTTGAGGCGACGGCGCTACGGAGTTGGCCAGGCCGGAGGACGACTCGCTGGTAGCCTAGGTGTCCCGCCCCTCTCCCTCTAGCGCGATTACCCGCCGCGTCTCTCCCCTCACGTCCCACCTCCCGGCCTGTCAGTCTACGGGGTCTGCGGTCGGGCCTCAGCAGACGGCATGTTCCACAGGGCTTTACGAGGAAAAACGAGATGCTGGGATTTTAGCATGAGGAAAGAGGGATGGTGTCATAGCTGTCTCCTTCTGATCAGGATATCATGAACAAAAATATATTGCGATATAGCCTATTGGAGAATATGTAATATATCAAACAATACATTCCATACAGTATATAGGAAACTAGTGGTTATAATTTCCAATATACTGCAATATATGAAAAGCAGCAATTATTCAATATATTATGTATTATCATAGGCTATATTATTCTATAGGCTATATTTCCTCCATATATTTTACATACTGTAATATATTGACAGTTAATATATAGGGTATAGTATATAGAATATATGTTATTTGCTTAAGGGCAAAAAGCACAATCATGCAGTACTAGGAGGAAAACTAGTAGATCAACATGGTGCTTCTCTTCTTCGTGCCCAGGGGCAGTTATGCAAGGGATAGGCTAACGTTCAGCCAGCCACACGTTATCCTCAGCTTGGCCTCGACGTTCCCAATGCACTGAAGGGCTTTTATTTTTCAATAATGACCAGCTGGCCATACATTATCCTGCTTATTACACGGCTACTTACCAACGACATTAATACTAATAGGCCTACACTTTTTTTTATTTCACCAGCGAAATGGTTCTGTGTGCTTGGGCAATGGATGTTTTCAGAGATGATGTGAGGATTGATGAGAATAGGGTCTGCATACAACAGCCAAAACCATTATTAACTGTTTAGAATGTTCAGCAACTTTCAGACAACTTTCAACAATGGTCCACAGACATATAATGTGTTGCCCTTAGCAGCGGTCAATATTGCTCGGTCGCTCGGTCAATTATCGAGAAATAACTCACCGGTAGACCGATCGTCCAGTCATAATCCAGTATTTCAGAGAGCCGCGTAATAAGAGTGTACAGTCCGGGGGCGGTTCTGAGCGTGCGGTCCTGCGTGTCGTGTGTCGGGCCGGGAGGCCGCGGAGCACCTAGCATACCTGTGGCGGCGCTGCTGGAAACCCGGGGGCGGCGGCGGCGGCAGCTCTTCAGCCGAGCGCTCAGAGAGCCGGCCGGGAGCCAGGCCTGGGCGCCCTCACCCTGGCACCGGGCCACCGGCCGCCACCAGCATGTGGAAGTGCTTTTGGGCTGGGGGAGTTTGGTAGGGCGGGCGTTTGGTGGGACCAGTAGCTATGGACGTCTATAAGCAAGGATGGAGTGCCTGAGACAAAGCAAATTACTCTTCACTGTTGTCAGATTCTAGCATGTCAGCGAGCGCACGCTGGAAAAGAAAAGACCACAAAATGATGATGAATGCAGTCAGAAAGGGGGGGGGGGGCGGGCGGGCTGCTACAGTAATGTCCGACATGCCACATGAATACAATTCGCCTGCTTAGATGTAGTTTGGCTGGAGAGAGCAGCGTTCCCCCCCTCTCTCCAGTAATAGTACCGTAGGTCCGTGTGATACCTCCTCTCCTCCCTACAGTCAGATAATTCAGCAAATCTCTCCTCAGTTCTGGGTAGTCCTGCCATGTCTGAAATGTTTACATTTACAATATTCTACATTAGGCTATTGTACATACACATACAGCACCGTATATTGAGTTCATTTACATGGTTTGACATCTAGAGAGGTTAGGGTAGCAGGCAGGTTCTAGGAGTAAACAGGGAGCAGCACCCCACAGAAGAGACAGAGAAGCACCCTAACACCACAGAAGAGACAGAGAAGCACCCTAACACCACAGAAGAGACAGAGAAGCACCCTAACACCACAGAGAGACAGAACAACACCCTAAAACCACAGAAGAGACAGAGGAGCACCCTAACACCACAGAAGAGACAGAGAAGCACCCTAACACCACAGAGAGACATACAACACCCTAACACCACAGAAGAGACAGAGGAGCACCCTAACACCACAGAAGAGCCAGAGCAGCACCCTAACACCACAGAGACAGAGAAGCACCCTAACACCACAGAAGAGACAGAGGAGCACCCTAACACCACAGAAGAGACAGAGGAGCACCCTAACACCACAGAAGAGACAGAGAAGCACCCTAACAGAGCAGCACCCTAACACCACAGAGAGACAGAACAACATCCTAACACCACAGAGAGACAGAGGCTCCACCCTGCAGGCTCTTATGACAGGCTTAACACCCAGGGTTATCATCAAGTCCATCAGCCGGTCTCAGAGCTAATATCAGCGTCCCAGGGGTGTCCAGATAACCATCATTTTCTCCTCAGGAACCACCCGGCACTCTCCAGACTAGAGGCTCAGCTGTCTGGGCCTTGTTTTTGTTTCGCCCTTTACTGTTGTCACAACATTTTCCTGACGTTGCGACTGAAGCCTTTAATAACCCCCTTAGAAGACTAAACATGAGGTCAAACAGGGTGTTGTCTGGACACAGAGAGGGGGAGGAGAGGGGCAGTAGAGAGGCAGGAGAGAGGGAGGAGGTGGGGGAGGAGTGAGAGAGGAGAGTAGGAGGAAGTGGGGGAGGAGAGGGGGAGGCTGGTCCACACTCTGCATCTCTCAGAAAGACGCTGAGGATCAATGTCAATGCTTTACGGGCCCCGAACCAAACTTACAAGGGTCATTTTTACCAAGAAGTAGAAGGTAGGTATTTTGTGGTCATATTCAAATATCATCGTAGGACTGTTGGACTGAGAGGATTCCCGGTTTCTTTCTCTCTAGAACCTTCTCAACACCTGCCCATTCACTCCATAATACCTTTACCTACCCATTCACTCCATACAGTATAATACCTTTACCTGCCCATTCACTCCATAAATTACCAAAACCTGCCCATTCACTCCATATACAGTAATACCTTAACCTGCCCATTCACTCCATATAATACCTAAACCTGCCAAACAAAACAAAACCAACATGGCGGCTTTCAGTCATTTATTTATCATCACACAGCTTACTGTACAACACACACGTGCTAAGGGTGGCGACACACTACACACACACACACACACACACACACACACATGCTATCGCCAATGAAAATCATCCTCTGCCTTTAACCCATTTGTGCTCTTTCCTCCAATATATAATAACTTAGCCTGCCCATTCACTCCATATGAATACCTTAACCTGCCCACCTGCCCATTCACTATTATGTCAATGTAAATGTCATTTTATTTATATAGCACCATTCATACAAATCAGTGTAATGCATAGTGCTTTCCATAAAAAGAGATAAAAACATAAATCATATAAACACAGTGAGAACAGATTTAAAAGAAGCAATAAAAGTAGAATAATTAAAAAATAAAAGATAGTGTGAAATATAATTAAAACTATAAAAACGGAAAACAAATTAAGAACACTAAGATATTAAAACGAGTAAAGCTACGTGGTAAAAGCAATGTTAAAAAGTCCTGGCTCTTGGAACCACTAAAAGGACCTTTTTGGCAGGCCAGACAGGAGAGCATTACAATAGTCCAACTTGGAAATAAAAGCATGCATTAGTCTTTCAGTATCAGTCTGGGAGAGGAAAGTTTTGACTTTGGCAATGTTTCTTAGGTGATAAAATGAGATCTTTGTCAAAGCCCTGATCAGAGTCCAGCAAGACACCTATGTTTCTTGCCTGGCATTTTGTATTCAGTGTCAGTGTTTTTAATTGCACTAGTCTCTCTCTTCACCTTTTTCACTAATGATCAATACTTCAGTTTTGTCCTGGTTTAACTGGAGGACATTCTCTGACATTCACACACATATATGTCAGCAATACATTCTGTCAAATGGTCAATTGAGCTATAGTCGAGGGGTGTCACAGAAATGTAGAGCTGGGTAGCATAGCTATGATAACTAATGTTGATCCTTCTCATGACATTGCGTAGGAGTAACATGTACAGGCTGAAAAGTAAGGGCCCTAGAATTGAGGTTTCACACCAGAGAAGAACAGAGAGACACAGACACGTGCACTGAAAGGACAGCTCATCAAACTGAAAGGACAGCTCATCAGACTTTATTTGTATAGCACATTTCATACACAGGAGGCAACACAATATGCTTTACAGAGCGCAGGACACAGGTCATCAGAGCACAGGGAGGGGGAGTGACCAGCACATCAAGTCAAGGAGACTCTGTTCTTCAACAGGCTTTTTAGCCAGGCCAAAAATAAGTGAAACCATCTGCCTTTCTGCTATCCGAAGATGAGAAACCATCTCCCTTTCTCTGCTATCCAAAGACATTACGCTGCTGTTTGCTGTCTCCATGTCTGCAGAGTCATTTGGTTCCTGCTGTCTGACCCGCTATCTCAGGCTGTCACTTTCTCTGGTTCTGGCCAGTGTGTGTGTGTGTGTGTGTGTGTGTGTGTGTGTGTGTGTGTGTGTGTGCATGCGTGTGGCCTTGTACTGGCACTGCTGAAGTAGCAGCAGTAGCACTGTAAACTATGATGCCCTGTTAACTTGGAAACATACATTCATCTGACTTGTTTGTTTGTGCTATGTTGACATTACCTATTTTCACTGAGTTTATTGTACTTTTAGTTCTTAAACACATTTCAGATTAGTTTACTGAACTGAGTCATCTGTGTTCCTGTAAAGATTCTTCTCACAAAAATAAGTGCCTTTACTTATTTTTTCTAAGGCAACGGGTGTCTTCACTTTTGTTTTTTTTAAAGTCAAGTAATGCAACACATCTTGGAGATGGGTGTGATCCTGGTTCTGGGTTATGTGTGTGTGTGTGTGTGTGTGTGTGTGTGTGTGTGTGTGTGTGTGTGTGTGTGTGTGTGTGTGTGTGTGTGTGTGTGTGTGTGTGTGTGTGTGTATGTACAATATGTATGCCACAACCAGGTCTGTGCTGCTGAGTTCAGCAATAGGACTGTGGAGACAGACTGGGGTGTGATTCTCTGTGTGTGTGTGTGTGTGTGTGTGTGTGTGTGTGTGTGTGTGCGTGTGTGTGTGTGTGTGTGTGTGTGTGTTTGCATGTGTGTGTTTTCTTGGTTTTTCCTCTCCAAGCGTCCTAATGAAATGATTGCTGGTTGTGAAGTGCCAGTACAAGGTCAGGTCTTGTATCGTAGCCACAGGCTTCTGAGTCTGATTAACTTGTTTGCACATAGACAGGCAGTGAGAATACGTGTAGACAGACTGGAGGAACTAGAACATTCTGATGGATAAGCCACATCGTCTACGGCTGGAGCTGTTATGAATACTGATGATGCAGGAGGTGCAAGAGAGAGAGAGAGAGAGAGAGAGAGAGAGAGAGAGAGAGAGAGAGAGAGAGAGAGAGACCGGCTGTGGTGGCCGGTAAGTCTTGTGTTCCATTTCAGCTGGGAGGTGTGTGTGTGTGTGTGTGTGTGTGTGTGTGTGTGTGTGTGACTGGAGAGACTCTCTCCCAGCAAGGCACTGTGTTTTTGGGTGCCATAGCACAGCTATCTGACCCAAATTCCACAAATATCAGTCAATCATATCTGTCAACGTCCCTTAGTCTTTCCTGTTTTCTCTGCCTAACGCTTCAATATGCTACTTTCGTATCTCTGATTCCCTCACATTTGCAAATCAAAGTGGTGAGTTTATGAAAATGAGCCCAGCGCCTGTGGCAGTGCCATATGCTCTGTGTTGTAGGGTTACATTACAATAGAGATATAACCTGTTAGCTCCAGCACATCTCTATGACCATAACCTTGTGTTCATCAGATAGGGCCCTTCTGCTGTACATCATTCAGTACAGTAGTACAAGACTGTTTAGGTCCTCCTCACAACTCCTTTTAAGTGTTGCATGGTCCAGGCTCAAAATCAAAGGGGACAGCACTTTCTCCGTTTCAGCTCCTATACTCTGGAATGGTCTCCCCCTCACCATCAGGTAAGCTGGAGTCTGGGCCCCGTTTTAACAAACTTTTAAAAACAAATTTGTATAGTTCAGCATTTTTTATACATTTTATTTACTGTTTTTCAGTTTCTCTTTCCTGGTTTAATGGTTTTATATGTGGTTTTATTGATGACGATTTGTTCTCTATTTTTGTGATATGTCATTAACAGGCAGAACTGATTCTTATTGTTTATTTTGTTTTAACTGTGAAGCACATTGCAACTTGTTTGGAAAAGTGCTATGTAAATGAATGAATGAATGAATGAATGAATGAATGAATGAATGAATGAATGAACGAAAGAATGAATTCATTCATTCATTCATTCATTCATTCATAGTGGGAGCATCCACATGCCATCAGCAATATCACTGTACAATATCACTATTAACGGCATGTTGATCAGAACAGATCTAGATGTAAAGAGAGAATTGAGTCTTCAGTTTGACTGCCCTAGTCCTTTTGTTGTTCACAACAATATGTTATCTTCATGCTCCGGAGCGTTTGGTTTTCAGTAGATAAAACTACTTAATTAGCGTGATAAAAGATGAGCACATGATATGCCCCAAAGCACCTGTTCCAGAGAAGATAAGCCCCCTGTGTTACAGAACGCCTGTATACTTGATCCATCTAGTCCCCAGGTACCAGCCAGTTGCTAGGTGGTAGCGACAGAGTGTGGAGAGTAAACTCGAGCTGAACACCACCAAGGACGTGTGGGAGGGGATGAATCACAAGGCTGGATACTTCAGGCCCAACTGTGGGGGGGAGTCAAGAGCGTGCCAATGAGCCTAACCAGGGCTGAGTTTCCCAGAGGCATCGTAGCGCTACGTTCATCGTAAGCTATGACGTTCATCATAGCGCATGGGTCTCTGGTCTACATCTCCCCAGGTTAGAGGAGGGTCTCCCCAGGTTAGAGGATGGTCTCCCCAGGTTAGAGGACGGTCTCCCCAGGTTAGAGGAGGGTGGCCAGGACAGCCTGTGGTCTGGTGGTCGTGACAGCAGTTGTTACACTATGCTGCGTCATACAGACATGTCTGATCCCAGATGATTGTCTGTCATTACTGGCTGTAGGGGGTAGGATAGAGGGAGAGAGAGATGGACAGAGGGAGATAGAGATGAGAAAAGAAAGGAGGCATGAGTCAGAGACGTGTTAGGGAGGCACCTAATTGTCTAGTGCAGCATGTAATGACAAGCTAGCTCACCATCAATCTTTCATCATTAAGAGCTGTTTCTTTCCTTTAGTAGTGGCCATCTCAGAGACAGAACCAGTGTGTCACCAGGGCATCACACCAGGGTATCACCAGGGTTTCTCACCAGGGTATCACCAGGGTTTCTCACCAGGGTATCTCACCAGGGTATCTCACCAGGGTATCACCAGGGTATCTCACCAGGGTTTCTAATCAGGGTTTCTCACCAGGATAGAACCAGGGTTTCTCACCAGGGTATCTCACCAGGGCAGAACCAGGGTCTCTCACCAGGGTATCTCACCAGGGCAGAACCAGGGTTTCTCACTAGGGTATCTCACCAGGGTAGAACCAGGGTTTCTCACTAGGGTATCTCACCAGGGCAGAACCAGGGTTTCTCACCAGGGTATCTCACCAGGGTAGAACCAGGCTTTCTCACCAGGGTATCTCACTAGGGTTTCTCACCAGGGTATCTCACCAGGGTAGAACCAGGGTTTCTCACCAGGGTATCTCACCAGGGTAGAACCAGGGTATCTCACCAGGGTAGAACCAGGGTTTCTCACCAGGGTATCTCACCAGGGTATCTCACCAGGGTAGAACCAGGGTTTCACACCAGGGTAGAACCAGGTTTTCTCACCAGGGTTTCTAATCAGGGTTTCTCACCAGGATAGAACCAGGGTTTCTCACCAGGGTAACTCACCAGGGTAGAACCAGGGTTTCACACCAGGGTATCTCACCAGGGCAGAACCAGGGTTTCTCACCAGGGTAACTCACCAGGGTAGAACCAGGGTTTCACACCAGGGTATCTCACCAGGGTAGAACCAGGGTTTCTCACCAGGGTATCACCAGGGTTTCTCATCAGGGTTTCTCACCAGGGTAGAACCAGGGTTTCTCACCAGGGTATCTCACTAGGGTTTCTCACCAGGGTATCTCAGCAGGGTATCCCACTGATGAGGGTGCAAGATTTGAAGGAGAAGGCCTTAGTGAGAGGAACTAATCAGAGCTTTTTCTCATGTCAATTATTCCTTGCTGGTCTGGTTGCAGAAACACATTTTAAAGTAATCACACTGGCTGGTACAGTATGCTGCTGGATGACATGCTCTGTCTGCGTTCCAGTGAACATGGCAGCCATCTGAGGTTCCCTCCCATATCCAAGCCTACTGCAGACCGTGTGTTCATGTGTTAGTGCTGTAAGATTCTACAAACTTGAAACAGTACTGCATGCATAAAAGAGGACATAGTTTTGACAAGTAATAACTTGATTAGTATGTATACATGAGTTTGATTTAGAGGGATAGGACACTTTGACTACAGTTGTCCTGTAACTGAAGAGTACTTCTAACTATAGTAGCTGACAGCACACTTGTGTCACCTTCCAGACTAGTTTTGAAACTATGGTATGTGGAAGATGAGTACTAATAGATTCCTTTTGTGTTACTGTAAATTACGCGCGAGGCCGACTTTCTTGACCAACAGATGTGACAACTCTACAACTAGTGAGGCCTAACTACACAACTCTACAACTAGTGAGGCCTAACTACACAAGTTCAACTAGTGAGGCCTAACTACACAAGCTCAACTAGTGAGGCCTAACTACACAAGTTCAACTAGTGAGGCCTAACTACACAAGTTCAACTAGTGAGGCGTAACTACACAAGCTCAACTAGTGAGGCCTAACTACACAAGTTCAACTAGTGAGGCCTAACTACACAAGTTCAACTAGTGAGGCCTAACTACACAAGTTCAAATAGTGAGGCCTAACTACACAAGCTCAACTAGTGAGGCCTAACTACACAAGCTCAATTCGTGAGGCCTAACTACACAAGCTCAACTAGTGAGGCCTAACTACACAAGCTCAACTAGTGAGGCCTACTGTAACTGCACAAGTTCAAGCCCAGGTTCTGCTTGGTTGTTAGCTCTCACTTAAAAAGGTGGTAAAAACTGGACTACTATTCTTGCTTCGAGCAAACACCAGAAGAGATGGCTTTTGACCTGAAAAAAGGAGGAAATAAAAGAGTAGGAGATTTTGAACGACATTGAACAAGGCCCTCTTGTCCTCTTTCAACATGGAACACCATCTCAAATATTGAGCTGGTAAAATAATGCATTCATGAATTATTCTGGTCAACTGATGTCCTCTATTAAAAGGACAATCTCTTGTTTAGTCTAATTGCAATCTGCTAATAAGGTTGTGATGAATATCCTGTAGCTCTATTCTGCTATAATAAACTGAAGAGGTTTGTTGTTCTTCCTGTGTCAAACTGTGAGTCTGCACTCGCCAGTGTCACCCCCTTACCTTAGATTTGCCCCATAAATGGCATTCTATCCAAATGAATGTTTGGGTGTAACCTTTTCACCAAGGGAGTAGATCTCACAGTGCCAGAGACACTGACAGTGCTCTGCCTTTGAGGACACTGCCCCCTGTTTGTCACAATGATATAGCAGCATCTCCTCACTTAACTCCATTATTTCTGTCCTTGCTCTCCTCGTTTCCGAGGTTGATAATTAAACAGACATGCATGAGATACTTCAGAAACAACGCACTTCGAAGATAAACTCAAAGCTCCAGCAGAAAGCGTTTGATAAGCAGCTAGACCGACAGCTGATACTGAACAGGTTTCACAAATGAAAGCCGTAGACGAGAGGGTAATCCAAACCTTTCATGAGAAACCGTTGCTTTAATTTGTAAACAAAGCAAATCGCTTTTCATCAACATGAGTCAGAATAAACGCTTCAACTGACATGGCGGCATCACAATGAGAGGCTGGGCACTGGGAACGTGTGGAGAAGAGGGAGACGTCTGTCTGTGTGTGGAGGAGAGAGAGAGAGACGTCTGTATGTGGAGGGGAGAGAGAGAGACGTCTGTGTGTGGAGGAGAAAGAGAGAGAGAAACGTCTGTGTGTGGAGGTGAGTCATCTCTCCCCCAACCCCCAATCATCCTTGTAGAGAACTATGCTTTGAGTAGAAATGATTATCCCTTTTATCACTGCTCTCTCTCTCTCTCTCTCTCTCTCTCTCTCTCTCTCCCCCTCTCTTTCTCCCTCTCTCCCTTTCTCTCCCTCTTTCTCTCTCTCTCTCCCTTTCTCTCTTATCTCTTCTCGCCTATTTGGAAAGATGAGCTTCCTTTCAACGAAAGCTGTTCAGTCCTAAGAGTTCTCAGGAGACTGTCGCTCACACAAGCTCCGCTCATCCTCTCTTCTCATTAGGCCAGTGACACTACTGAAGTGAGCAGCTTTAGATAAAGCTATAGATAGAACCAAGCACCCAGTTTCAATGTCTTGGTATTAACAAAAAGAAATTCACCTTTCAAGGTGATTTGCTGTCTTTGTCATGATGCACAATGACAGGCTTGATGCTCTGTTTCAATGACGGTGAATGGAATGCAGACTGATTATATTCCACTTTGCTGATAATGTCTATGTTGTTTTCATAGGAACCATAATCCAGCTGACGTTGTTGTTCACGTGACAGGCTGTTCTTTCACCCGGCCCCATGGCAGAAGAGTTCATGTTGTTCTTTTCAAGCACACACAGACACACACACACACACACACACACACACACACACACACACACACACACACTACTCTAGTTTGCCGTACGGTCTTACGGTGGCCTAAGATCCCCATTGTGTGTGGGGATCGTTGGGCAGAGACTGCTTTTCCAGCTGTCTTAGGCACGCCAGGCATGAGAGAACGATGGAGGAGTGACGGATCCATATCCCCGAGGATTAGCAAGCAGAAGACATCCTGGTGGAGGGCGGAGCGGGATTTAAAAGCTCTTTACTGATAATACCACCACTCTGAGAGGGCCATAGACACAGCAGGATCACAGGACAAGAGCAAGGGAGAGAGAGAGAGAGAGCGAGAGAGAGAGAGGAGAAGAAGAAAGAAAGGAGAAGAAGAAAGAAAGAAAGAAAGAAAGAAAGAAAGAAAGAAAGAAAGAAAGAAAGAAAGAAAGAAAGAAAGAAAGAAAGAAAGAAAGAAAGAAAGAAAGAAAGAAAGAAAGAAAGAAAGAAGAGAGAGAAGAGCACTGCGGGAGAAAAAGAAAATACAAGCTCATCCAGACATTCTGTGAACTCTCTCCCACCTGCTCTCCTCCTGCTCTCCTCCTGCTCTCCCCCTAGAACAACTTCTCCTGCTCTCCCCCTAGAACAACTTCTCCTGCTCTCCTCCTAGAACAACTTCTCCTGCTCTCCTCCTAGAACAACTTCTCCTGCTCTCCTCCTAGAACAACTTCTCCTGCTCTCCTCCTAGAACAACTTCTCCTGCTCTCCTCCTAGAACAACTTCTCCTGCTCTCCCCCTAGAACAACTTCTCCTGCTCTCCTCCTAGAACAACTTCTCCTGCTCTCCCCCTAGAACAACTTCTCCTGCTCTCCTCCTAGAACAACTTCTCCTGCTCTCCTCCTAGAACAACTTCTCCTGCTCTCCTCCTAGAACAACTTCTCCTGCTCTCCTCCTAGAACAACTTCTCCTGCTCACTGTTTTTTTTTTGCTGGTTCTGCCAGGTGGGCACAAGCGGATACGCAGCACTGCATACCTCGGGAAGGGACATGCTTACCCTCTTCTGAGAGAATCAGGATAAATATCCATAAATTACAGTATGACATGTTATTCCACATTCCATAACTCCATGTTGAGGCACTTTGTATTGTAATACATGCAGAAGGAATGCTAGAGAGCCTGTGGTAATTACCATACGCTTGGGACAGAAATGTGTCCTGGGTGAAAAACTAAAAAACAATAAAAAATAAAATAAAAAGGACAATAAAGCGTTGACATCTTGTTATTTGCCTGTGTTTGAGTTTCAGGTGAATGCAATGCTGTTTCCAGGAAGGAAAGAGTAATCACTCTGTGGAAGTCCTGTCTGACTGACATGACAGAAAATAACTAGCAGACTCCAGCACTCCGACTCTGGGTGTAAACAGATTGCTGTAATCATCAGCTTGGGTTACAAACTGATTCTCTTTCATCAGGCTGGTTAAAGCTAGCTCGCATATGCCTGGCTCAAATGACACGTGAGCGGGTTAAAACGTGAAACTGGCCACCGAACGTGGTATGGCATCACTTAGAGAAGAAGCCAGCCTGACGTTTCCAGTGAAACAGGATCTCCACACTCTTCTACTCTTATCTTCTGTTCTGTCATTCTAGCGCTCTCCTCCTTCTACATCAATCTCTAAAATCTCTCAAAAACCCAACCCCTCTCTCCATCTCTATACTTAACATCACGTCTTAACATTGGCTTGTCTGTTTCTTTTAAACTTTCCGTCCACAGACCCGCAGTGTAGTCTGGCCTTCTCTATCAGGTCTGCCAAAGAGAGATCTGTTCATCTATCGTGGTCTCTCTGAGAGAGATCAGTTCCTCCATCATGGTCTCTCTGAGAGAGATCAGTTCCTCCATCATGGCCTCTTTGGGAGATAGTGGCCTCAGTCACACCACAGCTGGAGGAAATGGCAGCATTGTCACCAGGCTGTGCCATCTGCCTCGCTGCCCACCCCACTCCCCCTACGGTGCCACTTGTTGTCCCTGCAGTCGCAACAATGGCCTGTCACCCCGTTCTGAACCCTTGGGGAGCAAAGCACTGATTTAAACTCCCATTACCCTCACAATGCCAGCCAAGCGGAGGAAGGGCGTCTGAGGACAGACACAGATGGTGGCCTCTCAGAGTGAGGCTGGCTGAGATGCCTGCTTTGTGTTCTTAAAGCTGACGACTGTTTAATGGAGGTGCTAGTGTGTATTAAAATGGATTGATGACTCACTTTGTTCCCTCATATTTCCAGTCTCTCAATTTCTTTGAATTGAGGAGACCTATATCATAATATTTTAATATATTATTGTACAATATCATGTAATATCCAGCACCTTGCAATAGATGGAAAACAAGTTTGGGACGCTCCCCTGACAACACTCCAGACAACTGAGGTGACCTACTGAAACGCACATCACACGGTGTCACAGAAAGAGCTCTTTGTAGGCCCACAGAGAACATCGCTTCTATAAAGAGCTGCTGTTGTAGCTCTGGATGGCCAGGCTGGTCTATGTCTCACCTCTCCCCCGGAGGGCTGCGTCTGAAAGGGCAGAGAGTGGCGTGATCCCGGGGCAACGCTATCCACTGGTGTCACACAGTCCCTTTGATCTCCGCTGACACCATCACGCTAGGTCACAGGGTTCAGGGCACTACAGTGGCAATGCATGCTGGGAGACATGGGTGGTGAGTGACTCACAACTTTCCTGGGTCTTGACGGCACTTGTTGCTAGGGTACCCGAGCAGCTGTTTGAGCCTTGTGTGGTAACGGCTGCTGGTCGTTAGTTCTTGAGCAGCACCTGCGTCTTCATGTTTCACCTGTATTCAAATGGCGACCATTACACACAAATACCATTTATGTTCTGTTATTACATCACATTACAGATGTTTTATTAGCAGCTTATTGAAAGCAACTGACAATACTTGTTAATGTGGATAGTCAGTGCACTAGTACTTGCCAGGATTCACAAGTGCAATTCCTTTCTTAACAAGTGACTAAGAGCATAATCTAGTGCTAAAGCCAAAGTGTAAGAGTAAAGAGTAGCAAAATATAAATACAATAGGTGCTTTAAGAGGTAGGATCCCGGTAGTACTTCTTGAAGAGGTGAGTTTCGAGCCTGCGACTCTGCTGTCCTGACGTCAGTGGGCAGTTCATTCCAGCACTGTGGGGCCAGGACAGGGAAGAGCCGTGACCATGTCAATCGACCGCAGGGCCTCGGAGTGGCTCGGCAACTACTCAAACCAAGTATTCAAACCAAATCAACTGATTATTAATAGTTATTCTGTAACTTCAAAACATTTCTAGCTTCATAATAAAATCCCCACCGATGAGAAGAAAGACAGCCCCTCCGTGAGATGTCACGTTGCCAAGGATACATCTGGGTGATTCTGAACAAATGAACCAGGATTACAGATCCTGTGCTTGTCACATCACTCACCACCTGCCAGAGGAAGTACTGTAACGCTTGGAGCAAATACAGCCTCATGTCTCCCTGTCTCACTCCTGTTCAACTTTCCCAGGAATCAACACGAAAATGCCTGCAGGAATTATAGGAGAGGTGTAGCATTACCCAGAGAGAGGCGTGTGTTTGAAGCAGCGTCAGGGCAGATTTGTCCACAGCGTTGATGGTTTACAGTAAAAAGCTGATGGGTATATCTAATCTTGATGGCTAGAGGGGTTCGGTTTCTTCCACCTTCCTGGTTTTTATGAGGCAGCCTCCCTCCTCTGGCAAAATTAGCTACTTCTCAGTTGTAGATCCTGTTAACCTGCCAACGTTTTGCCATTAACTCTTGGTCTGGAGCTTTGGTCTGGTCTGGGAGCTTTCTTCAACCCCACTAGACATGGCAGAGCAGAGCTCCAATAAGCTGATCAGACACAATGCAGGAACTCTGCCCCTCAACAACGAACACTCTCTATGAGGAACTCTGCCCATCACCAACGAACACACGCTATGAGGAACTCTGCCCATCACCAACGAACACTCGCTATGAGAGAATGAAATCTTTCGGACTTTAGAAAAATGTCAAAAAAAAGAATTGTCTTTGAAAGTACAGACTACAGTTGATGCAAAAGCAATTTAATAATCAGGAAACAAAACTGATCAATACAGCAGTGTGTATGTGGGAGATGCCTGGCTCATCCGCGGCCAGGCAGCTCCAACTGGCACCACCAGGGCGATACCACACCAGAAACCCTGGTCATATTAATGGACCCCATTCGGTATCGTATCCAAACCCAGACTGGTTGTCCTTGGGTTCCCATGAAGCACCCCCACCCCCTCCCACTCCTGTAACCCAATAGGCAGATCATGGTTGAAATGATGACGCTGAGAGACGGGATGAAATCAGAACAAGGTGATGACAACGACGCCACTTGTGCCTGAGACTTCAGGACTCCCTCCACCCCCACAGCGAGCCTCCTCTGGCCAGCCGTCCGTCCCCCCAGTCCAGCCTCCTCCACTCCCAGCCTCTCAGTGGTCACTTGTCCCCTCATGAGTCATTTTATTTCTGCATCCATCCTCTGGCTCCCAAAGCTGGTTAAATCAGAGAAATGCTGGCACGAGTTCCACTCATGAAAGGAGAGGCGTGAGGGGTTGGAAGCTGGATGGGGGAGGGCGGGGGAGGGATTGAGGGGTGAGGCGAGAGGAGGCGGAGGGGAGGGGGGAGGGCTCCAGGACTGGGCCCCTAATCAGTCCTCAGGACCAGCCAAGAGCCTGTCATCTCTGGGGGGGTCTTGGCCGTCCCCTGACGGCCGGATCTGTCACACACCTGCCACTGTCCTTTACAGGGGGGGCGGGCGGCTGGCTGGATCCGCGCCGACGAGACCAGCTATCAGACCTACCCCCCCCCCCTCCCCGCGCCCCGCCAATAACAACGTCAGTGTCGGGTTCCCCTGAGCAGCACCCTGCACATGGACCGCCGGGGGGGGGGGGGGCAATCAAAGGCCATTCCTGAACACAGAGAAGATCGGCCAGAATTTAACCCCTCGCTCTCCCTCAAAAGACTTTGACTGACTGGAACTCCGGGGGGCCCGGTGTCAGGTTACCCTGTGGCCAGCACGGTGTGAACGGATGGGAAGGTTAGCTCCAGCCTGGTGTGAACGGATGGGAAGGTTAGCTCCAGCCTGGCGTTGTGCACTCTGGGACAGCTATAGCGCTGATTGGGCTGGACCGCTATAGAGAGCTTCTCCGCTCCTCCATTACATGCCGGTTAGGAGCTGGACTTTGTTCTTTCAGGTCCTCTAATCTGTTGCTGCCTCTCAGGAATTCCCCCCAGCGCAGCCCAGATCCAGGAGCTGTATTCCACCCCCAACTCTCCCCAGGTCAGCCCAGTGACAGGAGCTATGTTCCACCCCCCCAACTCCCCATTATTCTATATCAGAGCAGGAAGCCTGGCTGGCTCTAGCATCTAGACGTGGCATATGTTTTTGATTAAGTTATAATTGATCTCTTCTAACCTGTGGTCAGTTTAATCCTACCAGACCTCAAGTTGTTCTGTCAATACGCCGGCCATTCTGACTGGATTCCTAACGATTCCCGGGTCTGACTGAGAAGCCTGTAGAAATGGACTCACTTGAACGAGTGTGAATGGAGCGGAAAGTCAAGGCCGTCATTATCGCCTCCCGCTGCCCGGAGCACAGCGCCCTGGTCAGTCATCAGCCGGCCGCGCTGCCAGCGCTGCTAGCTGGCCCCAAACACAACATTCAGCAGGCCTCTCTGGCCAACAACTCCCACATCATTAGGAATTACAGTATGTAGCTCCATTTTTTCCGTGAATATCATTCATCTACCTGTTTTCTCAGCAAAATAGGAGATGAGTGGAGGAGTTATGGAGGAATTATGTTGAGGGTTGAGACCCCCTGAGCATCAAAGTGTAAACGGCAGACATAAACAGCCCTGGCTGTTTGACTTGGCCTGTCCTCTCCTCTCAGCACACAGATCCCTGCCCCTGGTCCAGCACAGTGCCACAGTGTCCCGCCCTGACGTGATGCGTACAGGAACCGCTGTCCCACCAAGACGTGAACTATACAGGAACCGCTGTCCTGCTCAGACGTGATGCGTACAGGAACCGCTGTCCCACCAAGACGTGAATTATACAGGAACCGCTGTCCTGCCCAGACGTGAACCATACAGGAACCTCTGTCCCGCCCAGACGTGAACCATACAGGAACCGCTGTCCCGCCCAGACGTGAACTATACAGGAACCGTTGAACCTCAGTGCATCATGTCAGCTACCGTATGTCAGAATCAGCCATTAATCCATAGTCCACATCCCTCCTACCTGCGCTTTACTCTCTGGTCACTGCTGGATTTTACTCAAATGTCAAGCAATATACAGCAACTACCCCATATAAAGGAATATATAGCAACTACCCCATATAAAGGAATATATAGCAACTACCCCATATAAAGGAATATATAGCACCTACCCCATATAAAGGAATATATAGCAACTACCCCATATAAAGGAATATATAGCAACTACCCCATATAAAGGAATATACAGCACCTACCCCATATAAAGGGATATACTGTTATTGTCTCTATTGTGTCTACACTAACTTGCTGTCATGTTCATTTATATGCTGATGATACAGTTGTCTACTGTATTGTGAATACTGTTCAGGAACAGTTTAACCTGCAGCTTGCTTTTAATGTACTACAAGAAGCTCTCATCAATCTTAAACTAGTCTTTAATCCTTGCAAATCTAAGTTCATGTTGTTCTCTAGAGCCAGGATTATTGATTATGATAGACTCCATCTTTCAACTGCTAATGGCTTGCATATTGAGAGACTCATATAGTACAAATATATTGATTTGTGGTTAGATGAAAAACTCTTTCAAGTTTCATGTAGAATTGGTCAAGCTGTTTTTCTATCAGTATTAGACTATGGTGACATTATCTATAGACATGCTTCCGTGACAACCTTGAAACCCTTGGACTCCACTCCGGCCTAAGATTTACTACAGGTGATAGATATGACACTAGCCAGTGTTCTTCTCATAAGGTGGGCTGGCCATCTCTTTCTGTAAGGCGTAACTATCACTGGTATTTGTTTATTTTCAAAGCCATTATTGGTAAACTTCCACCTTACATCTCGTCCCTGTTGGACTGAAGCCTTGGCACCTACCAGATCTGATCTAATGATCAGCTTGTTTTTATGGTTCCTCGAATGCATTCTGAACTTGGAAGGCCTGCTTTTTTCCATGATGCTCCATATACTTGGAATACCTTACAACAGACTCATAAAAACCTGAGGTCATTTCTTCAGCCACAGAGTTTACGTCCATGGCTCTAGACTTATGTATTTCAACCTGTAACTGTTTTTAATTATCATTATTGTACATTGCATTTGTTTTGTTGATTGTGTCTCTCTGTAAACTCGTCATCACTGTAAATAAGGGAAATCTCAGTGCTTCACGAGTATAAATAAAGGTTTGAAATGAAATATACAGTACCTACACCATATGAAGCAATATACAGCATGTACACCATATAAAAGAATACACAGCACCTACTGTATTATACCACATAGAATTGGTCAAATATTTTGATGTTTGCAGCCTGATTGTGATTCATGAACTGAGCTCAGGTCACAGCCAGAGGGACAGTCTTGATGGAGAGAAACAGCTCTATTTGTGCATCATCCAATGGATGCTCTCTCTGAGAATCAGCCAATGGATGCTCTCTCTGAGAATCAGCCAATGGATGCTCTCTCTTAGAATCAGCCAATGGATGCTCTCTCTTAGAATCAGCCAATGGATGCTCTCTCTTAGAATCAGCCAATGGATGCTCTCTCTGAGAATCAGCCAATGGATGCTTTCTCTGAGAATCAGCCAATGGTTCTGCACAATCAGTATATTCATCTGCGCTGTCGGAGGCCCTAATCCTGTTGACTCTGGGTCTGAAGACCAAGCCACAGTCAGTCTCAATTCATGTTATTCTACCAATTCCCACTGCTGAAAAAAAGAACACATTTACAAATTATGAAAATATTTTATTTTCTCGGATTCCTCTGATTTGGCTTCATGCTCCGTTTGGACAGCATATCCAAGTGTGTGTGTGTGTGTGTGTGTGTGTGTATGTGTGTGTGTGTTTGTGTGTGTTTGTGTGTGTGTGTGTGTGTGTGTTTGTGTGTGTGATTGTCCGTGTATGTGTTTGTGTGTGTGTGTGTGTGTGTATGTGTATGTGTTTGTGTTTGTGTGTGTGTGTGTGTGTGTGTGTGTGTGTGTGTGTGTGTGTGTTTGTGTGTGTGTGTGTGTGTGTGTGTGTGTGTGTGTGCGCACCCACAAGTATTGTGTTAGTGGAGTATAGTGTGTTAGTGGACTACAGTGTGTTAGTGGAATCTGATGAATTTTCAGATAGGAAAACAAATAAAAACTCACTTCACACACAGAAAAAAGAGAAAAAGTAAAACAGTGAATACTGTAGGTCAGCACTGATTTTGCCTGGGCCAGTCTATAATACTGATATTGATTTGCCTGGGCTAGTCTGTAATACTGATATTGAATTGCCTGGGCTAGTCTATAATACTGATATTGATTTGCCTGGGCTAGTCTATAATACTGATATTGATTTGCCTGGGCTAGTCTATAATACTGATATTGATTTGCCTGGGCTGGTCTGTAATACTGATATTGATTTGCCTGGGCTAGTCTGTAATACTGATATTGATTTGCCTGGGCTAGTCTGTAATACTGATATTGATTTGCCTGGGCTAGTCTGTAATACTGATATTGATTTACCTGGGCTAGTCTGTAATACTGATATTGATTTGCCTGGGCTAGTCTGTCTTGACTCATTCTCACTTTCTGTCCAGTGAAGCTAAGTTCAAAGTCTTATTCCAGAACTTTCCTCGCAGGGTGTGGTCGGCCTGGCATACAGTAAGCTCTGCTTGGACACGAAGCCGACATAATAACTCATAACTCATTCACGGCCTGTCTCGTAAGATCAGTTATGGCTCAGAATTTACAGCCCTGCGTTATTCTTACAAGGCTTGTGAAATTGCACATTACCTACTGGCATGCATTCATGATCTAATATTAAAACTCCTAGCAAAGTGTGTGTGTGTGTGTGTGTGGGGGGGGGGAAGGGGGGCAGAAAACACACATTTAATCAGACTTTGTACAAGGTGATGGCAGGGTGCCCGCTTCCGCCCGCCACTGCCCTCAGTGCTGAGAAGCACCCAGATGAGGAGAGTGACGGACGTGTGGATGTCCCGGAGCCGTGCTCAGGATCAGGGGACTGTGGGAGAGACCGTCCAGGGGGGCGGAGCTCACATCAGGGGGACGGGCGCTCGTACAGTCGGAGGCCTTGTTTTCCTTGGACGGGACGTGTCTGGGCTCTGAGAGCAGACAGCTGATAGTGTGTGAGACCAGACACCAGACACCCGTCACTGCCCCCCCCCCACCCCAGCATACTGATGTGAAACTAAACTTAGATAAACAAACTGGATGAGCTGGAAGATGATCCCCATCTGCTGCCCCGCCTGGATCTGCCCTCCCTGCCCCTCCCCCCTGTTCCCCTCTCTACTACCCCTCTGTCTGCTCCCCTCTCTACTACCCCTCTGCTCCCCTCTCTACTACCCCTCTGCTCCCCTCTCTACTACCCTCCTCTGCTCCCCTCTATACTACCCCTCTGTTCCCCTCTCTACCGCCCTCCTCTGCTCCCCTCTCTACTACCCCTCTGTCTGCTCCCCTCTCTACTACCCCTCTGTCTGCTCCCCTCTCTACTACCCCTCTGCTCCCCTCTCTACTACCCCTCTGTCTGCTCCCCTCTCTACTGCCCCTCTGCTCCCCTCTCTACTACCCCTCTGCTCCCCTCTATACTACCCCTCTGCTCCCCTCTCTACCGCCCTCCTCTGCTCCCCTCTCTTCTACCCCTCTGTCTGCTCCCCTCTCTACCGCCCTCCTCTGCTCCCCTCTCTACTACCCTCCTCTGCTCCCCTCTCTACTACCCCTCTGCTCCCCTCTCTACTACCCCTCTGTCTGCTCCCCTCTCTACTACCCCTCTGCTCCCCTCTCTACTACCCCTCTGCTCCCCTCTCTACTGCCCTCCTCTGCTCCCCTCTCTACTACCCCTCTGTCTGCTCCCCTCTCTACTGCCCCTCTGCTCCCCTCTCTACTACCCTCCTCTGCTCCCCTCTCTACTACCCCTCTGCTCCCCTCTCTACTGCCCCTCTGCTCCCCTCTCTACTACCCCTCTGCTCCCCTCTCTACTACCCCTCTGCTCCCCTCTCTACTACCCCTCTGTCTGCTCCCCTCTCTACTACCCCTCTGCTCCCCTCTCTACTACCCCTCTGTCTGCTCCCCTCTCTACTAGCCAGCATGGATCTGCCCTCTCTATCTACTGCCCCAGATCCCGTCCAGGGTCCTGGAGAGCTAGAACCCCCAGACCTGCTCTCTCCAAGTTCCTCTTGCTGGACAGGGCTCTCCCATGAGCAGAGAACGGCTGAGACAGGCTTCTCACATGAGCAGATAAGAGCCCTCGGTCAAGCAGCTGTAGCCGCCCACTACCATCCAGGGCTGGGAACAGGTGGGAGCACGCCATCCCATTGGCGGAGGCTAAGAGCCAATGATTATCCTAAGGGCTCCAAAAAAAAAGGAGCAATCTCACTGGTGGTTCGGAGGGCGGCCAGCAGTGCGAGCATGTTGTCATAACAGAACAAACGAGAGGACGTGGCTTCGCCTGGCGTTTACGCAGAGGACTGCCAGAGAGTCCGGAGGGAATTGCTGATATTTACGTTGCTTAGCCACATGTTTTGTAAGCTATGCGGAGCATTTTGAGGAAGATTCTCCAGGGATACATTAAGAGCTACATATTAGCTTTAAGTAATTGCCATTTTAATGAGCAACAATTGTCCCCTAAACAGCTGCCCCCCAACCCCCCTCCCAGCCCTGCAGCAGAAACAGACAGTGTACGCTTGGACAGCAGGGGATTCAATCACTTCCTCCACAACACGAACCTCAAGCATTTCTACCTTTGAAGCCAAATACATTTCAACATGTCTACCATATTCATGTTTTTCGTGTATTTTAATCTAGGAACTGTTTGAAAAGTTTAGTTAACAAACTTGAATTAAAGTGGTTTTTTTTCTAGCTTCTGAATTATATATATTTGCTAGTGTGTGCACATCAAGCCTTTCTACTCTTTCTATGTTAAAGCGACATTGCCATAAACATGACAAAATGTATTGCCATTTAATAATTTAAATGAAAGAAAATACTTACTGTACTTGATTTAGTACAGCATATTGTGCTTTGAATGTTGTTTTTATAGAGCTTCTGAGGGCATCAAAAGATCATCCAAACATCTTCATAATGGTCCGGAATGTAAATTACCGGCTGTAAATAGCAACTGTTTATTGTCCAATAAATTTCAGTTTAATTAATTGTAATAAAACGATTACGTTTCACAGAAAGTTTGAACATAACCATGAAGGACAAACATCCTCTGTATGTAAAACGATGCAGAAATGTCTTGAAGGAGTCCCAGGCTACACTGTGATAGCGTGCGGTGATAGCGTGCGGTGATAGCGTGCGGTGATAGCGTGTGGTGATAGCTTGGCTCTGTGGGCCATCATCCCCAGAGTGAGGCTCCATCACCTCATTGATCCTTGACAAAACAAATGACGACTCAGACGGAGGGACGGAGGGACACCATGCCTCTGGCATCATCAATCCAGAACCCACACCCAACACAGCATGGGCTGATGTTTCTCTTAGACAGATAGTAAAAATAGAGTCAGACAGAGGGAGGGAGAGAGAGAGAGAGAGACAGACAGACAGACAAATACAGACAGAATAGTGGACAGAGACAGCGAGAGAGAGAAAGACTGAGAGAAAGAGAGAGAGAGAGAGAGAGAGAGAGAGGGAAAGAAAGAACGAAAGAGAAAGAGAGAGAGATGCAAAGAGGGAAAGAAAGAAAGAGAAAGAGAGAGAGATGCAAAGAGTAGGAATTATACAGGCTCAGAGGTTTCTGCAATGTACCGGCTCATTCAGACTCAGCTCTCCCTCAATCTGTTAGTAAGATAATCAGCAGCAATCTACAGGAGGAGCCAAACTTTGATTAATTCTTCTCTTTATACAAACTTCCATCATTAAAATTCTCCATTATCACATTAACTAATCAGTTAGCTAACCTCAGGGGGCATTCTGGGTAATTGGATGAGAAACAACCATGAGAAACAAACAAATGCAGAGACAGAACCCAGCACAGCGTCCTGGGAGCACTTCACGCTGGAGCTGTTATTGGCAGATACTAGTGTAAACAGAGAACAGTAGCAGCCAGCAGCTGGCTGTTAACAGAGCAGTCGGAAGGTGTTCATTAATATAGACCAAAGCGTAGTGAGGCAGACTTCCTCTGCTGCAGCAGTGTAATTACTGCAGTATCATTAAAGCTGCAGTATGGAACACTTTTAAAAGATTTTAACAATTTAATATACTGCTATGATAAATTGAGATAGATACAGTAAGTGATTGAGCTCCTGTCTGAAAGCCGTGTCTTTGTAGACTGTTGTTACAGCAGACCCAAGAGCAGTAAAAAAGAAATTAAACAAAAAGCCACACCTGGTTCAAAGCGTGCAAGCTGAGATCCAATCAATAGCATGGGACGTACGGGACGGCGTTGTGGGCACCCAAAACCCAAACACCGTGATACTGAAGCTCACGTGATACTGAAGCTGGCTGAACTGAACATTTCCCTCGTTGCTAGCTCATAGTTACAGTAGCTTGTAAGGAGCTCGTAGTGCAGAAGTTACATACAGCAGCCTTAACACTGAGAGGGAGTCTTTTCCAACCCAGGCCCCTGTTGTTGTGGTGCTTGTGGAAGGGTGGTGGGCGGGGTGATTGTGGGCAGTTTGTGGGTGGGGAGATTGTGTTTGTGGGCGGGGTGATTGTGGTTGTGGGCGGGGGGATTGTGTTTGTGGGCGGGGTGGTTGTGTTTGTGGGCGGGGTAGTGGGGGGACTTCCTATCTGTTGGCTGTGGTGGTGGGGTGAATTTGACCTTGAACAGAATCAGAATTCAGTAGGTGAGAAAGGTGTACGGTAACTGACCTGGTTTTCTCACCAGATTATAGGCATCCAACTCAAGATGGCTCTAGGTGCCTGTAACTGCCCCGGCAGAAGCTTCCGTTAGGGTGAGCCAGGTATCACTGCTCTGGGAGGTCAAATGTGGTCCTGACCCTTGACCTGCAGGGTAACTGTTCTTATTAGTCCACTGCAGGCTTGCTGGGGCCCAAATAACTACCAGCTGTCCAGAGGTGCATGCAGAACAGGGTAATAGGTTTCTTAGGTCAGCCTGTGTGTGTGTGTGTGTGTGTGTGTGTGTGTGTGTGTGTGTGTGTGTGTGTGTGTGTGTGTGTGTGTGTGCGTGGGTGGGTGTATGTGTGCGTGTGGCGTGGGTGGGTGGGTGTGCCCATGGAACCCAACCAATAGATCAGCACAAACATCACGGAGCTAGACGGATAGTTCTTCACACCTGATACGACACCAGAGGTGTCTTTAGACTGGGGGCGTGTCTTCAGACTTAACGACCGGTCCAGACTAAGACGGTGGCCCCCTTCAAACATACCGCTGGACCCGTCCCCTGTGTTGACGTGGCGAGGCGGAGGAGCCTGTCTGTGATTGGTGGCCGTGCTGGGAGGTTCGGCCTGGTTATGGGGCGCCGTGTGCGTCTGCTGCTGCAGGGTGTGGCCTGAGCCGGCCAAGCCAGGGGGCCGCCTCTCCCTGGTGCCAGGGCGTGTTTTTAGAGGCTGGTGGATGCCCGTCCCTTGGCTGTCCTCTCTCGTCAAATCCCTGCCGCCCGTCACTAAATCCATCCCCCACGGCTTTCACTCTCTCACACGCCGCTACACTCAATCTCAATCTCATCTCTCTAGAAACTCCAAAGTCTGATTGGATGTTATTTTTACCCTGTTTGTCCAAAAGGTCCTTGGCATATTGAGGGAAGGAAAAAAAAGAGATATGAGAAGGAAGAAAGATGAGCCGTCATCAAAACACATTTGTGTCGGCCAGCGTGCGACGTGTTGCAGTAATCTATGGGAGCACTTCTGGCCGGGACGCCGGGAGACATTCATCACATTCCTCCCCACTCCCTGGCAGGAGAAGAACTCTGGTGGAGGAATTTCAATGCAACACTCGGGCCATACATCATCACTGAGACGGTGAACACACACCCCCCCGCCCCACACACACAGTCTGAGAATATGCAGACTGGACCTCTGCATGGACCAGTACTGTTCTGTCCTCTGTCCCCTCCAGACTGGACCTCCACATGGACCAGTACTGTCCTCTGTCCCCTCCAGACGGGACATCAACATGGACCAGTACTGTCCTCTGTCCCCTCCAGACGGGACCTCAACATGGACCAGAACTGTCCTCTGTCCCCTCCAGAAGATCGTGTACAGTAGCTAGCAACTTCCCCATTGTTGACTAGGACTGACTGAGGAGGGCTTGGCCTAAAACGAGTCCGTCACGATGGTGGTCTCTTTTTGCCCCCAGAGGTCAACCTCTTAGACCAGGCCGGAGCAGCCAGGCCATGCTGTATACCGGTTGTGTGCTCACAAGCATGGAGCGCTACAGCCGTGGACCTGGGCCAGATAGACATTAGCTAAAGCAGCAGACACAGCTTATTTTTAACGCGGGGCCCTAGACTGGAAAAGTACTTATCTCTGTAAATGCAACACTATCGTTTTCCTCCGTCCTCCTGAGTTTTTTTTTTACGACTGCGTGGAGACTCAGAGGTGCTAATTAAAATGGAGTTGTGTCACATTAACGTGTTTTTTTTTCCCCCCTGCCTATTTGAGCCATGAGTGTCTGATGATTTTGTGTTGGGCTGGTGAGGCTGGTGTTTTCTCCATTAGTCAACATAAAGCTGTCAGTAGCTCTGTTGAAGCGGCCAGACGGCAGTGTCTGAGCGCCCCTCTGGTACCGGCACGGCGGGATATGGAGCGTGGAGATGTTTGTCTAGCCGCATGGCGAGGGTACAAATAAGGTGTGGAGGACGGACACTTGACTGATACCTCCGCCTCCCATAACCGAGGTATTCATGGTGAGCCAACAGGAGCTGCAGTTGTGTTCTTCTGTTGAAAAACAAGGAAACAACTAATACCCAGGTAGACGGTCTGGAAGTAATCAGAGCGTAAGACCCGATATCCATTAAAGCTGGAATGCGCCTCCATGAAACAGCTGGGTTTTTATAGCGGATCAGGTTTACGCCATATAAGGACCTGCTGTGTATCTCTCGGCTGTGTATCTCTCTGCTGGGAATCTCTCTAGTGCGTATGTCTCTGGTATGTATCGCTGGTGTGTATCTCTCTGGTGTGCATCTCTCTAGTGTGTATCTCTGGTGTGTATCTCTGGTGTGTGTCTATCTGCTGTGTATCTCTCTGGTGTGTATTTCTGGTGTGTATCTCTCTGCTGTGTATCTCTCTGCTGTGTATCTCTTGTGTGTATGTCTGGTTTGTGTATCTCTGGTGTGTATCTATCTGGTTTCTGTATCTCTGGTGTGTATCTCTCTGGTGTGTATCTCTCTGGTGTGTATCTCTGGTGTGTATCTCTCAGGTGTGTATCTCGGGTGTGTATCTCTCTGGTGTGTATCTGGTGTGTATGTCTGGTTTGTGTATCTCTGGTGTGTATCTCTCTGGTGTGTATCTATCTGGTTTATGTATCTCTGATATGTATCTCTCTGGTGTGTATCTCTCTGATGTGTATCTATCTGGTTTATATATCTCTGGTGTGTATCTCTCTGGTGTGTATCTCTCTGGTGTGTATCTCTCTGGTGTGTTCGTAAGGTCAGGGGCTCTCTGTGACACCCTGGTGTGACTGGAGCTTCCCTGGATAGAAAAGTAATAGCTGTGTTGCCATAATGTGTAAAAATCCAAATAATAGTTTTATTATTTAAAAAGAAAAATGGGTTTGGTTGAAGGATGGGGTAAGTACATGAACCTGAACCTCCTACTGAACACCCCACAGGTCTTCCTGCTAACCTGAACCTCCTAGTGAACACCACACAGGTCTCCCTGCTAACCTGAACCTCCAACTGAACACCACACAGGTCTCCCTGCTAGCCTGAACCTCCTACTGAACACCCCACAGGTCTCCCTGCTAACCTGAACGTCCAACTGAACACCCCACAGGTCTCCCTGCTAACCTGAACGTCCAACTGAACACCCCACAGGTCTCCCTGCTAACCTGAACGTCCAACTGAACACCCCACAGGTCTCCCTGCTAACCTGAACCTCCAACTGAACACCCCACAGGTCTCCCTGCTAACCTGAACGTCCAACTGAACACCTCACAGGTCTCCCTGCTAACCTGAACGTCCAACTGAACACCCCACAGGTCTCCCTGCTCAGCACACGGGCAGAACACTCTAGGTGTGTAGGGGTGCCTGAGGAGGAGGAACACTCCAATCTCCTCAACTCTCACTTCAGCTAATAACCTCCATAAACACAGTTAGCTCAATACACAGAGGATTATAAACCTCTTTTTTAAGATTACATTTAAAGTAAGGTGATTTCTCAAGTCCAGGATTCCAGACAGACGACTCCCGGTAAAGTGAGATAAAGTGTCCTTAATCTAGCTATCCGTCTCTCGGCGGAGGAGGTGAGTTTTAAAATCTCTAGGCCAGGGAATTAGTACCACAATGATCACATATCCCACAGCTCTGCCTGAGACAACCCCTGCAAGCAACTCACATCTAATAATTACAGCTATTTGAAAACTTTGAAACTGCCGTACATCTCTGAAAAGCGAATTACCCTAACCCGTACTAGAACAACAAAAAAAAAACTTTGTAAGGATTTGAAAAACACGATCATGCACAGGCCTAGACAAACACAGCAAAACTGCAGTAGCAGAGACAGTAATTATTCCATCTCTCAGTCTCTCCATGTCTTGATCTCGTGCTGTGAGTGAGTTTGTGATTGGCACCACCTGTGTTTGTTTGCATACAACAGTACGGCGGTCTTTGAAAAGCTCATCCCTGGGGAAAGGAGTGTACTGGAGCACAGCTAATCAGCCTCAGACAGTCTGGGACGATGCTCAGCATCCTATCCATCTGTTTGCTATCGGCTTTTATTGATGTGATGATCGTGTGCTTCCTACTGTTGATAGATTAGATAGATAGATTCGGAACCAGGGACAGGGGTCGCAAATTAGCCTTGGCTAGAAACTCTATGCAACACATCTGTTTCAAGTTTGTTGATACATAGATAGATAGATGGATAGATGGATAGATAGTCTGGATGTCTGGAGATTGCCGCTAGACTACAGTGTTGGTTCTGGAGATCTGGAGGTGTCAGCTACAGTAGACTACAGTGTTGGTTCTGGAGGTCTGGAGGTGTCAGCTACAGTAGACTACAGTGTTGGGTCTGGAGGTGTCAGCTACAGTGGACTACAGTGTTGGTTCTGGAGGTCTGGAGGTGTCAGCTACAGTGGACTACAGTGTTGGGTCTGGAGGTCTGGAGGTGTCAGCTACAGTAGACTACAGTGTTGGGTCTGGAGGTGTCAGCTACAGTAGACTACAGTGTTGGGTCTGGAGGTCTGGAGGTGTCAGCTACAGTAGACTACAGTGTTGGGTCTGGAGGTCTGGAGGTGTCAGCTACAGTAGACTACAGTGTTGGGTCTGGAGGTCTGGAGGTGTCAGCTACAGTAGACTACAGTGTTGGTTCTGGAGGTCTGGAGGTGTCAGCTACAGTAGACTACAGTGTTGGGTCTGGAGGTGTCAGCTACAGTAGACTACAGTGTTGGGTCTGGAGGTCTGGAGGTGTCAGCTACAGTAGACTAAAGTGTTTGGACTCCAGAGACCCCAGTGGTCGAGCGGCCTGTCAGGAAAGCGGGTAACCTTATTCTTCCTGTGCTTGGGGTTGCCATGGCTGTGATCTATGATCATAGCTGGGAGAGAGATGTCTGTTTCCCTGACGTCTCAGCACATCTGCCAGCGTTTTAAGGATTGCCTGAGGCGGATCCTACAAGGCAGAACAGTACCTTCCGCTGGTATCTGCTGTGTTTGGAAGGACTCAGGGATGTGTACTTCATTGATGACTCAATCCGAATAAGTCCTTGGCTGGGCTCCGTTGCGTCTAAACAGAACAGGGCTGTTTGTGATTCAGTGGAACCACTTTGCACAGCGCTCTCTTCCAAATGCTCAGCTCCAGCCCAAACAACACACCCTCCATCTGTCTGCCTGCCGCTTGGCGTGTCTGCCCATGATGGGGCTTCTTTTTTTTCTTTTTTTTCAGCACCTGCATATCTCTCTGTCTCTCTCTCTCTCTCTCTTTCTTTTTCTCATCACTCACTAGTGCTGCCAAGGAGAACAGTCCAGATGTGCGGGATGGATACAGAGAAGACGACTCCATCACTCTCCCTCCTTATCCCCCTCCATCCAGACGTCTCTCTCTCCCTGCTGGGTGCTGGGGCCCGTCCGTTCATCCATCCTGATAGCTGGGGAAGGGCATCAGAGGAGATGGGCGTGTGTGTGTGTGTGTGTGTGTGTGTGTGTGTGTGTGTGTGTGTGTGTGTGTGTGTGCGTGTGTGTGCGTGCGTGTGGTCCACGTTTCATCCTACTATATGTGGCGGGCTAATGGCTGGAATCGGTTCCAATAAATGTCTTCTTATTCCGAGAAGGACTTGACTCACCAAAGCAAAACAATGAAGGCCTGCATGCCTGGCCATGCCTCATGCCTGACCATGCCTGCTGACCGCCAAGGCCCCTGGCCGACAGCGTTCCGCTTTCTCCTTCTCACGCCGTGGAGGGGAGACAAGGTTCTGCTATGCAGATCACAGCCCCCACCGGACCTCCGACGCCCTCCCTCCCTGGTTATCTCTGCCTCACACGCACTCTCCATATAGCTGGCCCAACTGCCTACACACACACACACACACACACACACACTCCAGACCCTCCCTATAGCTGGCCCAGCTGCCTGTCAGCTCGGGAAACGCAGTGTGTGTGTGTGTGTGTGTGTGTGTGTGTGTGTGTGTGTGTGTGTGTGTGTATGACCTGTTTAATCATGTGGACCAGGTGTCGGAGATGGTGGTGTTATCGGTGCTGATCCGCGGGACTAACTACCTGGCAGTGACGCCGTTGTGATTGTCTGCTAGTCTGCAGATTGATACGTTGTGACTGTGTGTGAGTCCGTCTGCAGGTTGATACGTTGTGACTGTCTGCTAGTCCGTCTGCAGGTTGATACGTTGTGACTGTCTGCTAGTCGGTCTGCAGGTTGATACGTTGTGACTGTCTGCTAGTCCGTCTGCAGGTTGATACGTTGTGACTGTCTGCTAGTCCGTCTGCAGGTTGATACATTGTGACTGTCTGACAGTCCCTGTCGATACATCTGCTCGCATGTCTCACGTTCTCAGTCTGCTGGGAAAACAGGGCGCACGCTGTGGAGCCGACGTCGCCCGTCTGGGATGGATTGCTGGAACCGTGTGGTTCTTTATTCCACCCTGAAGTTCTACAGCGACATTGCTCAGATTATGTAAATGTAAGCTTACTGGGCTGTACTGGGTCAGAACTGGTGTTGGATCGACTGATACGCAGCATGAAAGTTCTTATTGCCAGTAACTAGTGTTACAATCTTGGCTCCTCCTTTGGCTTGTCACTTAGCACGTATTAAATATTGAAAAGGGGTGGGTGGGGAGGGGGGGGGGTAGTCGACGGACTACAAAAGCTTGATTCATGGAAGGGAGAGGGTAGGGAGAATAAAATCCAGACAGAGCCAATAAGGAGAGAGTCGTTAGGGAGGAATCGAGATGAAAGCTGTTTCCATTGGCTCAAGTGTCCAGCAGAGAAGTAGTGTAGCACGCGTGCTCTAGGCCCGGCGACAGTCACAGCCCCGGCGCGCCACAGAGTGCCTCCCTCTCTCTCTTCCTCTCCTTCTCCTGTCAGAGTAGAAATAAAAACAGTGTGTCTACTCTGACATCACTGTGCTACTAATCACAGGCACCTAGCGCTGGCGAGCGGAGATGTGGTCTTGATTAGGACCCATGGAACGTATCTGGGTTTGTCAAATCCCATTTATTATCCCCTACGTTTATAAAGTGTTGCCTCTTTTCATGTCCAGGTGAGGTGCTCCACTGACAACATACAGTAAATGTTAATAACATTGTTATGTTATTATTCATCCTTCTGGCTGGGCAGAATATTATTGTTCATACGTCTGGCCAGGCGGGTTCAGAAGACATGTCCTCAGCGGTAACTCTCAGGTTTTATGTGTGACTAAAAGACCAGTTGAGTTCAAATAGGTTTATTTGTCATACATACAGGGTATGGGTAAAATGTAGAATGCTTACTCCTCATGCAGCCAATAATACAGTGCATATCCCATACAATATAGTGCTCGTTACAGACCTAGACCACATAGTGAGTAGTGCTCTCAAAGTAAGGACATGGGAATGGGACCCAGCGAGACAGTGGGGTTTGGAAGGAGTGTAGTAGCAGATTGAGTTCATCTGTCTAGCATGTCATCTAAATTGTCTCATTACCCTATAAATCACACAGCGAATGCACCAGGGCAAGAGTTCAGAAAGAGACATTTATTCTGCGTTTATTCTTCATTTTTCAATCTCTGATAAATGTCCATGAAAATATTTACTGTCGTTGCAGAATCCACATACTTTGTGTAACCTTGTGTTAAATATATTGTGTTTAATCTGTTGCAGAGCCAATCACAGTGTAGCAGTGCTGCTAATGGACTGTTTTGAATACAGAGTTGAATTACAGCAGAGTCGCTTCCTTGCTAAGCTGCTTATTTAGAGCTGAGATGGACCCAAGTCCAGAGAGCATGTGTAAATCTCATTAACTGTATATCCAAGTGTCCAATGCACGCAATTACTAAATTATGAATGTGAAATTAATCAGAAAAAGAACTGTGTGTTTGTGAGAGGGGATTCATCTTGTCCTAGTTATGCCAAAGGCAAGAGACATTATTCATGAAGTCAGTTTCTCACTTCCGCCCCTGGAATGAGAACTAGGACTCAAAGCCAAGAGCAAGCTTTCACTGTCCAACCCCAGCCCTGACAAAACACCCAAATTATGTGAAATTATCTAGATCATATACAAACTGATGAATGGCCATTGAAGTATGTGTGTGTGTGTGTGTGTGTGTGTGTGTGTGTGTGTGTGTGTGTGTGTGTGTGTGTGTGTGTGTGTGCGCGCGTGCACGTGTGTGTGTGCGTGCACGTGCATGTGTGCGTGCATGCGTGCGTGCGTGTGTGCGTGCGTGCGAGCGTGTGTGTGTGTTTGCATGTGTGTGTGTGTGAGCAAATGTCACCCATGAATCTATGGATCTGGTCAATGTCTGTTTGTGTATTTGACATTAATGTATTCCCTCTTAGCACTTGCAGTAACACACGTTTCACACATGTGTCTGAGCCTACGAACACGTCTCGGCATCTCAGAAGGAATGCAGCCTGAATAATGCATCATGGTATTATTTGGTGCCTGGGCTATTAATAGGACAGGGAGAGGGGATAAAAATCCACGTATTCATCAAACGTCACAAAACGTTGTGTCAGGAGCAAATGAATGATAGAGAAAATGCTGTTTGGAGGCATGTGGGGATTTGAAACTGGTCGCACGGCATAATTGAAACCATACAGCTCTCGTGTGGGGAGATGGTGCCACACACAAATCTGCTTGGCTGTGAAGAGGAACAGTTAGGAGCCTTTAACAAGCAACAATCCATTACAGGAAGTCATAAACGTCAGCAGGAATATATACACGGGGACAGAATGGGAGGTGACTGTGTGGGTTGGCGTTGGCAGTGAGCAGCAGGGCTACGTGTGAGGGTCATGGAGAGACTCTGGTCTGCTAGTCGTCATGTACTGCATGTTGTCATGCATGCCTGATTACAGGTAAGTGGACAATCTCACACCACCGACTCTGGTCACTCACAGCTGGCGTTGACAGGTAAACGGTCCTCTCCCATTTATGCTGACCATGTTTTCACCTGATTACTCCCAAACATTGGCCTGTTTCTATAGTTTTCATTTCATCACCCAAACACCTTCAGAAAGTCCGAAGTCAGATTTCTCTTCCAAGGCACAGCATTTTGAACACGTCAGATGACATCATCGTCCCCCTGAGCCTCTGCTCTCTGACTCCTCCCCCTCCATGCCCCTCAATCCTGGTGAGATATTCAAACCCAAAACAGATTAGTCACTCTTCCCAGCCCGCTGGACACCCCCTCCGCCGCCACCTCTCTGATTGGTGGGCTTCCCCCTCATTTGTCTTTAACACCCGGCGCTCGCTGGACAGCTCATTATCTCCTGCAGACGGGGGGAGGCCCACAGTGAAGTCCTGGGTTTCTTAGCAGCAAGATATTAACAACAGGTACTGTCTGCTCTGATAAGATATTAACACCAGGTACTGTCTGCTCTGGTAAGATATTAACATGTTTAGCCCTGTTTTAAGGTTACTTATGATCATATACAATGGTTCAGATCAAAACGTTGCCAAAGCTAGCATTTTTGAGAAAGTTGATAATTGCTCTACCACCTTTTTGGTCATACAATGGATGTGGGTGGGCATCTTGAAAAATCATTCAAAAACATGTTAAACTCTCGATTCTCGATAGATATTAATACCAGGTACTATCTGCTCTGGTAAGATATTAACACCAGGTACTATCTGCTCTGGTAAGATATTAACACCAGGTACTATCTGCTCTGTGATGCCAGGCCAGGAGTTCTCAGAGCAAGGCCTGGCCATCTCTAGTTAGGAGGGATGTTGAGATTTAATAGAGATGTGGAGGTCTAACAGAGAAATGTTGAGATCTAACAGAGATGTTGATACTGTGTATAACAGAGACCTGTTGAGATCGAACAAAGATGTTGATGTCTAACAGAGATGTATCTAACAGAGAAATGTTGAGGTCCAGTTGTGTGAAGGCGTGCTTGTGTCTGTGTTCCAAAGGCTCTGGAGTGTGAAAGCTTTAATGAAGCCAGTAGACCATACATCCCAGAGCTGCTCAGAGGTGATGTGGACCTATAGTCTAGCGTTTGAGCTGCGCTAGTGAGTGGTCCAGCTAGCCTTCACTGTTGTCAACCAGCCACTCACAGCCCAGATGATGAACCATGACCTCTCTCTGTATGTCGTGCCCTGCTTGGATGCCCCTCAGCGATTTCTCAGTAAATAATTCAAGGCAAACAAATATCTGACAAATCAACAAAGAGGAAGGGTTTGCATTGGAACTTTTCTTTAACAAAGAAAAAAATGGTGGGTCGCCAGGCGGGTCCTCTGGCACTCATTAAGTTTTCATCATGTAAAATGTTTTTTTAATGATGACCTTTGAAAAGGAAGAAATACACTCAAGTGAAACCTCAGTGGCCCATTGCTCCAGCCTGATCCCTCCCCCTGTCTAACCAGGTGTCTGTGTGCCAACATCCCACACGGGTGTCCTCCGTTCGCCAACCCCCCTCCTCCAGACGAAGCGCCGTCCAAGAGGAACACCAGAACGCTGGAAGAGGCGCCGTGGGGTTCCATCTCCATCTGCTGCAGACCATGTGAGGCTGTACGGCTCTACTAACCTGATCCCAGATTCCAGTAGAAACACCATACAAAACAAACATGAACATCACATCTCTGACACTGTGGAAGAAAACAAGGTATCCGACATCCTCAACAGCTACTTCGCAGAACCCTGGACTGAGAACACCCCCTCTTCCCCATCAATCTTCCCACTACTACTCTGGAGGGATGGGCCTGTGCAGTATACATGTAGACCTCACAAAGCGAGCCCTTACTGGGCTTAAGCTGTGTGTCCACCAGCGAGCTGTATGTAGCTGAACAGCACCAAGCTTACAGCTCACTAGAGCTGGAGTTTAGAGCTGGCTAGGCTACCAATGCTTTACAGCTACATTAGCAACAAGTGTGGTGTTTTTGCAGACTGCAGATTAATTAGCCAAGTTAATATTGCTAGATAATGTTAGTTAGTGCTAAAGTTTGCAGTCTCTGTGGTTTTGCCAAAAGCCGACCGTCCTCGTCATCAAAACAGAATAGGGGGAGAAGACGACAGCCTTCACGCAGCCTCCCCTGCGAGTAGTGAGAAATGGTGCAAGACCAGCTCATGAAACTAATGTCGCCAGAGAATCATCGAGCTGGCAGACCAAGGTACAAGCCAAGGTCTAGACCAAGTCAGAGACGCCTGGCTGGCAGCATCCTGGAAACAGACGTGGGAGACGGTTGGGCCCTCCCGCATCCACCGTTACATCCCGGACCCAGAAGGCGGTGTAAAAGGAGAATACCTATGGACCTTGTTGAATCGTCTACACACTGGGGTTGGCCACTTCAAGTCATCTCTGAAGAAATGGGGCCTATCGGACAGTGCGGCATGCGAGTGTGGCGAGCCTGATCAGACTGCCGAGCACATAATCACCGGCTGCCCCCTATACAGCCCACCTTCAGAAGCCCCCTATACAGCCCACCTTCAGAAGCCCCCTATACAGCCCACCTTCAGAAGCCCCCTATACAGCCCACCTTCAGAAGCCCCCTATACAGCCCACCTTCAGAAGCCCCCTATACAGCCCACCTTCAGAAGCCCCCTATACAGCCCACCTTCAGAAGCCCCCTATACAGCCCACCTTCAGAAGCCCCCTATACAGCCCACCTTCAGAAGCCCCCTATACAGCCCACCTTCAGAAGCCCCCTATACAGCCCACCTTCAGAAGCCCCCTATACAGCCCACCTTCAGAAGCCCCCTATACAGCCCACCTTCAGAAGCCCCCTATACAGCCCACCTTCAGAAGCCCCCAATACAGCCCACCTTCAGAAGCCCCCTATACAGCCCACCTTCAGAAGCCCCCTATACAGCCCACCTTCAGAAGCCCCCTATACAGCCCACCTTCAGAAGCCCCCTATACAGCCCACCTTCAGAAGCCCCCTATACAGCCCACCTTCAGAAGCCCCCTATACAGCCCACCTTCAGAAGCCAGCCTCTTTGACTTAGGACCAGCGACGAGGGCGTGGCTGCACGACCAAAAAGTTCAACTTTTTTCAATTGCAAAAAAAGCCTAGAGCTCTAAAGCACTTGGAACATAGCTCTCATCTCTATAGTGCCCTAAAGCTCATTACCCATTGTAAACGAGAAAACAGCACCACGGACATGCACCTTTAACCCACGAAAGGTCTGTGGGCCTGATGGCGTCCTTACTCATGTTGTAAACACTTCCTACGCACTTGGAACATTTAAATGTGTGCCCCATACCAACATCATTAAGTCCCAGCACTCCTAAAGACCCATCTCATTAACGTCATGCCTGGGAAAAATACAGGAAAGTACTAAATAATAAATAAACTGATGCCAACAGTGATGTCTGAATGTAAGAACCAGCATAATTACTGGACCTTGGAGAGTCGTTCATTTGTCCCACGGCAATTATACAACACATGCATGAGAGAGAGGTGACACACAAAACACAAACACATGCACTTACAATGGTCGCTGGTGGAATGTATCCTCTGCATTTCTCCCATCCAGGCTGTCCTCCTGGAGGGGCAGCCAGGAGCAGTGGTAAGCCATCGTTCTTGGTGCCCAAATCCAAGTGCTCAGTCCAAGTCAGGGACCGGGCTGAAGAGCATCTGTACTTCTGCATGTTTTTCATATAAGGGCTCTATGTGGAGTGAGCACAGGGAGAACAGGCAAACTCGAACCCAGGACTTTTTTGCTTTGAGGCGACAGTGTGACATACCGAGCCACAGGATTCTTCAAGACACTGCCGGAAGCTGGGATCGAACCAGGGACCTTCCGAACCCCAGCCGACACCTCCCGAGCTACATTCCGCCCCACGCTGTCCCACGCCAACTCCATAAGTCTAGCACCATAACCGCCCTTGTTAAAGCCACACATTCCTGGTTAGAGGCTACAGACATAAAACAGCAAACAATGGTGCTGACATGTCCAAGGCCTTTGATGGGGGGGGGCATGCCCAGCTAATGCAACAGCTGGCCAACTGTGCCCTAGACTTTCAGTCTGGGTACACACAGCTATATGACTGCAAGAAGCCAGAGGGTAATGGCAAATGGCACCTACAGTCCTTGGACAGAGGTGAGAAGTCTCCAGAGGTTACACCCTAGCCTCTACATCCCAGCCTCTACACTCCAGCATCCCCAGCTTCTATAACCCAGCCTCCACACCCCAGTCTCTATACCCCAGCCTCTACACCCCAGCCTCAGCACCCCAGTCTCTATACCCCAGCCTCCACACCCCACTCTCTATACCCCAGCCTCCACACCCCAGTCTCTATACCCCAGCCTCCACACCCCAGTCTCTATACCCCAGCCTCTACACCCCAGTCTCTATACCCCAGCCTCCACACCCCAGTCTCTATACCCCAGCCTCTACACCCCCGTCTCTATACCCCAGCCTCTACACCCCAGTCTCTACACCCCAGTCTCTATACCCCAGTCTCTACACCCCAACCTCTACACCCCAGTCTCTATACCCCAGCCTCCACACCCCAGTCTCTATACCCCAGCCTCCACACCCCAGTCTCTATACCCCAGCCTCCACACCCCAGTCTCTACACCCCAGCCTCCACACCCCAGTCTCTATACCCCAGCCTCTACACCCCCGTCTCTATACCCCAGCCTCCACACCCCCGTCTCTATACCCCAGCCTCCACACCCCAGTCTCTATACCCCAGCCTCCACACCCCAGTCTCTATACCCCAGCCTCTACACCCCCGTCTCTATACCCCAGCCTCCACACCCCAGTCTCTATACCCCAGCCTCCACACCCCAGTCTCTACACCCCAGCCTCCACACCCCAGCCTGTACACCCCAGCCTCCACACCCCAGTCTCTACACCCCAGCCTCCACACCCCAGCCTGTACACCCCAGCCTTCACATACACATACATACACACAGAACATACAAACAGACTGCTAGGGAGCAGAAACAGTCTCACACACGCCCAACGCAGAACAAACAGTCTGGAAGCAGCAGTCCTGCCTACAGCAGCCAGACTGTAGGCTACAGTATGCATTGTAACTGCACCCTTTAGCGGCTTGTCCTACCAACTAATCACACTGCCTCGAATTTGAGTACCTGCGGTGAAAACCGCTGGGAAAGAGGGAAAAAAATTGTGGACACTAATGAAAAGACTCTTGGATTTTATGTGCATGTATTGATTGGCCCACACAGATAGTGGGCTGTGAGGGGAGGCTGATTTGACCCCTGATTGGTCACTGACCGCAGCTTTCCACTTTTCAAGTATTGCTAACAAGTCGAGCTGTCGGTAGCATATCTGGCACATACAGTGTGATTTAGGCTATAGAGTTGTCTAGCTACAGTTTTCTCCTTTTCTGGGCTGAATGAGTTTTTCATTTAGTCCTGACTACACGATGACATCATGTTCAAATGCAGCTGGATTTGAAAGGTTGATGCTGGCTCCGCCCCCATGCCCATGTTTCTAGTGTTTTACTCCAGACTCCATTACTTACGGCTTGACCAGCTACGTTGTCTAAAAGGGGATGGCAGCACGCTCTAGGACCCCCTTCCTCTACGGAGCACACCTACATTAATCTAGCCGGCACAAGCCCATAGCAGAGACAGACCAGTGAGAGAGAGATGTGCCTACTGGGTGATGACTTCTGGTGTTCGTGACTCCTCAGCATCCACAAGTCTGACGATGCTAGCCAGCCCGGTCTCTCTCTCTCTCTCTCTCTCTCTCTCTCTCTCTCTCTCTCTCTCTCTCTCTCTGCTCCTGAAGCAGTTAAGCTCCCTGTATTTCATTTCATTACAAACCTTTATTTATACTTGTAAAGCACTGAGGTTTCCCTCATTTACAGTGATGACAAGTTCACACAGAGACACAAATATCAACAGAACAAATGCAATATACAATACAATACACGATAATCATTAAAAACAGTTACAGGTCGAAGTACTAAGATCTAGAGCCATGGATTTAAACTCTGTGACTGAAGGAAGGACCTCAAGCTTTAGAGTCTGTTGTAAGGTATTTCAAGTATAAGGAGCATCATGGATAAAAGCAGCCTTTCTGAGTTCAGAATGCACTCAAGGAACCCTGAAATCAAGCTGACCGTTTGCTTGGGTCTGGTAGGTGCCAAGGCTCCAGTCCAACAGAGACGAGATGTACAGCATGGTGGAAGTTTATCTACAATGGCTTTGAAAATAAACAGATACTATACCAGCGATAGTAACACCTTAAAGAAAGAGATGGCCAAAGAACACAGTGATGAGTGTTATATCACCCCAAATAAATCTTTCACGGTTGAAAGGTTTCAAGGTTGTCACAGAAGCATGTCTATAGATTGTGTCACCATAGTCTAATGCTGATTAAAATAATAATGAAAAAAAAAATTTCAACAGCTTGAAAAATTCTCTTCCTGCTAAACACAGGAACGCTAGAACGGTTTCTCTATACAGGAAGCTAGTTTTCTGCCATATCTTAGAAGCTAGATTATCTACATGATACTTGAAAGAGAGTTTATCATCCAACTACAAACCAAGGCATTTGTACTCAGTGACTCTCTCAAACCACAAGCCATTAGCTGTTTACAGATGGAGTCTATCATAATCAATAATCCTGTCTCTAGAGAACATAAACTTAGTTTTTGATATGATTAAAGACTAGTTGGACTAGTATGCTTGAGTGTCTGTCCTCCTCATCCTGGGTCTCCTGGTGTTGTGACCTTTTACCTCAACACAGACCACTCCTACCCAGACACACCTCAACTGTTCCACCCAGGGACCGGTCGGTGTAACTACTGATCCACTGATACACATCCATATACAATATGGGATTTGAAAATAATAGCTAGCCTGGAATTGGATGTATGTACTGTAACAATATAGTTTTATATTTTTCCGTCGAGATCACTGTAGTCAAAATTGACCCATTTCTTTTGCATGCAGCAAATACAACATATGAAATGTTGGCGGTGTGCTCTGTTCGGGGGGCCCCCTGCCTTCCACAGCATGTGGAAAGCGTGATAGTAGGGGGAGGCGAAATCTAGATGTTCCCCCCCTCTGGGCCAGCTTGGCCCAGAGTGCCGGAAGAGGGAACGGAATCGATTTAGCTCTCTGCCTCTATGATGATCAGAGTGGGCCACGATCGGGAAGTCGCTCGGAGGTAACTCAGCGCACTAAGACCGCCAAAGAGAGCCACAGGGGGACTGCTGTACATTATAGTCCCTGGTCTCCACGGGCCGACGCTTCGTGGAGTTCCGAAGGAGTACAGCCTAAAGCCTCTGCCTCCGTGGTGACTGGAGGGACCGCTGGATGGCCCTTCGGAGATGTTTCGGCCCACGATCACCACGGAGAGCCACAGAGACTAAGCAAGTGAACAGAGAGCAACGATGACAACAGAGATGACATCGACAGAACACAAGTGAAGCAGGGGAGGAGGTGGGGCGAGCATGCAGATAGCAAGCGAACAGCAGTAATGGCAAGAGTGAACAATGACATGTTTTGACAGCTGAAATACATGCGCTCTAGCGAGCTGGACCAATGCTATGACAGCTGACAGTCAGCTGGTAGGTTGTATCATTACGGAGTGTGATTGATTAGCCTTTGCCGATTAGCCCGGCGTCCTTGCCTCGCCTGAAGTTGCGTGGGAGACTTCATTTATGATGTATAGATGTATTTTTATCTGTATAAATGTAAACTCTGCTTCTATTCAGTTGTTAATGTGAGCATGATCTTGAGATCAGTACAATACTCATCTGTTCACCACTGTGGTTCTCTGTGGTTTCTATGGCGATGCCAACCTTCACAAGCACATAATTGTCTTTTTATTGACACACCTGGACATGGCCAAAAAGAAAGGCAGAGACTGAAACCTGCAACCTTCAGGTAGCAAACCCCCTCCCTGCCTGTCAGCTCATCAGAGCAGCCCTGCGAGACGTTAAAGACAGTCTATAGCTTATCTTCACCCTGACAGACCAGCCATGCATGTGCAGAACAATCCACGTCTTTCACTGGGGTTAGGTTATCTCTCTCTCTCTCTCTCTCTCTCTCTCTCCCTCTCTCTCTCTCTCTCTCCCTCTCTCTCTCTCTCTGTCTCTTTCACCCTCCTCTCTCTCTCACTCCATCCTCCCTTCATCAATTACACTGTGAGACAATCCCATGTTAAGAGAGGCAGGGTCATGTCCAGCTGGTTTCTGCTCCCATGAGCTCTCTTGGGTGACTGCCAGAGAGAGAGAGAGAGAGAGAGAGAGAGAAGCCGGGAGGCTCCACACTCAGACAGGCTTCTGGTACATCTGCAGGCTTATTATCTCTTTTAAACCAGTGGCTTCAGAACTGAACTCTCTGCACGACAGCACTGGACCAAGCTGAGCGATGGAGGGACGTCCAAGGAACGTCGACAAGCCATTTTGTTTCATTTTTGTTTTCATTTTTCATTTGCATATACATGTGGGCAGAAAAGTGCATGTGTGTGTGTGTGTGTGTGTGTGTGTGTGTGTGTGTGTGTGTGCACGTGTGCGTGTGTGTGCACGCATTTGTGTATTTCTTGAAATCCCCTTGCCTGCTCGTGTTTGCAGATAAACAGTGATATTTCATAGCTTGACACTAATCAAATTGCAGCATATTAAGTCTGAGTCCTCCGTGGCCTCTCTCAGTGTGGAGACGTCAGACTTTACCACAGAAGCTTCTTAACTTCCGGACACTGATGAAGGAGAGGAGTTCGCTAGCTCTGCTGGAGCTGCTCATACTGTTGGATATGTGTGACCAATGCATTTTTGTACATAACAAATAGTAATTGTCTGATTGCATACAGCTGAACAGCACTGGCTGTTACAGGAGCAGAAAAGTTCCATTAAAATGTGAATGTCTGTTGTGTGTGTGAGGGAACGAGCATGTACCATACCTGTCCCTGCGACGTCTAGTCCAGCCAGCTCTCTCTCCTCATCACTCTCTCCGTTCCCAGAGTCCCCAGACACTCCTGAAACACAGCAGGAACTCACACCTCCTCCATCTCCCTCTTCTCCTCCTCCACATCCTTCCATCCATTTCCGAGTGGTGAGAAACTCTAACTCGATATCATTCTCCTCACAAAGCAACGCTTACAAAGACAAAGGAACCGGTTGAAACCCCCTCCGCGTGTGCATTTGTCATCATAACGACAACCATAAGAAAAGCAGTTAATTGGCGTTCTGTTTGTTTTTGTTTGTTTGTTTCGTCTGTGTGGCTTTGACGCCTAGGTTGCCATGGCACCTATCTTCATTCTTCATTTGAGTCTAATATCGTGTGGCCACGTTCCCTCTCTGCACGTCTGAAGATATCGCTTCTTTTTTTCCAGGCCGTTTTATGATTGGCTCTGCTGGTGCACCTCAGCACTCTGAGGGAATGTTCCGTTGGAAAGTGAATCTCAGCACAGTGGCCTGCCAGATCCCATATCCCTCTGCAGTGACAGGGCAGACAGTAGAGGTCTGTGTGAAGGGACCACAGGGATGGTTTAGCTGTGTCAACAGATCTCATCCACTCCGTGGCCCACGCCACAATAATGACAAACACTAGATACTGACAGACTGATGCGTTTCGGTTCAAGCAAGCTCCCCTGCTGTCTTCTGCTGACATCTTGGAGTGGATGGCGACACACCACCTCAAGCTCAACCTAGACAGGGCTGAGCTGCTGCTCCTCCCAGGGAAGGGCTGCCCACACCGGGACCTGGCCATCACCTGCAAGGAATCTGGGTGTGACCCTGGATGACCAACTGGCCTTCTTGGCACAAATCACATCCGTTACAAACTCTTACAGATTCCGGCTCTACAACAGTCAGAAGGATTCGCCCTTTCCTCACTGACGAAAGGGCACAGGTCATCTCGGCTCATCCAGGCTCTTGTCCTCTCCCGCCTGGACTACTGCAGCTCCGGCGTCAGCCATTAAACCCCTGGAACTTGTCCAGAAAGCTGCAGCTCACCTGATGTTCAATCACCCCAAGTTCTCCCACACAACTTCCCTCCTCTGTTCCCTACACTGGCTCCCTGTAGCGGCTCGCATCCAGTTTAAAACTCTGGTTTTAGCCTAAAGGGCAATGAAAGGAACAGCTCCCTCCAGGTCATGGTCAAACCCTACCCCCCACACCCACCCCCCTCCCCCAAACACTATGCTCTGCTCCCTCGGGGCGAATGGTTGCCCGTCAGTCCGGGGCCCCTGCGGTCGATAGCCACGGCCATGGCTCTTCTCTATCCTGGCCCCGCAGTGGTGGAATGAACTCCCCACTGACGTCAGGACAGCAGAGTCGCTGCCCATCTTTCGCCACAGGCTCAAAACTCACCTCTTCAAGAAGTACTACCAGGATACTCCCTCTTAAGCATCTATTGTATTTCTATTTTGCTACTCTAGCACTTTGGCTTTAGCACAAGATTAGTCACTTGTTTATAAAGTTTATAAATGCTTATGCAGTAATTGAGGAAACACTTGAGTTCTGTAGTACTGGGGTACTCATAAGTAATAGTACACTGACATCGTACATCAAACGCAAATACTTTAAGCCGCTTTGAATAAGTGTCTGCCAAATGACTGTAATGTAATGTACTGTAATGAGCTGGTTTTAGGAAAGATGTAAAGCAAAGCTGTCATACTGTGCTCCATTGTGTATGCTGACCTTTGAACCTTGGCTGAGAGTAGGAGGAAGTCACAGTCTGCAGCAGAGTCTCTCCTCACCTCGCCCACAAGCAGGTTTATTTTCCAGAGGGGCTGCTGGGACGGGGTTCAGCATACTTGCTGTCCAGCTATCAGAGCCACAGCAGTGTGTGGTATGCACTCGCTTACGTTACAAGTCCATGACCCGCCTCTCAAAAAAAAAAAAAGAGCAAGTTAAAAGTCTCCGTTCGGGGATTGTTGATTTTCTTCGCTGTTTTGTCCTGTTAGCAGCTAGTTCATCATCACGGCCGTGTTTACGTAGCCGCGTACCTACAGCACGACGTTTACATCAGCCCCGCAGTACTGACTGATTTCTGTTCCTCACTCTGGGTCAGTGTACTCACAAGCAGGCAGGGTGACGTGCGCTGGCGAGCATCCAAACTGAGGTGGACGGGAAGTTAAAGAGAAGATAAGTACAATGGAATGATAAACATGCTTATATCGTATCTAATGGCAATATATTGTATTTGTATATTTCACACAAATGCATTGATACAGTAGGTTCAAATAATATTGATGCAGAAAATAACTATTGAAGGTTTGGACATCCATGGTGTCTGCCCAGCACTGACCCTGTTACACGACGGAGAGTGACCACTTCCTGTTTTGCTCGTGTATCTTATGCTTATGCAGTAATTGAGGAAACAAGTATGCCGGTGTAGAGTGCCCCCCTTGTGGACAGGTAGTGGTACTGCTGCCTGGAAGACATTACTGATAGACTGTCATCCCCTTCTTAAAATAAGTCTTGGGCATAAGTCTGTGACTTGAGCCATTATTTTAAGAAGGTGATGCTGTGCTTCTGTATTCTCAATCAACCACCGTCACTGCTGACACGGGCACAGCAACAGGCGCTGTGTTAACAAAGCAGCGGTACATAGCTCAGGAGACCTGGGAATCGTAAGGTCCCCGGTTCGATCCCAGCTTCCGGAGTGTGCCGAAGTTTCATTGAGCGAGACATTGAACCCCAAAATCGCTCACGTGCGGCACGGTGGCGCAGTACCTAGTGTTGTCGCCTCACAGCAAGAGGGTCATCGGGCCTTTCTGTGTGGAGTTTGCATGTTCTCCCCGTGTTCACAAGGGTTTCCCCCATAAAGAACCCAATATGGAAATTATGCAGAAAAGGTTTCCCCCATAAAGAACCCAATATGAAAATTATGCAGAAAAACAGATCGCTAATGCTGTCCGTCCCTGGCCAAGACAGACAGGAGCACTTGGTTGTCCCCGGGCGCGTCCCCTGCACGCTGCCTACTGTCTGCTCCTGGCTGCCCTTGGGGGAAGGACGATGGGATGGGTGAAGAGCAGGAGATGCCACCTACACCGTGTAATGTGCGTGTGTCTCACTGTGTGCTAAATAAAGATGTTTGTTTGGAGCCAGGGGAGGCTGAATTAAATAAACAGAGACATCACACTCATTATGTGTGAAGGGTAGTGAGTCGTTCTTCTCAGCTCTGATCAGGCACGGATATAAAAATAAGATAAGATAAAATAATCCTTCCACAAGGAGAAATTGCAACGTTACAGCAGCAGAGTGGATAGGGTAGAAAAAAGGGGGAGGGGTAAATAAAGATTTTTTTTAATCACACAAATTTCACACAAATTTCCTACACTGACATGAAAAGGTAGAATAGCAGACCACTGTGTTATAACTACAGAAAAAAAGGAGAGAGAATGAGGAGGGCGGGAGAGAGAGAGAGAGAAAGAGAGAGAGAGAGAGAGAGAGAGAGAGAAAGAGAGAGAGAGAGAGAGAGAGAGAGAGAGAGAGAGAGAGAGAGGGTGTGAACCAAGTATTCAGAGCTCTTTCTTTGACCAAGAAAAGCAAATCAAACTGGGAAGGGTTTATGTCTGTCAGAAAAAGTCTGAATGAGTATTGTTCTACTGGGCGAGTGTGCATGTTTAAATAGGAGGAAGTCTGCGTACTGTACTGTAAAAGGCCAGGGTAGGGCAGAAAAACGGATTACAGTCAGCAATATCACACATTCATTTCCATAAAAGACGGAACAGGAATTATGGCACATTGAATCGACGCGCTAGCCAATAGTAAAACAGATAGGCATAGGTGAAGTGTGTATCTACGCCCGGAATCTCAGGCTGTTTAACCATGCCAGGGGTTCCAGAAACATCAGTCTGGTACATGTGGGAATGCTTATAGCCTCATCTGGTCTAGAGGGGTTTATTTCCTCCCATGTCTTGTTGGAGGCTGGCACATCTCTCTGCCACATCTCCTAGCTCCAGAGAGAAGGGCTGATCCACCGGCATTACTGACTTTAGCCAGTCAAATACACTGTAAAGGTCCAGACAGTGTAAGTGATACTCTGCCTGCGTTTGGTTGGGATATTCCAGCATCTATGGTGTGTCTTTGGTTCATTTCAGTTCAACCATGTACAGTGATATGCTGGTGACGGGAGTCCCAGGTGGAGCCTGGGTCAGCCTTGGTCAGTGCTCTGTCTGGGACATACCTCAGCCTTGGTCAGTGATCTGTCTGGGACGTACCTCAGCCTTGGTCAGTGCTCTGTCTGGGACGTACCTCAGCCTTGGTCAGTGATCTGTCTGGGACGTACCTCAGCCTTGGTCAGTGCTCTGTCTGGGACGTACCTCAGCCTTGGTCAGTGCTCTGTCTGGGACATACCTCAGCCTTGGTCAGTGCTCTGTCTGGGACATACCTCAGCCTTGGTCAGTGCTCTGTCTGGGACATACCTCAGCCTTGGTCAGTGCTCTGTCTGGGACATAGCTCAGTCTTGGTCAGTGCTCTGTCTGGGACATACCTCAGCCTTGGTCAGTGCTCTGTCTGGGACATACCTCAGCCTTGGTCAGTGCTCTGTCTGGGACATACCTCAGCCTTGGTCAGTGCTCTGTCTGGGACATACCTCAGCCTTGGTCAGTGCTCTGTCTGGGACATACCTCAGCCTTGGTCAGTGCTCTGTCTGGGACATACCTCAGCCTTGGTCAGTGCTCTGTCTGGGACATACCTCAGCCTTGGTCAGTGCTCTGTCTGGGACATACCTCAGCCTTGGTCAGTGCCCTGTCTGGGACATACCTCAGCCTTGGTCAGTGCTCTGTCTGGGTCGTAGCTCAGCCCCTCAGCCTGGATCAGAAGACGTAGTGCCTCCCTGGTTTAAGGCAGCGTGCTGTTGATATTGTCCAAGACAACAGGATCATGATCCAAAACAACAGTTCCACCTCTGGCACCATCTACAGTAGTGAAACCAGGATGTGTGTGTGTGTGTCTGTGTGTGTGTGTGTGTGTGTGTGTGTGTGTGTGTGTGTGTGTGTGTGTGTGTGTGTACGCGTGTGCCTGTGTGCGTAGGCATGCGTGTGCGCACGTGCATGTGTGCAGTTGCGTAAGTGTGTGGAAATTGTGTGGGAGGGTCACTGAGGAGAAGGGTCAGCGATGAAAATCCAGTAACCATGTCTGGGAATGGATGAGGGTTTAGAGTCTCTCTCCAGGATTTGAATCAGACGGTACGTTGGTGCCGCTCCCTCGCTGAAGAAAGCCGTCCTTCTGGGTTCTTACCGATGACCACCGCCTTCCAAAGGCGGCTGTACGGTTTTATACAAACACCCCCTTCTCTGTTAGACTGAGATGGCTATGTTATGCTGATTGTATTTCCCTGTGTCAGCTTAAATGGTCTCCCTAATTTTGGTTCCTGTACCATGTTTGATTCAGGGACGAAACATGCTCAGGTTGATTTTGGAAAGCATATGGCACTGTTCTCTCAGTAAGAACTTGGACATTTTCAGTATCAATTATTGGAATGCTGTACACCAAGTTAAAATATTTTACACCTTTTTCGAATTGTGAAGCACATACTGTAGCACACAACATAGTTGAGGCAATACAATCTCAAAACAGCATAAAACGACATTTAAAGCACGATAGACAACATAACAGTAAATTCTTATGCCTGAAAAGGAGACAGACAGACAGGAGGAGATGGGGAACATGGAAGCAACTACAGACTCCAGTTGATTTAGCCTCCAACCCTTCTCTAGATCTTTAAAAGCCCTAAGCGGGATCAACTCATCACAATGTTTGACAATTTTTTATATTACAGATTCATCACTGGTGGACCGTATGTTACTTCCACAGCTAACGAGATTACTATATGTTTAGAGTAAAAAATAAATAAAATAAAAACGATCAACTTCTTCTATCAATGTAGATTTCATTGCCTTTTCAAAGATAGTGGAATGTCGTTTTGTTGTTTTTGCTGACTGTGGATACTTGGTAATCATGGAATAGGTTTAGCTTTTATGGATTAAAGAATACATTTTGTGAAAGCTCTTTTCAATTCTTATCATGGTTCTCCCTTGGGGAGTTTATATACAAAATCTTCAATGAGCAGAGGTAGGTGGTGCTTAGCCGGCCGGCAACCCTGCTCTAAGTGAACCCGCCTGATGCAAAACACATGAGCTGCATGGAAAGTGGCAAAGCCATCGCTTCAAAACTCCCAGAGAAGATCACTTCTGAAGTCTCCACCTCAGATATGTCAGTGCGCTAACCTAGACACTTGCAGAATCAAAAGAGCAGGCCTGACATTTCCAACTTATCAAATCATATCGGGTTTCCCGTGTACACACATGCGGAGCCTCTCTGCTCAGAAAGCTCTTTGTGAAATAGTCATGGATTCCATGCTCTTCCTGCATGTGCTCAACCAACAGATTGCAACTGATATTATTCGAACTCCTGTCACTTTCGTTTTCATTCCTCTCTGTGTTTCACTCCATGGTAGCCCTCTTCTGCATATCTGTGCTCTGGAACTGGACGAGGAATGTGCAGGATACACAGGCTGTGTGTGACCCAACAGGAGAGCGGCTTTGTATCCACCCTTGAGAGGAGAGGGGAGGTCTGAGGATTTTCCGAGGTCCATGTGTGACCCTTCTACATGCAATAGCAGATGTCTTCATGATATTTACTTGGGTAAAAAATAGCTGTGTCACGTTTATTTCCTGGTTGTATTGGTGAGGGATAACAGATCACTGACCTAATGCACCTTTCAGACATTCACAACCGTTAAAGTTGCAGCTGCATGCAGATCAATTACAGTCTTTATCTCACCCTATGGTTTCTGAGTCGATGCCATAAATTTCCAGATCTACTGTGGACGATGGCGACCGTTAGAAGAGCATTTATTATGCCTCTGAGTTTCCTTCTCTCTCCTTTTTTTCCTCCGGCCTTTAATTAATTTCCCTACAGCTGTTAACAGATGTTCCAAGAAGAAAGGGACTGAAATCGGTTTAATTAAAAACACTAACGAGTGACAGGGGAGGGCCCCAATAAAACAGCAACAAAGTGAGAGACCAGCTGAACCAGCCAAGCGCTGAAACGTTAACACTGGCCCCAGCGAGCCAGCAGAGAAACCAGTAAAAAGATCTGGGAGAAACAGCAGGGTTTTGCTTTTTAAATTATCCCACCAAGATAAACAACTATATCAAGATTCTGCAATCTGTGAACAAGCCTTTAAAATCGTCAGGAAGGAAAATTTGAAGAGCTTGACTTTGGCTTTGATATTACGGTCTGTCGAGGATAAATGCTTCACCAGATGGTGAGGAAAATGAACACGCGTGTGTGAGATGATTTTGAAATATCAATCATGAGAAATACTGGATCTGGGCAATTTTTGCTATTAGCAAGATTTGTAGGCTACTATTTTCAAAAATTAAACATTTGAAAACTTCATGAAAAATGTTGAAATTGGCAGAAACACATGGTGGAACGGTATGGATCTCATCGGGAATGTTACAACCCCCCCCCCCCCCCCGGTGTTTGAAAACACCCCATCGTTTCAGCAGTTTGATGGTCACAATTTGTGAAGCTTTCTGGTATGTTCTCCCCACTCTGCACAGCGTTACCTCAGACATCCTGACCGTCGCCAAACAGATGCTTCCCAGCACCAGGTCTTTGACAAATGGGAAGATGTTAAAAAATGTTAGAGCAACAGAAAACAGAGAAGGCCTAAAAGCTGCCACAGAGAGAGGTCATATCCAGGCCCAGTCTGGATCTACCCACAGAGAGAGAGAGAGAGAGAGAGAGAGGTCATATCTACCCTGAGAGAGAGGTCATATCCACCAGAGAGAGGTCATATCTCGGCCCAGTCTACCACTGGTCTGAATCGACCCAGACTTCTGCAGGTTAATTAGTTCTGGTGAGAGGACAGCCCTGTCTGTCCGCCTGTCTCCCTGTGGTCGTATTCGTTTCATGTCACCGGAGAGAAATTGGAAACACCTGATAATTAGTCAACTATTCCAAAAAGCCTTTGAGTGCCAGGACTTAAGAATGTCAGTAGTCAGAAAATACTTGACTCTTTACCGCAACAGTTTTTGATTCCTGACTCATCCAGCTTGGCACATTAAAATAACAGGCTACATGCTGAAGCAATTACAGGCATAATCTGGGGGTGTTTTAACAGCTGAAGATTGGGAGGAGGCTCGGGGGGTTGGGTGAACCAGGGACCAGCAGGGAGGGAGGCCGGCCCCGCTGTGTGCGACTGTCTCAGTCCTCGGACCGCTCAGCCATGAGGAACGAGCCGCCTCTCACAATTCAACATGGATACTTTACGGTGTCGTTGTTGGCCTCCGCTGGCTCTTCCGCATGTGCTCAGCTGTCTCCCCAGTGTCCGCTCGCACACGGCCCTGTTCTTGGTAAACCCATGAGGGGGGTATCATGGCAGCCAAGTATATCTTATATGGTTGCCTGGAAGGCAGTGGTCATTTACTCTGGATCCTGACGCCGGACCATGGTAGCTCTGCGAAGGGCTTTCCTCTCAGCTCTCACCTGGAGAAAATGAAATGAAATGTCCTTTTTTTTGCTTTGTTTTATATGGCCGTTTATGTGTTGCACTTTGTCTTGATGCTTTTAATGTCTCATGTAAAGAACTTTGAATTGCCTTGTTGCTGAAATGTGCTATACAAATAAACTGGCCTTGCCTTGGATAATAAATGTAATAATAATAAATGGCTAATAAATTAAGCCTCATATTGACATTAAGAGAATAAATTGCAGCCTGAGCATATTATACAGCTCATTAAATTGTTTCACCCTTCAGGTAAGAAAACTAATAAATTCCCAATTAGTTTGACTGATTCTGAATTATGCAGATATTGTGTATACGAATACATCTGAATCTCACCTTCATTCTCTTAATGTAGCATATTATTATTATATAACAATCTGTGTTGATTTATTCTGAGGTGTCCGTATCGTACCCATCACTGCCTTATGTACGAATCTCTTAACTGGCTATCTCCAAATGCCAGAAAGCATTATTATTGGCTGCATTGTATTTTTAAATGTATTTATGTATTTTTCTTGACTTTCCATCTTATCTACAGCAATACCTAGTTCCATGCAGATCCTCATATTCACTGAGACATGCTCAGTAGGCCTACCCCTCTTTCTTTGTTCCTAAAATCACTAAAGAAGTTGGGCACCGGGCCTTTAAATTCAAAGCCCTATCCGACTGCAAGGGTTGAATTATATATTTTATATGTTATTGCTAATGTTTTTGTACTTGTGTTTTAATCTTTTTTTGTACTAGGTACTAGCCCATTATTTCTGGCAGGGGGACTGTCAATGTAAACTAGTCTTTTGGCTACAATTGGGTACATTTACATTCTATTTCATAAAATGTTTCTTAATGTACGTTGTCCCTCTCTAACAAATAAAATAAACTGAAACTGAACTGGAAAAAGAAAACTGGATCAGCCTGCCTGACTCGGTCCATCTCCTCACTGTACATCTTTAGATCATCACTGTTTGTTCATCTAAAAACGACTTGTTCTTGTTTCTGATTGTGTTTAATTACTGTTGAGGGGTTTGTTGGGTGCTGGTGGATTGGGGGATTGTGAGTGTGTGGGTGCCGTACTTGTAGGTGTATATGTATGTATTGTATTTCTGTCATTTTTTTTGAGTTATTGTACTGCGGTTGTATTTGTGTTTCAAGGACCGCCTTGAAAACAAGATGATTCATCTCAAGGGGTTTTTCCTTCAATAAAGTTTATGCCTATGTATGCCTAAATGTCCTCTCTGTGCTCTGTGTGTGTGTGTGTGTGTGTGTGTGTGTGTGTGTGTGTGTGTGTGTGTGTGTGTGTGTGTGTGTGTGTATGTGTGTGTGTGTGTGTGTGTGTGTGTGTGTGCACGCGCGCACGTGTGTGCGTGTGTGTTTGTCTGTGTGTGTGTGTGTGTGTGAGTGCGTGTAACTCTGACTACAAATGTCCAGGCCCTCTAGTGGTCATTGCTGGTATCTGTCTACTTTGTCTGATGGGTAATGCAGAGGAAGATGCTCCTTAGACCTGGAACATCTGCTGGTAGCGTGGCTCATTTTGATCTCCCGGCCGTCCTTCTTATGACAACTGCGTGGAAAACACCCGCCGTGTGATTCAGCCCTGGTGTTATTCTACAGCACCTGTATCAACATGATAGCGATCACACAGAGCCGTGAGGAACCAGCGCCTTGGTCCCCCGCTGGACTGGGGAGCAGGCAAGAAGATCAGCCCGGGGACTATTTACTGTCAAAACAGGAGCCATGAACCTGAGCGACAACCTGAGAGCCATCCCTCTCGTTTGGGCCGCTCCCCCACTCTTAACACAGTGTCCTCCCGCTCTACTCAGGGCCAAGTCAACGCACAGCGCCGCCTGTGTGACCAGCCTCACTCTTAACACACAGCTGTGGCCAGATTTAGAAAACGGGGGAGAGCACTTAGGGGGAAGAACCGAGGTGAAATTCCTTTCCTGTGAGACGGACCAGCAGATAACCCCGCGAGGCCAGAATGTAGTGGTCACATCAATCAGAGTTTTCATCATTCATTGGGAAACGTAAGGGCAGTGATGAGGAGAGGCCTGCTGAGTGTGAGTCTGGTCTTACAGTCAGGAGCGTCCATAGCAGGTCAGGGGGAGTTTACCCATCGCTATCTGCTGCCGCTTGACCTAGACCCCGGGAATCAGGCAGCTGTGGAGCAACACTCGTAGCCCCTCTTATACACAAAGACAAGCCCGTTTCTTCAGAGGGAGAGGGAGTCTGGAATGCCAATGTCAACATTCGAGATTTAGTGAGTGTGTGTCTACATTTGTTTGTTTGTGTGTGTATGTGTGTCTGTGTACTTGTGTCTGTGTTTGTGAGTGTGTGTGTGTGTGTGTTTGTGTGTGTGTGTGTGTGTGTGTGTGTGTGTGTGTGTGTGTGTGTGGTGTTGTGTGTGTGTGTGTGGTGTTGTGTGTGTGTGTGTGTGTGGTGTTAGGCTGTTCTTATCAGGTCCTGCCTCTCTTTGTGGTGTCAGGGTTGGGAGGAGAACAAATGTGTAGAAGACATGAGCCTGCAGCCTGCAGCTAATTGCTTGCCCAACTGGGATTGGGGCTCTGAAGGCTGTGCTGATAAAGCTGTCCATTAACGGTCCCAGTCTGAGGGTGTGTGGGAGCTGGGAGTCCGCCTGAGAGTGTGTGAGCTGGGAGTGTAAAGCTGTCCATTAACTGTCCCAGTGTAAGAGTGTGTGTGAGCTGGGAGTGTAAAGCTGTCCATTAACTGTCCCAGTGTAAGAGTGTGTGTGAGCTCATGATTCACGATGCAAGATCCATTTATTCGCCAGATATGGTTTACACATACTAGGAATTTAACTAGAGTGAAGACATAAGCTGATGAAGACGACATAGGACAGGGTGCAGGACAGGACAGGACAGCAAATGCAATACAAAAACAGAGCAAATACAAAATACAATATAACCAATACAAAGAAAGACACAATGCAAATTGTGCAATAGAGTGTGATGAGTGTATGTACAATGTGTGCAGAGTGTGGTGTGATAGATGAGCGATGTTTTGTATGTGTGCAGTGTGTGTGCCGTTGAGATATGTGAAACAATCAGAGGTCGAGTACACGTGGTGCAAAGGGTCAAGAGTCAATGGGGGTTGGAGGCAGCGTGGCGGCGTCGCATGGGGACACAAGCCTTGTTTCTGGCCTGTTTTAGGGTCCTGGAGGCATGCTGGTCCTATAGGGAAGGCAATGTACAGCCGATCGCCCTCTCAACGGAGCGGATGATGCGCTGTGCGTCAGTGGCGGCGGAGAACCAGATGGTGATGGAGGAGGTGAGGATGGACTCGATGATGGAGGTGTAGAAGAATACCATCCTTGCTTTTGGCATGTTGAATTTCTTCAGCTGCCTCAGGAAGTACAACATCTGCTGTGCTTTCTTGGTGAGGGAGCTGATGTTCAGCTCTCCCACTTGAGGTCCCGTGAGATGGTGGTGCCCAGGAAGTGAAAGGAGTCAACAGTGGACACTGGGGTGTCATTCAGTGTGGTGGAGGGGGGTGGTTTCTTTCTAAAGTCTACAATCATCTCCACTGTCTTGAGAGCATTGAGCTCCAGGTTATTTTGGCTGCACCAGGACAGCAGCTGGTCGATCTCCCTCCTGTAGGCGGACTAGTCTCCCTCAGAGATGAGTCCGATGAGGGTGGTGTCATCTGCGAACTTCAGGAGCTTAATACACTGGTGGCTGGAGATGCAGCTGTTCGTGTACAGGGAGAAGAGTAGAGGGGAAAGAACACAGCCTTGGGGGGAGCGTGTGCTGATGGTCCGGGAGTCAGAGAAGTGCAAAGTGTGTGATCCACCTGCATGTGTTGGACACACACAGCTGGGAGAGAACGCCCTCCAGAGTGGGCGGGAGGGGTTGAAAGCAGAGCTCAAGTCCACTAACAGGATCCTGGCATAGGTGCCTGCGGACTCCAGGTGATGGACAATGCGGTAAAGGGCCATGTTTACTGCATCGTCCACTGACCTGTTGGCTCTGTAGGTGAACTGCAGGGGGTCCAGGAGAGGGCTTTTGATGGATTTGAGGTGCAGTAGAACAAGGCACTCAAAAACCTTCATTGCTACAGAGGTCAGAGCGAAGGGTCTGTAGTCGTTGAGGATAGTGATCCTTGCTTTCTTGGGGACAGGGATGATAGTGGAGGTCTTGAAGCAGGCTGGTACAGGGCAGTGTAACTGTCCCAGTATGAGGGTGTGTGAGCTGGGAGCGCACCTCTCCGGCCATAGGGCTCGGACCTGCTACGGCCACGTCTACATGATTGTGGTTTCAACAGGAGTTTGCTGATGTCCTTCCTTCCTCGTTAGCCATTATTCACCCTCTCTATCGCCTCTCAAAGAGACACCGCTGAACAGACTTATACGATGTGGGACTGACGCTCTGTCAGGTCTGTCAGGTCTGGCCGCTTGGCATTCCTGCGGAGCGCGAAGGCCTCCAGGGACGTGTAACAATTAATTTGCTGTTTCTGTTTGGGCAGGAAATGAGTCGGAGGCGGTTCGCCGTAACCTTTCCTGTGTGAATCGGCTGCTTGTTTCAGGTCGTTCCCTCGGCCGCTGGGCGTCCGCCGGACCCCAAATAAGGACGTTTTATGGAGGTCACCTCTGACCTTCATGTCTCCTTATTTATGTCTCAGAAAATAGTGAAATTATGACACTTAACACTGTCGCCTGCAAACGTCTGGAGCAGCTTTGCGAAGACTGGGGGCCTATTGAGGCGGCTGGGCCGGTCCTCGGCACCCCTCACTCTGGTTTCACTGAAGCACATTGGAACGCATTCACTCCGACATCTCATGAAAATGTGTTCAAATAGCTTGTAAACCGCCGTGCTATAGCCTGGCCAACCGCCCCCCAACAGCTCACTTACCCGCGACTCCCTCCCAGTGCTTTCGTCACCACTGGTTTCGTAAAGAAAAGCAGACGCGAAAATCTGCTCCTCTACGTTGCGTTGACGGATTACAATGACTCGCTGTTGTACAACCTTAACTGGGATGAGGAGAGAAAAAGGTCACAAACTCTCTTGTTCTTCCCAGTCAGACGCTCAAAGCGAGACAGTGTGCACTGCCACGCTAAGGTACTAAAGAGACAGCTGACAGTGAATAACACGGCCTTGATGCGGACAGAAGACGTGCTGCAGCACAGAGCTGCTAATTCATTCAGAAGCCCTAACAGAGAGCTTCACTCAGGAGACCGGCGGGGAAGGGGAGGGGGGGGTCGACGTGTAGAGCAAGGGGGCCTCCTAGAGCCGGGACAGGCGCGGTGTCCCGTGTGTGTGACAGCATCAGTGAGTTCTCACAGAATAGAAGAATAGCCTAGTCTGTATCTCTGAGCTTCTAACAGGAGTAGGCCTATAAACAGTGATAGCCTATTCACCTCAAACCGAGAGAAAGCAGCACTCCACTCCAGTCTAGATCCCCTCTAACCCTGTCTCTGAGGCCACTGGCTGATGTTAGCAAGGGGCTAAAGGCCCTGTGGAGGGCCAGACTGAGCCCCTCTGAAACACTAGCAATCACCAAACCCCAGCTTGCTCTTTGATCATCCTCCTACTCGTGTGTGTGGTCACGGTGGTTTCAGTTCACTCTCTTGGCCCAATCAACAGTCTTTGGATTGGGAGAAAGCTCTCCTCTTATCTATTTGGCTTGGTTGGATGTTAATCAGTCCCATAGCGCGGCACTCCCGCGTCCCGCCTCCGCTCGCCGCGGCCGTATCCCCTTACGGCCCCGATGTTTATCTGCTGATGAGATAGACAGGGCGGGGATCTGCTTCCAGAGCGGCGGAGCACCGGGGAGAGGGGAGCGCCGCTCGACCGCTCGACACCGGCCAGGTCTCCTCAGGACCTCTGGGCTGTTCTGAGGTCAGCGGGAACGCCACGTCTCGTCTGCGTTATCTCCGGTGGTCTACGTTATGATGTGGAGGACGGTCTCCTCCAGTGGGTCCATGGATAAAGTGGGGATACTCTCCGTATATCTCCGTACCTCCGCTACAACACTGCTCAATCCGAACGTCAACGTAACCCCTCAGCTGGCCTCCTGGTGGACGCCAAACTGGACTCTTTGCTATTCCGAATCTACCACTGAAATGTTTGTTATTGGAGTGGAAATATGGTCAGTTCAGTTAATGGCTGTTCTTATCAGCAGCAGGTTCCCCCTGGGAGTGAGTCACATTTGCATAACTCAGAGCTGTGGTGCGTCTGGTGCCTTCTGGGTAGTCCTGGTGGGGCTACGATACGAGCTGCAGCTCCAGGGCATGTCAGCCAACCGTCTGAGCGTCATGCAAATATACACAATCACTCACATCTCGATCGCGTAAAGCTCTGTCCCGAACCATGACTGGTGCTCTGTGCCCCTGCGCCTAGACTTCAAACCTGCCAGTGACGCACAGCATGACAAATGGCAAAAATTGATGCGACAACTGAACTGTGATGCAAATGCCAGCCTGTGTACTGAAGAGGTCGCCAGGACTATATTCCTTTGTATCCCTCAACCCGGTACCTCCGTTCTATGGGGGTAACTGTCATTTCTCTCAACCTTTGCCCTCATCTCCTTCACCCCCAGCGCCCTCCTCCATACCCCCTCACCCCTAACCCTAACCCTCCAGGACCCAGCTCATAGAAGCACGGGGTCTCTGGACATTCCTCCATGAAGACTTTCTCTTCTCTACCTTTGCTTTGATTTCACGCTCATTATCCATTGTGCCTCTGGTGACCCTATACAAGGACTCCCCCTACCTGGAAACAATGGAGGTGGGGGGCGCTGAGCTGGTCTGGGGGTGGGGGGCAGGGCCATTGTCCCCCCCCCCCTCCTCCCCTCAGACACAGCCAGCACCTCAGGAGAAAAAGGGAGGGGGGGGCGCAATAAACCCCTAATTTTCTGCAGATTAAATCAAATTAGCAGCGGGCGGCCCCTGAAAGAGGGGATTCTCTGGGGCGGCGGGGGGGGAGGGGGCCTTCCCTGCTCCCCTGGACAGCTGTTGTGCTGTTGCGGCCTAGAGCAAAGCAGACCTCCCCTCATCTCCACCTCCTCGCCCCCCAACCATGCCCCCAGGCTCTGTGGCCCCAGGGCGGGTGGCAGGTTGAATGGTCTCGCTGGAAGGGACAGTCTCGTCTCCTCTGATGACCTCATAGTTCCTGTTTCAGAGGTCAGAGGGTCGTGACTGAACTGTGTGTTCCCTCGATTGAGTTAAAATAGTTTCACACTAATATGAGCATTGCTGCCTAAATATCAGGGCTAGTGGTCTACACACTCTCTACATTCTATTCACCTAATCTCTGTTGTCTTTTGATACTGTAACAGTACAACAAACAGCACAGTACAACCCTGAATATCTTTCTCTCTCCAATGACTCATAGTTCATATAGCATTGATTCTCCTGCATTCCAAGATGTGTACCTAGTGTGTACTAACCAACGTGGTCCCCAGTGTTCCAAACCTGGATCGAGTCTAGTTCTAGATCCCCCAGTGTTCCAAACCTGGATCGAGTCTAGTTCTAGATCCCCCAGTGTTCCAAATCTGGATCGTCTAGTTCTAGATCCCCCAGTGTTCCAAATCTGGATCAAGTCTAGTTCTAGATCCCCCAGTGTTCCAAATCTGGTCAAGTCTAGTTCTAGATCGCCCAGTGATCCAAATCTGGTCAAGTCTAGTTCTAGATCCCCCAGTGTTCCAAATCTGGATCAAGTCTCGTTCTAGATCCCCCAGTGTTCCAAATCTGGTCAAGTCTAGTTCTAGATCGCCCAGTGATCCAAATCTGGATCAAGTCTAGTTCTAGATCCCCCAGTGTTCCAAATCTGGATCAAGTCTCGTTCTAGATCCCCCAGTGTTCCAAACCTGGATCGAGTCTAGTTCTAGATCGCCCAGTGATCCAACCTGCTCATCCAACACACTACACTCTGCACACTCACTGTACATACGCTCACCAGCACTGTACATACGCTCACCAGACTCCATTCTGTATATAGTATGTATATTGCATTTATGCACCTTTTTTAGTATATCATAATTTGCACATTGCACTGTATTTTGCTTGCAGTTATTTGTATTTTGCAATTTTTTTCTACCGTTTTGCACCATGATGTCTTTGCACTGTCCTGTCATCTGCAACAGCGTAGGCCTGTTGCCAAATTCCTAGTATGTGTGAGCCATATACATGGCTAATAAACAGATCTTGAAGCCTAGTTCTAGATCCCCCAGTGTTCCAAACCTCGATCAACTTTGGTGAATTTGCACTCGGATGATACAATACTGCCCTCTACTGGACAGTGATGCAACATTCAGGTGATGACTCTCGCACACACACATTGGAAACAGACTCTCGAGACCAGGAGCAGATGACGTCAAATCATTTATTAGTACAGATACAGAAGAGGAGCGGTCCCTGTCAGTCAGTCACACCATGGAAGAACAGCGTGGTGATAGAATACTGTGGTTATGTATCTATAGTAGGCAAATGATAGACAGTAACATGGGTACACTCTGACTCACTCCCCTGTATAGATAAGCTCTATGCCTACGCTCTGGTGCCTAAGACATCCTGGACAGAGAAGAGACAGAAATCAGAAAACGAGCAAAACCCAGCACATGCTATGGCCTCTCAAGAGTCACACTTCAGAAAGCTGTGTCTGTGTGTGTGTGTCTGGTAGCCTGTGTGTGTGTGTATTTGGTAGCCTGTGTGTGTGTGTTTGTGTGTGTTTGGTAGCCTGTGTGTGTGTGTTTGGTAGCCTGTGTGTGTGTGTGTTTGGTTGCCTGTGTGTATGTGTGTGTCAGATGTAAACGTTGTGTCCCAGCTCTGGGGCGTACACCTGGTCCTCTCTGGTGAAGTCGGCGGCGGGGACGCCCCTCTCCTTCATCCTCCAGACCCTCCTCCTCCTCCTCCCGCTGTCCTGCTCACCGGGGGAGTGGCCCCGCGGCGGCCCCCGGCTCAGGGCCCTGGCGTGCTCCTGCTGCTGGCTGTCCGTCAGCATCCGGAAGGCTCCGTGCTCCCGGAACGGGTCCAGCGGGTTGTAGGTGGGCGGCGGCTTACCATGCGCCGCCTCAAAGGTCACGCGGCAACCGGGCCGCGGACACGCCGTCCTCAGAAGCACGCGGCGCGGCGCCCACACATCCTCGGCGGCGGTAGTGGTGAAGGCGCCCACCCTGCGTGCCGCCAGGCCGTGGGCGGTCTGCGGACGCCTCATCTCAGGCTCCGCGGGGCTCCGCGGGAGATTCCCGAAGCTCTGCCTGGTGTGGGGGCGCTCCGCGCCAGCGCGAGGGGGGGAGGGGGCGTCGTCCTGGCCGCGGGGCCAGGGTCTCGTTTCGGGGTCCAGGGCTTGGGTCGGCGGCGGAACATAGGTCCTGGTCGCGCCGCGGGAGCCGTGGCGGGGAGAGGGCGGCGGCGTCCGGGTCGGGGTGTGGAGGCGGCTCCGTTCGGATGACTCCGTCACCACGGCCTGGGGGGGCGGAGACTCCCCCCAGGCATCTCGCACCCTGGCGTTGAGCTCCATGTTGGCGGCGGCGACGTCGCAGCGCCGGGGCTGCTGGGAGGCGTTGACCGCCAGGAGAACATGCTCCGGGGTGCCGGCGCGGTGGGGACCCCTCTTCCTGACGCGCTCGCGCACCGCCCTCTCGCTGCGGGACAACACCCACTTGGTCGTCACAAAGAACTCCCTCACTGGGAACGGAGAGAAATTCAAGATTTCTTTTATTCGTCACATGTAATGTACAGTGTGTACAGTCACACTGAAATGTTGCTGCCAGCTCCAAGATTATACTCGATACAGATAGACTCTAATACTCCATTTCCAAATTACAAATTTACAAGTTTACAAATTTACGGATTATGAAAATTACAAAATTTACAAAATACATAAATTACACGATAAGTACCCTTCCTATACAGTATAAAATTAAGTTAGGATGGGATAAATAAAGGTCTAGATGGATTATGTACATGCTACACAAACAACAACACAAACAGATACAAACAACGAGAATTCCTCCACACACAGAACTCCACCTCCTGAACTCACACATCACACTGACATGAAGGCAGGCCTAAACAGGCATAGAAGATGGAGGCTCTTTTCTGCATGGATAGGCAGAGTCTAACCTGGGCTGGTGGCAGAGGTCCCGGGCGCGTGGCCGGCCCTGCCGGGGGGGTCCAGGCTGCGGCCGTTGACCGGCCTCCCAGGAGAGAGGGCCGAGGGCGGGCTGCTGATGAACTCGGGCTGCAGGTCGATGTAGGCCGTGCTCCGCCGGTGGCCCTGCACTTGGCTCCAGGTGGCCGGCCTCATCGACTCCCGCTGGGCGGCTAGAGGGACGCGCCAGGAACACAGCGGTCACAACAGGACGACGGCGGAGTGGTGCTAGATTCTCTAGAGGTGATAATGGCACAGTCGCTCCACATGTGACTGTGTAGTACATTCGTTTCACTGTAAGAGGCAGTTACTAGTACTAGTTGTACTAGTCGTTATAGTTAGGCTGCTTCAGTGTTCTACTCTAGCACTCTGGCTTTAGCACTAGACAGACTATGCTCTTATTCACTTGTTTAGAAAGGAGATGCACTTGTGAGTTCTGGTGAGTAGACCACTGACCACCTACGTTAAATGCAATTATTATAAGTTGCTTTGGCAAATTCCCCTGTAGTGGGATCATTAAAGTAAGTAAGTAAGTAAGTGAGTAAGTAAGTAAGTAAGTAAGTAAGTAAGTAAGTAAGTAAGTAAGTAAGTAAGTAAGTAAGTATACTATCTATCTATTTGAATAAACGTGTCTGCTAAATCACTGTAATGCAATGTAATGTAGTGTGACTGTGTGGTATAGCATAACTCACCCTGGGCGCGGCGCATGCTGGGTGCGGACAGGGAGCGGGCGTGGTGGGACAGGGCGGGCCACCCCGGCTTCTGCACCTCGCGCTTCAAGATCTTGGGGTTGGACGAGCCCACCTGGGCCATGCGCTCCGCCCGCACGCAGGCGTAGGGCAGCTGGCGGAGCGCGCCCCCCTGAGGGCCGGCCGGCCGCGCCTCCCCCGCCAGCTCCCGCTCCGCCGACGCAGAATAGTCCCAGCGCACCTTGGAGAACTGGTACAGCAGCAGGCCGGCGCGCGTGTTCACCACCACACTACAGGAAGAGAGGGAGGAGGAGGAGGAGAGAGGAGAGGGGCGTGGTTGGGGAGGGGGAGGAGGAGGAGGGAGAGGAGAGGGGCGGGGTTGGGGAGGAGGAGAGAGGAGAGGGGCGGGGTTGGGGAGGAGGAGAGAGGAGAGGCAGGGTTGGGGAGGAGGAGGAGGAGAGAGGAGAGGGGCGGGGTCGGGGAGGAGGAGGAGAGAGGAGAGGGGCGGGGTTGGGGAGGAGGAGGAGAGAGGAGAGGGGCGGGGTTGGGGAGGAGGAGGAGGAGAGAGGAGAGGGGCGGGGCTGGGGAGGAGGAGGAGGAGAGAGGAGAGGCAGGGTTGGGGAGGAGGAGGAGAGAGGAGAGGGGCGGGGTTGGGGAAGAGGAGGAGGAGGAGGAGAGAGGAGGGGGCGGGGTTGGGGAGGAGGAGGAGGAGAGAGGAGAGGGGCGGGGTTGGGGAGGAGGAGGAGGAGGAGAGAAGAGAGACGTGTCCTGTTCTACAGAGACTCACAGTATCGGTGAACTACGTAGACACCGGTGGGAGAAGAGCAGCCAGGGTTGACGTGGAGCTCACCTGTTGTAGTGTGTGTGTGTGTGTGTGTGTGTGTGTGTGTGTGTGTGTGTGTGTGTGTGTGCATGTGTGTGTGTGTGTGTGTGTGTGTGCGCGTGTGCATTAGAAGAGCAGCCAGGGCTGACGTGGAGCTCACCTGTTGTAGTGTGTGTGTGTGTGTGTGTGTGTGTGTGTGTGTGTGTGTGTGTGTGTGTGTGCGCGCGTGTGCAGGAGAAGAGCAGCCAGGGCTGACGTGGAGCTCACCTGTTGTAGTGTGTGTGTGTGTGTGTGTGTGTGTGTGTGTGTGTGTGTGTGTGTGTGTGTGTTGACGTGGAGCTCACCTGTTGTAGTGTGTGTGTGTGTGTGTGTGTGTGTGTGGTGTGTGTTGACGTGGAGCTCACCTGTTGTAGTGTGTGTGTGTGTGTGTGTGTGTGTGTGTGTGTGTGTGTGTGTGTGGTGTGTGTTGACGTGGAGCTCACCTGTTGTAGTGTGTGTGTGTGTGTGTGTGTGTGTGTGTGTGTGTGTGTGTTGACGTGGAGCTCACCTGTTGTAGTGTGTGTGCAGGGAAAGCACCGGGCTCTGCTGGCCCCCGGCCCTGATGGCCCTCAGGCAGTCCCCTGTCAGGAAGTTAAAGATCCGGATCTTTCCGTCCGCACAGCCGGTCACCACGCGGAGGAAGACCAGGGTCAGAGCCATGACCTCCCTGGAGGAAGACACGGTCGGTCGCAGCTCAAGGTAACACACACACACGCACACACATACATACACACACACACACAGACACACACACGCACACACACACGGACAACATAGAACAGTTGATAGAATAGTATGATTCATGGTGCGAGGGTCTCCCGGATCCTCACCGTGGGTGGTGGTAAGTCATCAGGCACGTTGTGACGTCACAGTTGGTGCTCCACGCCATGACCTGGCCGTCCGCGCCTCCTGACAGGATGTGCCAGGGGTCGAAGAACAGGCAGTGGACTGACCCCTGGTGGGCATCGATGACCTTGGGGGATCAAATTGGTTACAGAGGGACTATTTCACTATAAACCTTCGATTACGGATGAGTTTTGTGTCTGGGAAACGACCACACAGACTGTCCTCTCACCTTGAGCAGTGAGGCGGTCTCCGTGGCCCACATCTTGACCAGGCCCCTGTCACAGCTGCTCAGCACCAGGGCCTTGTCTATCTTCACACACAGGATGGGGTTGTGGTGCTTAAACTTCAGCTTCTCGTAGCACTTTCCCGTCTCCAAGTTCCACACTAGCCCAGAGAGATAAACATTAGCACAAACGTTTTTATAAGATATTTCGGGGGCATTTCTGCTATTATATTGGACAGTGTAGATCATTTCAGTTTTATTGTATAGAACAGTGTAGATCATTTCTGTTTCATTATAAAGGACAGTGTAGATGGACAGGAAGGGTAGGAGAGAGAGAGGAGGACATGGCCTGGGCGGGATTCGAACCCGGGTCGCTGCAGAAAGGACCAGCCTTGACATGGTACGTGCCTTAACCCCATGAGCCACAGGGGCGCCCCTAGCACATACAGTTAACATACGGTACATAAAGTCCCTAACTCACAGTCAGTTAATATACTCGCTAAGAGAGCTGACCTTTGACCTTGCAGTCCTTGGCCCCTGACACCAGTCTGTCACCGTGCAGGTCCAGACAGTTGATGGTGGCCTGGTGACCCCGGAAAAGCATTGTGCAAACCCCTGTCTTCAGATCCCAACACCTACAAACACAAACACACACACACCCCGTCTTTAGATCTCAACACCTACAAACACAAACACACACACATC
>NC_140255.1:16298570-16448570 GCF_949987555.1 Borostomias antarcticus | reverse complement strand
AGCCTAATTAAACCTGCTGAAATAATGGACATAACCAACACCAGCCCTGACCCTCTCAAGCCTCTCACCCTCCCTAGAATATCTTGCCCCTCTCTTTCTGACACACTGTTATCCATCTTCAGAAGTCGCCAGCCGGCACCTGGAATGAAAAAAAAAGGTCTGGTAGTCCAGCCTCAGACTCACGCTGAACACATCAACCATTACGAATATGCCCTTTCTTTCAATTGCTAGAACCTTACTCCAACATCATTAATTAATGCAGAGAAAGAGAGAGAGGTAACTCGAGAGTCTTCTTCTACACTCAGCTGATTCAACATGCGGACAGCTTCCCTGGTCACTGCTGATAAATGCACTTCTGGATTTATTAATTTATTTTCACCACACAACAGCATCCACCAGAAACTCACTCTACCAGATCAACCCTGGATGATCTCTGAACCGGAACCAGGTCAAATGCCTCTGAGGAAGCAGTCTAGCTACAGCAGTCACTGCGCCCCCATCTCTGAGATCTCTCGGAAATCCAATTCAGTGACTCGCTGCTCTGGCATGTCAGGTGTTGCGGTCTCAGGTTCTTACTGTGTCAACACGACAGTTTGTGCAACTCAAGAACCGTACATCGAGGTCAAGATGTGCTGCTGTGGCTCACTGTGTCCAGCAGGCGTCACTGCTAGGTCATCTACTGTCCCTGTCCCCACAATGAACAGAATACTAAATTAACCCATGCTTTCAAAGCCCTCCGCAACTTGGCCCCCCACATATTTCTTTGACCTGCATTAATAAGCTCCTTCACGTACGCTCTCTCATCGTGGTCTCCTGTCCTAGCCTTCTCCTGGAGAGAAACAGAATGTGAGCTCGCAAGGTCATGATGGTTTCACACGGCTATCAATCAATCAAAGCTTTATTTGTATAGCGCATTTCATACCCAGAGGCAACACAATGCGCTTTACAGAGAACAAGGGAGGTGGGCATACGTTCTATCCCTATATATTCCAGAGGGAAGCAAAAAAACAGTATCACCTGGGGGCCAGAAAAGTGAGCTGTAAAAATTATTCCCCGACTCCTCTCAACAAGGCGATCGAGCAAGCTCCTGGAGTATTTTTGTCTAACGGCTAAGAACATTTATAAAGCAATAAATAACATTAAATTACATTTTCAGAGTAAGACAGGCTAAAAAAAAACATCATAGGAGAGACATGGCAAACACTGGTGTATGTCTGTGTGTGCGTGAATGTGCCTGGGCCCAGATAGAGGCAGGGGTTGGGGTAGGAAAAGGATACGGACCTGGGTAAGGGTGAGGGGAAGGGGATCTGAGCCCAGGACTGGTGTATGTCTGTGTGTGTGTGAGTGTGCCTGGATCCAGGTAGAGGCAGGCGTCGCGTGTAGGGTGGGGCTAGGAAAAGGATACGGACCCGGGTTAGGGTGAGGGGATCTGAGCCCAGGACTGGTGTATGTCTGTGTGTGTGTGTGAGCGTGAGTGTGAGTGTGCCTGGGTCCAGGTAGATGCAGGGGCTATACCCCTCTTGCAGTGTATTTCAAATGCACAACTTGAGTCAAAAAGTACTTCATGAGAAAATGCGGTCTAATCAACAATTTATTGAGCAAGCCTTTACATGGGGTCAAATCTTCAGCATTACTAAAGTTCACAGAGTGGCGCCGAGCTTATATGTCCTGGCTTCAGGCCAGGAATCACATGACAAACAAATTTACATACAAGGGATGTTCGTTAACACAGATCTGATCAACTAGTCTTGTAATTGGTCAACAGGTCACTGAGCTCTGCCCCCTTCCTCGAGCACGGGGGCTTGGGTTCTTCCTGTTACAACTGTAAACTGACTTCAAAGACAACCATCTGCTATCTTTATTGACTCAGGGACAAAGGAATGTTGACTATGGGATATCTGCTTTGCTCACATGTTAAACTACTTAAGTTAACAGTTCCTAGTTTGGTTTGTTCCTTATTCTTAATAAAATGATTACTACATGAGATTAATACAGATGTATTAATGTAATACAGTATGGTACAGTATAAAAATATACTACATATCCCCCCTTCACACACAACAACACTAAACATAACAATTCCCAAAACACATACAAACAACCAAATCACCACACAGCAGCAAAGCAATCCGGGGGCCAGAGGTTACTAGCACATAGCCCCATCGAAAGAGAACAGCCCTCAGCGCTGTCTCATATCCTCGTCCCATGATGGAGCAATCTTCAGACATCAAGTCCCCAGGTGATGAAATCCTCTATGACACCCAGAGATCAATGTCCGTAGCAAGGTGGGAAGCTCACCCCATCTGAAACAGGGAGAACACTCCAGGAATGTCCCTTAAAGTCATTTGTGACTCCACACAGTTCATAGCTTCCACGCTGGTAAAGGGGGCAACCACTCCTTGGTCGCCCACACAACGCACTCCAGGAGAACCTAAAAAAATCAACCCAAAACAACACAAAACCAGAACATCCCCCTAAAAATAGACCAAACCCCAAATTTCAAACCTGAATAACCTAACCAAGGAGACGTATACACACACCCGAATCAGTAACACGGGAAATAAGCGACATCCTCAAGTCAGATTTGAACAAGAGACCCCTAAAACAGAAATACCATATAATGCTAAACATTAAGAAACCCCATACACACATATCAAAAAAGGTAAAAAAAGATTAAACAAGAGAACAATAAACAAACAACAGGTGACCGTCAGCCCCCAGGATGGCATAAACCAGGCATGGCGAGGGCCCGGCACCCAGGGTCCGCGGCACCTGAAAAATAACACTCAACACAAACTGAGGTCAATGACAGAGGGGAGGCCAAAAGGCCAACACCTCAGAAACAAAAACAACAAAACAAATGATAGTCTCAAAAGCCAAATGCCCCTCATGCGTCCATGTGAGAGAAGCATTCAGATTATCAGAACCCGCATTCTTCACCATAGCTCTCAAAGGCTTTGTCAGCCGGGTATAATCTTCAACCCACACTGACGAATAGCCACAGATGCCCAGAAATTTCAACATCTCTCTTGTCGTACGCGGCTTCGGGGGCCTGTTTGATGGCTTCCAAATGGTCGTCAGAAATCCGTCGATGACCATGACAGATTACTTGTCCCAAGTAGACAACACGATCTTGGCAATACTGCAATTTCTTCTGAGAAGCCTTATGTCCATTTTCAGCCAAGATTTGCAAGAGCTTCACAGAGTCTCTGTGACATGTTTCCTCACCAGTTGCACATAAGAGAATATCATCAACATACTGCAGGACAGTACTACCAAGTTGATCCTTCAACCCGGCCAAATCCTCCTTCAAGACTTGATTAAAGTGATGGGGGGAATGAGAATACCCCATTGGCAAACGTGTATATTGAAAAAACTGTCCTTTATATGTAAAGCCAAAGTAGCCTTGTGACTCTGGACTTAAAGGCACACTGAAGAAGGCTCCATATAGGTCTATGACAGTGAAATGTGTAGCCTCAGGAGGAACTGCGGAAAGAAGCACATGTGGATCGGGCACTTCTGCTGGAAAACTGACAATTGACTGCCCTTAAGTCATGAACCAGACGATATGAATTGTCCGGCTTCTTGACTGGAAGCAGTGGTGTATTACTCTGGGGGTTCTGAGTTATCTTTAAAACCCCTGCCTTCAACAATCCATTAATCTGTGGTTCAATACCCGCAACTGCTTTATCCTTCGGAGGATATTGTAGTTTCCAAGGTGGTCTTGCTCCTGGACGGAGCTGGACTTTGACTGGTTGGGCTGATTTTACAAATCCAATATCCGTACTGTGTTGAGCCCAAAGGTGTTCTGGCACCTGTTGCAACATCTCCTTCTTGAGATCCCGAACAGGTTGGATGGAGAATACTGACTCGTCCGTCAGCGTCACTGCCTGTGGTTCTCCCATTCCTTGTGCAGAGATCGTAACTTTAAGAAACTGACGGTCTTCACTTATCCAGACAGTCCGATTCCCTACCAATGGCGCAAAAGTAACATTTTCAGCATGTCTCATCATCGTAGCAATATGCATCTGGCTACAATCCTCCGAGATCAACAGAGTCACATGTGGTACTCCATCCTCAACCATGTATTCTCTGTTGAGGTAGTCGTCAGGTGCTATTTTCATGGCTGCACCCTCTGGTCCCAGGATGATACACCCTGAGTTGAGCTGAAGTTGATCGGGTTGACTCCTCAACCAGTCACCAGGGATTGGACAAGCATCCCCCTTAAAATACTGAAGAGTACAATGTGGAGGGTAATCAGGTCGCTTAGCAGCAGGCAAGTTAGCCAAGAGAAATTTATCCCAAACTCTTGCCGGTTCCATCAGGTCCTCACTGAGGTTTCCTATCCAATAGACCATAGGAGGTCCGGACGTCACAAAGAATTGTCGCTGGTTTTTAGAAGGTACCTCCACCTGACAGCCGTCAGGTGTACATTTGATGGTAAAATGCAATTGACACAGAGCGTCTCTTCCAAGCAGACCAATAGGAGTTTGATCTGACACAAGAATAGGTAGGGTAGCTTGCTGATTCTTATACCTGAGCACCACTGGGGTCGTGGTTGGAATGAGCTGTTAAATCCCTTCAAATACGATTGTCTGAACAAATTGACCAGACCTTTGGAGGTGAGTGGTGTCTTGAGGCTGGACACAAGTATAAGCTGCACCAGAATCAACGACCATCTTCGTTCGTCGGCCGTTAATTTCCACCCAAATAACTGGATCCTCATCCGGCCTCGACACCACCAGCTTACACCCCCTCTTCAGATCCTCCTGGCAGCCCTAGAGCCCACCGGGCCTCGGTAGGGGTTCACTGGGCCCTGGGTTGGCTCACACATTTGAGCACATGAGAAGTCTTGTGGAACATAATCTAGAGGAACAGCCACCCATCCTCCTCTATTGCCCCGGCCACCTCCACAAGCTCCTCCGGGACAATTATGAGCTAGATGTCCATGTTGGTTACATTTGAAGCACAATCTATCGACCCACGCAAGTTGTTTGGGTCCTCTACCTCCACGTCCAAAGTTCCCTCTGCCTCTAAAGATTCCTCTTCCACCGCCTCTCCACGTCTGAGGCTGTTGATAAACAGGGAATGGAAATGGAGGCTGCATTATCGGCTGTTGCTGAGGTTGTTGTTGAAACTGTGGTTGTGGTTGGAACTGTGGTTGTGGTTGGAACTGTGGTTGTTGTTCCTGTAGAACGACAGCTTGCTTCTTCTCCTTTTCTTTCCGTTTCCCATCCATTAACTGTGTTTGAGTGAGTTTCCTCATCATCTCTTCATCTTGTTCCTTCAAGGCCCGTTCTTTCTTTCTGTAATGCTCTACATGATGAGCAATATGGTCAATGTAGATGTTCTTTGCCATAGATCCAAGACCAACCACTTCCCCCAATTTATTCCTCACGGACTGAGGCAAGCCTTCCTGGAGCTCTTGTCGCAGCACAGCACGCTCCAACTTGTGCTCCTCAGGATCATTTCCCACGAAGTCTCTCCACTGTTGGTAAACTCGTGCCACATACGCTCTGGGATTCTCTGTTTCACCTAAGGCATCGAAAATGATATTGTCTGGGTGTACATTGGTAGGGTACATCTCCTTCAGTGTCCTCCACAAATGTCCTCTATGGGCAGCGAAAAGTTCAGCATCATAGATCGCTGTATGAACATATCTTCCCATTCCAGCCTTCTCCAGGATTTCTTCCATTGGCTGCACTCCTACCACTGAAGACAGGATCCTCTTAATATCACCCATGGCAAGTGAGATGCCTTGTGATAACGGATCAATCTTCGTAGCCCACGGATGTTCGCCGTCTTGGAGAATTGGCAGTTTGTCCAAGATCGCAGACATGTCACTAGCCTGCCAGGACTTGTAGTTCATATGAGCACCACTAATCACCACCGGAAACATCTTCCCGACACTTTTTTTCTTCCCTTTTTTCTTCTTTTTTGATTTGCGTGTGCCTCCCGATACACTTTTCTCCTTAGATTGACTGGGTCTTGGACGAAGGTTATATTTTTCCAACTCCTTTTCCATATGACGTGTTTGTGTCTGCATCTCTGACCGAAATGCAGTAAGATCCCTCAATGCATCGCTCAGTTGAGACACATCGTCATCGTCTTTAGCTGCAGTTAGTTTAGTTTCGAGTGCAGCTTCGAGTGCAGCCTTTGACGCGTTAATGGAATCTAACTTCTTCAGCATATCCCTCAACTCTCTATCCACCCGTTCCTTGGACTTCGCATCATCATCCGAGTCAGACTCCTCGCTCTCTTCTTCACTACTGCTACTAGAGTCTGTTTCTTGGTCCATTCTTCCTCTCCTCTCAGCACGTGCCATAATCTGTCTAATCCGCTCATCATATCCTCCAATATCCACTCCTTCCTCTTCAGAGGAACCACTGTCACTTTCATGTTTTCCCTTTTTGCTTTTCTTCTTCTTCTTCTTCTTCTTCTTTTCAGCTGGTATCGGAGGTTGATCTAATTTATCGGTTTTGCGCTTCACATCTGGATGGGTTATAATGGTCGTTCTGGCATTTCCCGTCTGCATAATGTCATCATTATCATATTTAATGACATATCTTCCCTCAGTGTTTAGCACGGGTAGCTGTGGATAAGCCTTAGTAGATTCCTTCTGGACTTCATAAGGAGGCGGGGTCAAGACTGGGGCCGTATGGGAGAACGGCGCATCAATTTCACTCTGCAGCATGTCCGTCTTGTTGTTAGCCTCCTCTATTTCAGTTCGGGCTGTGGTAGCTGCTGCTTCCACAGCTGCTTTCTGTCTCCGCCCTGCTTTACTGAACAATGTCAAGACTGCGAGTTCAGTATCTCTCTTTTGTTTCCGATTTTTACCATGTTTTCCCGTCTTCTGGTGAGCCTTGTATGCATCAATCACAATACGCATGATTTGAATGAGTCCTTCATCAAAGCTCCCTGAAGGCGGCCAAGGCTGTGACATGTCAGGCCATCTCTGTGCCCAACGTTTAGATATAACACCAATGCCCTTCACTAGTGGATAATCATGTTCAAGTTGTTCCACTGGTGTAAGCATGGGCACTTTAGCACCTATTTCAGTTGACATGTTGGAATCCACAAAGATTGATAGACTGATAAAGATTCAAGGCTATTTCTAAGCCTCTTAAGAATTTAACCGTATTAAAATAAAACGATCAATTAGGCAATTGATAAAGAAACAAACACTCAATCACTCACGGACATAGGACCCTTCTTGCTCTGACTAAACTTCCTAACCAGTTCTAATCTTAACTGAAATCTCAACCCTAGTCTTCGGCACAGGGAGCTATCGGCCTAATTTAAGCACTTTCAATTGCTACAAATTAAAAACCACAAAGCCTGATTTGACACAAGCTTAGGGTATTGTGCACCAGAGGACAATCCTCTCATTAACCGCTTTATGCCAGAAAATAATACATTAAAATAAAGATTTTGGCATAAACATCAAAATGTCTACGCCACTTTCCCTGTCCACAAGTTGAGTCCAGTGTCCGTTCACTCACAGTCCTTTCACACCATACACACAATATGCAAAGCGTAATATAGCTATGTATGTAGGTATATATCACTCTACTAAAGCAAACCCATAAACCAATGCTTATTCTATCAAAGACAACCAAGACACCTCTAAACCAACTATCAAACAGACCAATCGCTCAAAAACCACAAAAGTCAACACCAAACCATCTACATCCATTAATAATTAAACACCATAAAAACCATGTATCCTTATTGTCAAATCAAGTAATCAAACCAAATTACATCACCATATCATACAACAGCAAGCCTTGAGTACATAGCAACAACTCAAAACAATTAAATAAGATAGCCAATCTAATTAAATCAATGAGCATTAACCAGCAATCAGGCTTATAAGCCGGCGATGGATGATGTGCAAAAGAATCCCTCTTTAAATGGATGGATAGATGGATGGTCTTGAGATGGATTGGTCTGAGATGGTCAGTTGAACAGGGTAAAACCCTTCCTTCCAGGTTCAGCCGCTACTGATTTAGACTACTTGAAAGACAATGCAGTGTCCTTTCCGTCTCCTATCGTCCTCCGGCCGGTAGGTTCACAGGAGAAGCCGCGGTCCTGCGTTTCTCTCGAAGGTCTTGACAAAAATGCTATTTAATCGCCATCCCATCGCCAGAATGCAGTGTATTTCAAATGCACAACTTGAGTCAAAAAGTACTTCATGAGAAAATACGGTCTAATAAACAATTTATTGAGCAAGCCTTTACATGGGGTAAAATCTTCGGCATTACTAGGCAACTAAAGTTCACAGAGTGGCGCCGAGCTTATTATGTCCTGGCTTCAGGCCATGCAGGAATCACATGACAAACAATTTACATACAAGGGATGTTCAGATCTGATCAACTAGTCTTGTAATTGGTCAACGGGTCACTGAGCTCTGCCCCCTTCCTCGAGCACGGGGGCTTGGGTTCTTCCTGTTACAACTGTAAACTGACTTCAAAGACAACCATCTGCTATCTTTATTGACTCAGGGACAAAGGAATGTTGACTATAGGACATCTGCTTTGCTCACATGTTAAAAGTTAACAGTTCCTAGTTTGGTTTGTTCATTATTCTTAATAAAATTATTACTACATGAGATTAATACAGATGTATTAATGTAATACAGTATGGTAGCCTACAGTATAAAAAATATACTACAATCTCCACCCTCCCCTTCCTTCAGAACCATGGGTGGGATATTCATCTGTACAATGCTGTAGGTTCTGAAACTCACTCCCCACCTTACATTACAGTCATGTAGTAGACACTTTTATCCAAAGCGGCTTACAATAATTGCATTTAACGTAGGAAGTCAGTGTACTAATGTTCGCCAGAACACACAAGTGCATCTCCTTTCTAAACAAGTGATTAAGAGCATAATCTAGTGCTAAAGCCAGTGGATGAGAGCAAGGGCACACAGAACACACATCACAAGTGCATCAAACACATGAACACTAGACGTAGGCTCTTGCCTGCTATATTTGAATGGCCGTGAGCATTTTTGTGCTGTCGTGATTTTATTTGGTGTTTATTATTGTTCATCCTCTGTCCGTCCTGTATTAATATTGTTTCTTATCATTAGTTTTATTGAATAAAAAGTCAAAAATAAAAAAATACGTGCGCCGCCCGGGAATCGAACCCGGGTCGCAAGAATGGGAATCTTGCATGATACCACTACACCAGCGGCGCCGATGTTTAGTTGCAGAATTGTTTTGACCTTTAAGAAAAACCGAAATAAGGCATGTCTCAAAGACTGTATTCTATAGTTAATTTCTCCAACATCGAGTACGCCACAATCACTAGCTGACCGCATTTTGTTTTTTACACGGAGCGAACCGTAGTCTGTACTTGTTTTGGATTTTAAATGTGAAAGTTTTGTAGCCTACGTGGATTAAGGGACTTTAATTTTGAAAATGTGGTTTGTTTTGCGTCCGGTTCATGACTTTCCCTTTCAGCTTCATCATGAGCCTTTTGGCGGCTCGTCTTATCCTCAGCTAGCTAGCTAGCCTAGCTGGACGTGAAGTCTGTTCTCCAGCTGGAAACCACTATTGATAATAACTAGCTATCACTATACTCAGTGGGCAATAAAAGGTTCATGAGCTGTTCAGGTTAGCACTAGTGGAGATAGCTATCGACCCAGCCAATTTACCCAACCTAGGTAGCTAGCCAGTTGTACTTTTAAGTTTCTACTAGCTACCTATGCTAGTAACGTTAGCTAGCTAGTGCTAGTTACAGTGCTTGGCCGCTGGAATCCGCTCATGTTATCTCTCCAGGTATCTAACTAGCTCCTGCCAGCTCCTGGGGCTGTTCTGAGTGAAAGCAAAGCCAAATCTCTGGCCACAGCTGTACGCTAGCTAAATAATTTAGCTTGTCAAGTTAGCTAGCAATTGGCTAGTCTAGCTAGCATAGCTAATGTGACACCATAAGCTAGGCTAGTTTACTCAGAGTACCCAGGTTTACGGTTAGATAACGTTAGCCTTATTGTCTAACAGTTAGTGCTAGCTAATACCAAGTCCAGATGAACGAATGTGTAGTTAACCAAGTTGTTGGCCTATTAGCTAGTGCCAACGTTAACTTACTTAGCTAGACTTAACTAGCGTTACCTTGCTAGCTAGCTAATGACTCCCTTCTGTTGATTGTCCCTAGGCGTAGCTATGTCGGAGAGGGGCAGCATCGTGGAGTGGGCAGAGACTGTCACTGAAGTCATCATTGTCACAGAGGAGTACCAGCACTGTGATGATGGCAGCACCACTGCAGGTAAGCTGTAGCTAGCTAGCCAGGACTTCAAAGTGTACTAGCTAGATCTTGAGGAGATTCTTTGTTGATTTGATTCTGAGTTGTAATGTCATCTGGTCTTGCAGTGGTGCTGGAAGAACAGGCAGTGAGTCCGAGTATCCAGAATGTGTTGGAAACCATGGTGCAACAAGAGGAGAACGACATCTGTGAGTGAGCGCAGATTGTACAATCCCACAAAAGTGGAGCTTTGCTTTCAGCCTGTCCCAGCGTATAACGCAGAATAAACATATTAGGATTTTCTCGTAGTTTCAGTGGCTCTATGCCCTGAATGTATAAAGGCTTGGCTGTTTGTTTTCAGAGACATGTCTTGATGCCTCAACCTCTTACTGACCACCATGTTTTCATTTTGTTTTACAGATTGTGGCGAGTGTCATAATCTATTCAAAGACCAGTGTGACCTCCAAGGCGGGGTGGGGCCGTCCTTCGTGCTGGACTCCCCCACCACACTGGGCGTCCCCCAGAGAGCTCTCCTCACCCTTCCCCATGGGCTGATGATTGGCCGGTCCAGCATCCCCGGGGCGGGGCTGGGGGTCATGAACCAGGGGCCCGCCGTGTCCCCGGGGATGCACTTTGGCCCGTACGAGGGAGAGATCACCATGAGGGAGGAGGCGATTGAAAGCGACTATTCCTGGGAGGTGTGTCCTTCGACGGCACTCAGAATGTTTATTTAGAGTGCGAAACCCACGGAAACAAACCACTTGGGCGTGACCTTGATACAAAGTTAGTCTCTGTTCTGCCGATTCAACTGTCAAAATAATCAAACACATAAATGAGCTACTCTCGGCCTGTCTGTCTGTCCGTCCCTTCTATCCGGACTTTCCTTGGACACCGTCGGCCTGACAGCATTCATATTTGGCACGGGTATCCACAGGGGTCCTGGATAGACTATGACAGGGATGGATTTTTAATTAATTTACGCCTTGCCTAATTTTAACATAAAATACTGATCCGAGCCGCCAGCCAATAGAAATACTGCTCTGAGTAGAACTCGCCCCCAGCGTTCCTGCTGTCTACTCTAGAATTATCTTACCTGCTCATCAGCTGCAAGGAGCTGCAGCATTGCCCAAAATTAGTGCGGCTTCCCTGATACAAACACTGAACTATTATCTTGCGCCAGCCTAGTCTAGAATTACTTTGCCGTTGCTCAGCTTTGCTCAACATTAGTGCATTCTATTGTCCATCCGATAGCAGTAGCTAGCCAGCTTGCAAACAATAGCCAAACCAAGCTAGTATTTAGATGGGACTTGCCAAACACAACATGTTCACTATGTTCTGGGGGGGAGACGGGCATATAATATATTAAATGTCCAATTACTGATTGCTCCAACGGGTTTCAGAACTAGCAGATAAGTTGATTGGAGGGGCTAAGCTGGAGTGATAGCAGAATACAATATTTATCTGGTGTCCATAGTGCTCCAGCAGGTATCAGAACTAGTAGTTTAAGATGTTAATTCTTTATTTCCCAGATCTGCAAAAGAACTGACGAGTACGAGTACATTGATGCTTCCAGAGAAACACATTCGAACTGGATGAGGTAACCAGTGTGTTCTCAGTTATTATTATTATTATTATACACTACATCTTATCTGGTTTGTCTGTGACGGATCACACTCGCCTCCCTCTCTGTCCTCATGTTCAGGTATGTGAACTGCGCTCGCAGTGATGAGGAGATGAACCTGCTGGTGGTGCAGTGCAGGGGGAGTGTGCTATTCCACTGCTGCCGGCCCATCCACCCGGGGGAGGAGCTGATGGTGTGGCCAAGCGACAGCTTCCTCTGCCAGCCCAGCCATGCCTGGAACCAGATCTGGTTCAGGAAGTGCACCTCCACAGGTACCGGGATGTTCTAACTCAACGGGTTTGTTTCTGATGATCACGTTTTGATGCCAAAGCGATGCTGATGCACCATTTAAAGGTGTCTAAAGCCTCGGTTCTCCTCTCTGTTGTAGAGAGCAGCGAGGCGGAGGCCTCTCAGATCTTCCTGTGCGCCCACTGCCCGCTGTCCTTCACCACGGAATCCTACCTCCAGAGACACGCGGAGCACTGGCACGCCGAGACCGCGGAGCAGACCTGCGCTCTGCCGGAGCTCCCCCAGTCTGCAGACTACCCTCTCAGCGCTCCGGCCGGGCTGGAAGACCACCTCCACCCCAGCAGTCTGGCTGAGCCTGAGAATCAAGTTCTCAGTGCAGACATGGGCCAGTCCGAGAACCTGCCTCCTGGTGCAGACATGGTCCAGTCCGAGAACCTGCCTCCCGGTGCAGACATGGTCCAGTCCGAGATGGTCCCGTCACCACCGGCCCCTGTGGAGGCCTCAAGCCCGGAGAAACAGGAAGAGCCCAACAAATGCTCACAATGTGGGAAGGTCTTCATGTACTCTCACCACCTAAAGAGACACAATCAAAGCGTCCACTTAAGGACACGTCCCTACTGTTGCGTCCACTGCAAGAGGTGCTTCAGCCAGTCGTCCGGTCTGCTCAGGCACCAGCTGACGCACCAGAAGAGGACGAATAACACGGCGAAAGCGTCCGCCCACGTCGCCCCCTCGGCCCAGCACCCGTCCCCCGGGGCTGCCCAACCCACAGCGCCAGAACACCATCCTCAACCCGAAGACCCGTCACCCGGGGCTGCTGAAACCACAGCGACACCCGGGGCTGCCGAACCCACAGCGTCTGAACACCATCCTCAACCCGAACATCTATCTGATCCAGAACGCTCCCCTCCCAGTGAAGGACCGGGGCAGCTCCCTCCAGCGCCCCTGGAGGAAGCAGACGAGGTGACCCACAAGTGCTCACCATGCCAGAGGGTGTTCACCAACAGATACCACCTCGACAGACACAAACAGGCCGTCCATTCCAACAAGCGCCCTTACTGTTGCACGCAGTGCACGAGATGTTTCAGTCAGTCTTCTGATCTGGCCAAGCACCTCAAAGTGCACCAGAGACGGATGAAGAAGAGGAAACTGCCCGCTGAAGCGCTCTCCACAGAGGACGAAGAAGAAGAGAACCTGACGCCGGCGGACGACGACCAGGAGGACCCGGATCCTCCCTTCGTGGCGCCGTCGTCTGCGGTCGGGGCGCCGGGGATCACGCCCCGGCCGCGCTCCCAGAGGATGAAGCACCTGGGGAGCCGGTCCCGGCTCTCCGCCATCACCAGGCTCATCGCACCCAAACGCAGGCAGCCCCCCGCAAAGAGGCGGTCCCCGGGCCCCGCGCAGGCGGCGGAGGAGGAGGAGGAGGAACCGGGGGACACTGGCACTGCCGCCGACGGGACGGACGGAGGGGTGGAGTCGGCCGAGTACAGCTGCGCCGGATGTAAGGGAACGTTTGAAAACCCGGCGGAGTTCAAAGACCACCGGTGCTCTCAGGTAAGGGACGGCCCGTTCACCTGCCCCAAGTGTCAGACCGTTTTCAAAAAGTACGGTAACCTGCTGAGGCACGACCGCGTCACACATTCAGGGAAGACGTACCCGTGTGCGGACTGTGGACATCTCTTCACCAGGCCGGCCGCCTTGAAGAGGCACCGCGAGATGGATTCGTGCGGTAAAGTTCAGTTCACCTCCGAGGTTTTCGCGTGCTCCTATTGCCAGTACTCCTTCACCTCCCAGTACTACCTGGGTAAGCACGTGAAGAGGCACCACCCCGTGGAGTTCGTCTCTCTGCTGGGGTCCGGCGAGGCGTCCGCTCGCCCGGAGGAGGCTGACGAATCTCACAGCTGCTCCAAATGCGGCAAGACCTACGGGTCCTTCAAAGGCTTCAAAGCGCACAAGTGTATGAAGCAGGGGGAGATCTTATACCTGTGCACGGAGTGCGGGAAGGGCTTCTCCTGCTTCTACGCCCTCAAGCAGCATCACCTGTTCCACACGGGGGAGAAACCGCACCGCTGTCCCCACTGCGACAAGTGCTTCATGCTGGTCGGCCAGCTGAACGTGCACATCAGGACTCACACGGGGGAGAAGCCGTATCTGTGCACGCACTGCGGGGAGAGCTTCCGGCAGTCCGGGGACCTGAAGCGCCACGAGGGGAAGCACACCGGGGTGAGGCCGCACCAGTGCGCGGAGTGCGGGAAGAGCTTCAGCCGTCCCCAGAGCCTCCGAGCTCACCAGCTCCTGCACAGCGGACAGAAACTCTTCAAATGCACCCAGTGTGGGAAGAGCTTCTCGCGGAGTTATCACTTGAAGAGGCACCACCAAAAAATGCACACCTACTAGCAGCTACACCGGCCGCTACAACCCACATACCTAGCGGGCTGTATCGAGAGCTTGCTACGTATCACCTTGCCATAGCAGACCCGTAGTTTCATTTCAGATAAATACTTCATACTGAGCTTCCCAAGGGCTTCATGAATGGATTGCTTTGTACAGTCAGCCTGTTCCTCAAGAACATGTCTTCTGTATAGAAAGAGATTATTGATATTGGTTCTGTTTAGAAAGAGATCATTAATATTGGTTCTTGTCTTAGCAAAAAGCAGGTTTTTTTCAGCAGTGCTTGTTATCCCTTATTTATAGCTGCGTTTCTAATGCCGATATTTGCCCTAGCTTTGGAAGGGCTTCCTGAATTAAAAGCACTAAAACAGCCCAGCCTTCCTCATGTGAATGGGTTCTTGTTTGATCATTCTCAGTGTGATCTTTATTTTTTTTTTTATTCCTGTAAGAGCATTCATTGTTTTAAAGAAAATAACTTTATTATGCAGACTGTGCTCTTCAATGTCCCCTTGGGTGTCCTCAAATGAAGTGACAATATAGTCTTCAAAATTTTTCTAAAATTGACTTTGCAGATGGGATTATATTTGTTAGGCCTCGTTTTTGAAATAAAATGACTTCCGTATCACTGTTCACCATTTATTCCACAAAACATATAATGCAAAGCATGTGCCCGGTACAAGCCTAGAATCATATGAAAATACTAAGATCATGCCCATGACATATGTCGTCAATTCATGAACTTAACATGGTCTTCATGGAACTGCCGGGTCTTTACTCTGTCAGATCCGGTGCCATACCATATCTACGCTTTTTTTTTTTCTTTCTTTTTTTACCAGATTTGAAACCATTAGCTCTTACAGCATTCACCATATTCTAAACATTAAACAGAAGTGAAATATTTGAGTCTTATCTTAACTATACAAACATACTGGTATGAGAGTTAACACAGGTAGGTGTTAAAGGTTCAGTTTGCTGGGTGTATACCTGGCAGGTTCAGTCAGACTGAGAAGCCAGTGTGCTGGGTGTACACCTGGCAGTGATTCCTTGTGCTACGCTGAGGAGGCCAGAGCAGCTGCTGGTGAGCCTCTTCGTCCCTAATCCAGCTGTGGATTTACTATGCTCTTTTTACATCAGTAGTTTCTGCTTCACCAGTCAGTCAACGTCACAGAAATCCATGCCAGCAGCCATCTTCCGCACCAGCGGCCATCTTGGTTAGATGTGTTTTTGTGCAGCACAGCAGTTAGGTAGGTTGGTCCTCAGGGTGGAGATGAACTACCAGGTAGACTACCTCTGTCTTCAGTCAGTGATGGGTAAAAACACACTGTCTATGTGCTGTGGTGGAGGCAGCAGCTGTGTCTGAAGTGACATGAAACCTACAAACCCCGGGTTACTCACAATGTCAGGACAATATCAGTAAACATCTCAGACTCTCCATTCCAGTGAAGCACCTTAGCCACGATAACATCTTCCACAGTGCAATCTTCATCCAATGTGCACGTACTCTTCATCAATCATATACAATGATCCTTGACTTCATTAGTTTATATTATGTTAAATGTTATACATACTGTATATTAATAAAAAATATATACAAACCAAACTTTGTTTGATTAACCACATACAGCATCACTTCTGTACAATCCCAGAAGATAAGGTTTTCACAAAACAAAAACAGGCAAAAAACGAAAACAAAGGAATTTGTTTTGGCAATTAAAATCAAAAGCCTGGTCTTAAATTCACACAAACACAAAATTGTGACCAAAGGGTCAAATACTGAACACTGGAAATGATTAGAAACTAGCACAGTTAGAGACCAACAGGAGCAGTCCTTGTCAGTATCCCATTGTTAAGAAAATTGTTGATAAAACCGCTATAAATCGATAGCCACTGGCAGTTTCCCCAGCCGGGAAAGTTGAACAGAAAACAGGATTAACACGGGGATTCAGAGTTAATATGCAGCAGTACAAAGCCTGAGGATACTGTACATATATGCCACCAGAAACCAAGCTAGGTTCAAGACGAAGAATACCCTGGGTTGACTGCAAGTACAATAACACTGGACTCTTCTTCCCACGAAGCTCTGCTTTCAGAGACTCCTGCCGTGGAAAAGGTTTTTTATAAAGGTTCAGATTTCAGCTCCTCTACCCTGCACTCCAGGTCTGCCACCTGGGAATAACAAGAAGACATCGGATAAGACAAAGGCAGGACATGCTTCATAACTGTCTGTGTCTAGTAATGATTGATTGGTTGATTGATTGAACACTCGCTGTCCTTGTCTCCTCTCATACCTGCTCCTGCAGCTGGCCAGACTCCTCCTTTAGACAGGCCTCAGCGCCATCTTGTGTGCAACGCTGGGTCTCCTTCTTCAGGTACTCGATCTCCCTGGAGGCCAGGCAGAGACACAGGGGACATCACTATCAAACTGTCCTAATCTAGCTCCTTGTACCTTCACCATTTGCCTTCACCGGTTGCCTAGGTCCTTTTATAAAAAGGAAGCCTGGTCTTGTAGTGAAAGCCCCTTGACCCTTGCTAATGGTCCCTTACTTCTGCTGGTAGTCCTTGATGAGGCGCTTGGCCTTGTTGTACTTGCGCTCCAGTGCCTGGTACTGGGCCTGCGTCTCCTTCAGGTGCTCGTCCACGGCCTGGCATAGGGACTGAGCCTCCATCCAGTAGCCCTCCAGCTTCTCCATGCGCTCCTTGTTCTCCTGCAGCGTCTGCTCCAGACGGGCCCGGTCCAGACGCCAGCGCTGCTTATCCTGCTCGCCGTGGCTCAGCTGAGCGCGGCACGCACGCACACACACATACACACAAGCACGCACACACACACGATCACACACAAAACCAATCAAGGCACATTCGTGTCTTCTGGCCGTATTGTACAAAGTCTTGTTATTTTGGAGCGTGTGATTTCATAGCTGAGCTCACCTTCCTCTTCAGCTGCTGGATCTCAGCCTGGGTCACAGCATGTTTGATCTGGAGCTGTGGAGAAGAACCCCCGTCTCAGCGGTGAACACACAGCACACACACCTTCTTCTGAAAAGCCAAGCCCTCTGCAACTTTCATTGGCTCGTAAGCGGCTTAGTTTTTTGATGTACAAAGATTCCCTGTAATGCCTTTGTAGACATTGGTTTAGAGATTCTGCCTACCAAGTGCATATTGCTCAAAAACCCTAGGAGGAGTAGGACTTTAAGTGTTTATTGCAAAATTCGAAATGGTGGACAGTCCAATATGGCAGAAATGACGTGTGCTGAACTGATCAAAGGAATCCCTAGAGTGTTCGAGGTGCCGACATGAGACCTGGTGACGAAGTCAAGGGACCGTCCTGAACTTTTGACCATACGGTTCCATGGGCTGCCATAGACTTCCATTGCCGAAAAATAGAGAAAAAAAGCTTACAATTACAGTACCAACTGAGATAATTTGGATGACCAACCCCCCTCAGTCACTGAGAATATGGGCTTCAAGTTCAGTGCTAAGAATCAGCAATGGAATCATGCATTCCTAGATGTCTACCAATGACGTGGCTAGTGTCTTCACCCACCTCCCGATACTTATGTGCCAGCTTCTCAGGGTCGGCCTCCGTAGGGGAGATGTCATCATTCTCCGCCAGGTCAAACACCTCGATGGCGCTGGGGTACGAGGGGCTGACCTCCTCTTCATCATCTTCCTCCTCATCGGTCCCATATTCACCAGTCTGGAGGAGAGAGAGGAAGGTGTGAGCGAGCGACGCGGGGGAGCTCCTTCAGTACAAGGTACGGCTGCTCATTTAGCCATCCGACCATCCAACCACCCAGAGAACCATAACACTGAGTTCCCAGGTCTTATTCTCTCTGACCGCACAGAGTTTTTTGTTGTTGTTGCATTTTTGGCTGTTATGACACTTGTTAGCCACTGGATGGAGCAAAACACACACAAAAACTGCAATCACCCTGGAGTAGAACCCTGTGACCCCGGAGTAGAACCCCGTCACCCTGGCCCTGCGTCCTGTGGGTGAGTGCAAACATAGTTGTCATGGTGATGATGTGACCTGTGGAGTACGCCATGTTTGGTTCTCTGTGGTCAGTTGGCAGAAAGTCCTCCTACCAACCTTCTCTCAACCATGGATGTGAGAAAGATACCCGAATACGAGACGCACACAGATTAATCAGGTAATGGGCGTCCTAGGGGTCGTCCCAGAATTTGATTCATGCCGTTTTGTTCCCCTTTTTCTGGGCAAAGCTGTGCCTAGTGCCTCCGACCACTTAGGTAGATTTAGACAAAGATGTGACTGGAGCACATATGTTAATCCCAACTCTGAATGGAAAACAGGACAGAGGGAGGATAACAAAACAGCACAGGACATGTTCACTGTCACATGTCACATGTTCACTGTCCCCCATCCGATGGAAGCTACACTTAGTCCTAACTTTTTACATTTCACTGACACAAAGGGGAGATACATCTTTGGTGGGGGACAACATGTTTACTGTGCACTTGGAGGTATCTAATGAAATATGCCAGACCAGGTAAAAAGTCATACTACTGGTTGTAGTGTTACTATATGTACTGGCTGTAGTGTTACTACAGGTATGTTACCTCCTGGTTGTCCATGTACTGGTTGTAACGTTGCTCCATGGCCTCCCGTTGCCAGCGTTCCTGCTCCAGGGTCTGCTGGATCAGCTGGGCCACCTCGCTCTGCTCCCCGGGCTTCTCCCGGCCAATCAGAAACCTGCACACAACCCGCCCGGCGAGAGAGGTAATCTGAGGTCACTTATGAAGCCGCCGGCCACAACAGCCCTTCAATTATCCACCGCCAACTGCTAATTACATGCTCACTTCCTGTTCCTGTCTGTCAGACTGACATTGTTATGAATGGGCAGCGTCGCCTCCGCTCTGTAATGCGGAGCTCTCTCTGATGGCATCTGGTCTTCCACACGTTACGTAACACTTAAAATTACATTTGATCTTCCACACATTACGTAACACTACAAATTACATCTGATCTTCCACACGTCACGTAACACTACAAATTACCCCCGCCACCCCCAGCTGCGCTGACAACCACAGCTTCAATTATGAATGAAGTCGGCACAGGATGACAAAGGAGAGCGCTGGGAACAGACCCACATAGCCCGCCGAGGGCCGTCAGAAATAGACTCCACTGCCATTTCAAAATGATACCTCTGATGACTGCTGTGTCTGGGTGAATCAAACGGCTCTGTCTGTCTGTCTGTCTGTCTGTCTGTCTGTCTGTCTGTCTGTCTGTCTGTCTGTGGCTCTCCGCGTCTATAGTAGGAAGTGTTCTCTCTGGATGGATGTAATCATGACCTTATTTGACACCTGCTGTCTGCGGAAGACAGGAAGTGGTGATTTGTCTGTTTCACGTAACTGTATCCAAAACTGCTGTGGTCGCAGTGCAAGATGGGATAGTCTCTCAACAGAACTGTGATATCTTGTGTGTTACTGAGCTACAATACCGTCTACAGATCAGACTCTGTGCACCGTTAGCAATACTTATAAAGTTAGTTAGCAATACTTATAAACCTAGTAGTCAAGTAATCTGGACAATATCAGGAAATAGAGCAATAAGCAGCAAGAGGGGCGTGTCTGTGACAGGGTGTGTTGCGCTGAAAAGCCTCCCCACCTGACAGTGCCTGTGGTGTTCCTGAGGACGGAGGCAGCGAAGTTCTGGGTGACCCCGACCAGACTGGTCCCGTCTACCTCCACGATCAGGTCGTTCACCTGGATCCTGGGGAGAAACCGCAGCATGAGGCTCCGCCCGGCGACACAGGGTTAGCACTAGGGGCTGGGGCTCAGTTAGCCCTGGTCCAGGTGGGTATACTATTCAGGGCTATACCCCGGCATACCCCCCTGCCAGGGACCATTCATTGCACCATAGACTCTACATTACCGCATCTACAGCCAATATTATTTCATTACTTACCAAAGTGAAGACATTTTTCCAAAGATGAAAGCCTTTTCTCCGAGGTGGCTACAGTTGCAGCCCCGCACCTTTTGTATAAAAAACACTTTTTGCGCTTAAATACTGTAGCACATATCCACCGATGTCCACTAGCCTGGCTTCGCAACCCTGATCACGTGATAGAGAGCATGTGAGATCATGTGATTAGGTTCGCGAAGCCAGGCTACTGGACACCATAGTAGCTGAGTGGATATCAGTGTATATGTGCTTTTTAAGTGCAAAATGTTACGTATTATATAAAAGGTGGAGGGCTACAACTGTAGCCACCTCAGAGAAAAGGCTTTCATCTAACAAAATAATATTGTCTGTAGATGCGGTAATGTAGACCGAATGTAAAAAGGTTAGGTTTGGGCTAGGTTAGGTGTGGGAGGGGTTGGCGCTAGGTCTGGGAGGGGTTTGGTTTAGGTTTAGGAAGGGTTCAATCCAATCCAATCCACTTTATTTCTATAGCACATTTAAAGAACACAAGGTTGCCAAAGTGCTGCACAACAGATAAAAAAAACTGTCAGACACTAAAAACACAAAACTGTTAAAAGCAAATACACAGTGACTCAAGACAAAACAACAGGTTTGGGAGGGGTTGGGAATAGGTTTGGGTGGGGTTGGGGCTAGGTCTGGGAGGGGTTGGGGCTAGGTCTGGGTGGGGTTGGGGCTAGGTCTGGGTGGGGTTGGGGCTAGGTCTGGGAGGGGATGGGGCTAGGTCTGGGAGGGGTTGGAGTTAGGTCTGGGTGGGGTTGGGGCTAGGTTACGGGGAAGAGGAGAGGGGAGGAGCCCTGTGTGGGACGTACCTGCCGTCCCTGTGCGCCGCCCCGCCGTCCGTGACCGTCTTGACGAAGATGCCGAGCTTCTCCAGGCCCATGTCCGCCCCGGCGCCCATGCCGATGATGCTGATGCCCAGCCCGTCGCCATCTGGAGAGCACAGAGTCACAGGAGTAAGGGCTTCTCTGTTCATTCCTCACGTCTTCTACCGCCGTAACAGCTGGTCCAGTGTCAGCTGACTAAGTGATGGGTTTCCTCTCGGGAGAAGGAGGGATAACTGGACAGATGGAGGAATGATGGTCACACGGACGGAGGGATGGATGAACGAGATGCAGCTTGACAGATCAATACTGTATATTGATTATTATCTGAACAGAGTAGAGATCAATCACCCATCATGTGGTATGTATGTAGCCTTACTGTGTGCCGTCTCCGTTTACAAGTCAAATGTGTTTTAGATTACCCCCGGCTGTTAGCCGTGCTGATGTGTTGTCTGCCACACCTGCCTCTGGGTGCTCCAGGGCTGCTCAGAGGGTGTCTGAGGGGTAAGTACCTCCCTGGGGTGCTCCAGGGCTGCTGGGAGGGTGTCTCAGGGGGTAGGGAGTGCTCCAGGGCTGCTGGGAGGGTGTCTGAGGGCTAGTTACCTGTCTGGGGGAGCCCCAGGGCTGTGTCTGAGGGCTAGTTACCTTTCTCCAGCTCCACTGGGAACAGGTCCAGCCTCTCCACCCTCTTCTCCAGCTCGTACTCGGCCGATGCCGCCATGGGATCCACGTCCTCATTGCGCCGGTCGTAGTCCTCGTTGGGATAGGTGGCGAATACCTGGAGATGGGGTCACGGCACACAGCTGATGAATCAGACTTCAAAGCAAATACAGATCTATGAGTGATGAATGAAGACATGAATGCTGTGTTATAGAGATAGAATAGAATGTATATTGTCATTGTGCCAAGGTACAACAAAATTAAAATCTGTTTGGATTGGATCACTGCTAAAGCAAGGTGCTGGAGGATGAAAAACTGATCATGTGGAGAATATATGCCATCCATCCTCAAAGACTGGACTCACAAACCACACCCGTCTCCGGACTCTGAGCAAATTATACTTTTCATAGTATTATTTCTGAGACATTGCCACGATGCAACAAGTCAAAATCTTCATGACATAGATGAAACAAATATACAGTATGTGAGGCTAGGACCGAGGACGTCCATGTCATGACAGATGAATATATGTGAGACTATGGCAGAGGTCCATATCATGACAGATGTGAGGCTAGGGCAGAGGTCCATATCATGACAGATGTGAGGCTAGGGCAGAGGTCCATATCATGACAGATGTGAGGCTAGGGCAGAGGTCCATATCATGACAGATGTGAGGCTAGGGCAGAGGTCCATATCATGACAGATGTGAGGCTAGGGCAGAGGTCCATATCATGACATGTGAGGCTGTTGGGGCAGAGGTCCATATCATGACATGTAAGGCTGTTGGGGCAGAGGTCCATATCATGATATAGATGAGCCAACAGCGTTCATGTTCATTCATTACTGATTGATATTTAAATTCACTGTGACAAACTATTCCCCCAGTATTTGAGCCCTGACTGCAGATGTTGCACATTGTCCACATGCAATGTGACTCGAACACCTGTCCACCTGTCCACCTCCCCTCCTGCAGGTACAGGCCCTGTTCCCAGGCTAGCTGGAGCTTCCAACACTGGGACCAACAGCATGACAGTTTACATAAGCACCTCCGGCATCCTAATGCAGGCCATCTGCAGTCGCTATTAGCAAGCCTCACACACACTGAGCTGCCAACATGGTTGCCTTTTAAAAACCGGAGCCAGTCTCTCTCTCTCTCTTCCCCTCTCTCTCTCTCCTCCTCTCTCTTCCTGGGGTGATTATGCATGCGCCACCTCACAGGGTCCACTAGCCTCTCTCTCCGTCTGACAAGACCTTCTCTGTGTGCTTTCGTTTCTATGTTAGCTCTGTCTTTCCCTCACTCCCAGATCCACCACAGTCCTTCTTCTGCCCTGTCACTTTATTGTGGTTGAATGACCTCAACGACGTTGGTGGCGATACGATACTCATCTTATACACATGCAGCTGTGTCCCTCAGTCTCTCTGTACGTTTCACAGCACAACCTCTGTGCCTAAACACTGCCGTCTGCTGATCACATGGCTGTCTGGTCTCCATAGCAACTACACAGCAAAGTGCTTGTTGGTTTTGACAGTGTCATCCCTCCCTTAAGAGAGGGGCGGCGTCATTGTGTTTTCATGTGCCGGTCTCTCCAGTGAGACCGTACAGGTCTCTCCAGTAAGACCGTACAGGTCTCTCCAGTAAGAGTATTTTGCACTGTTCATATGCACTGTCCTGTCTTTGCACTGGCCAGTCTTGTCCCTGCACCCTGTCTAATGTTGTCTCCATCAGTGTTACGCACCAACTGACCAGAACAAATCCCTAGTATGTGTAAAATCAACGTATATAAAACAGATTCTGAGACTACATTTCTCTCCAGTAGGACTAAGACTCTACTGTTCTCTCCAGTAGGACTAAGACTCTACTGTTCTCTCCAGTAGGACTAAGACTCTACTGTTCTCTCCAGTAGGACTAAGACTGTGCAGGTCTCTCCTCTTCAGTGGGACTAAGACTGTACATACATTGGCAGTGAAGTTAATATCAACACAGACACAAAACCCTCTGAGTTCTGGACCAGCTATAGGTTTCAACCCAGCCATGAGTTCTGACACAGACAGTCTCTGAATGGTTCAGCCCAGTGATGCGGACTTGGAGCAGTGGGCTAATGGCCTCAGATTTAGATTACCTTTGTATTTAGATGGATTAGTCCAATATGGATTACAACCAGACAAAGTGTGCTTGGCCTGACTAGAGGGAAGGTAAGGTCTGAGTTTATACTGAGTTGATCCCCTCTGGGTGGGTCTGCTGTGGACAGCTCTCTCCTGGAGAACCACATCATAAGACCGCAGCTCGCCCCTGGAGAAACACATCAAAAGACCACAGCTCTCTCCTGGAGAACCACATCATAAGACCGCAGCTCGTCCCCGGAGAAACATCAAAAGACCACAGCTCTCTCCTGGAGAACCACATCAGAAGACCACAGCTCTCTCCTGGAGAACCAGATCAGAAGACCACAGCTCTCTCCTGGAGAACCACATCATAAGACCGCAGCTCGTCCCCGGAGAAACTTATCAGAAGACCACAGCTCGCCCCTGGAGAAACTTATCAGAAGACCACAGCTCTCCTGGAGAACCACATCAGAAGACCACAGCTCGCCCCTGGAGAACCACATCAGGAGGCCACAGCTGGCTGCCCTGGCTTCACAGCTCCTCTGTCAGAGGTCAAACCCAGGTCAGGGTATAAAGACGCACCGGGAGGAATAAGCAGGCCTATTCCGTGACCTGCCTGACACAGCAGACACTCTCTCCCTGGTGGAGATTTATTTCTGCCTTCCATGGTTGATCCCACTAAGGGATGAGACACACACGATCCTCCCTCTCCCTCTCCCTCTCTCTCTCTCCCTCTCTCTCTCTCTCGGCATGACGTAACACTACATATTGCCGAAGCAACCGCTTGGACAAAGCAACATTAATTAGATCTAAATAAGATCTCGCTTTCTCACACTTCTCTCTCTCTCACCCCCCTCTCATCTCCCTCCCTCTGTCCTTCCCGATTGGAAACATGGCGGGTGATGATCAGAGGCTGGAGAGGGTGAGGCGGCTGCCAGTCAGAGGGATTGACGTGCCTTTCCCCTTTCGGAAGACAAACATTGGGATTAAGGTGGGGGGCTGGGCTGGACTGGGCCTGGCCGGGGGAGGACGCTGCTCCAGTTGTGGCCGATAGTAGGTCACAGTAGCTAACAGATGGCCAGGAAACTCCCTCCACTCCCCTCCCCTCCCCTCCCTCTCTGCCACAAGCCGACAGGGACGCCCTACAAAAGCTCTGCATGTAGCTAACTCACTAGCTAGCCCAGCTAGCCTCTGTTTGTGTTGGTACACAGAGCGACCGCTTGGAATGTACAATGTATTAAAATGTCCTGGGAAGTGACAACCACCATTTTACAATGTTTCTGCCGTGACTGAGAACGGCGCACATGCTGGTTTGGGTTGTTGTGCTGGGATGTGGTTGGGTAACACTGTGGAGGTTACCGTGGTTACCACATTCTCATCCTCCCGTCACAACCCTGGTCTTCCCCTGCCTCTCGTCTGTCCAGAAACAGCTACGTTGGGAGCAGGTGAGGTTGGGTGGGAGCAGGTGAGGTTGGGTTGGGAGCAGGTGAGGTTGGGTTGGGAGCAGGTGAGGTTGGGTTGGGAGCAGGTGAGGTTGGGTTGGGAGCAGGTGAGGTTGGGTTGGGAGCAGGTCAGGTTGGGTAGCTGGCTCCACGGTCTCTGCTGCTAACTTATAAATTACAGCCACTAGGGCAGCCCCAGACCTTTTAGGCATTAGTGCAGCCGCTTCTATACCTGACGTGTGTCCTTTCGTAACATGAGATTTAGACCAATGCCAGGAGTCTCCAATGGCGTTCCACACCAGCACTAGAGGGCAGTAGAGATTGCTCACAAACCTGCACTACTTACTTCTCCACCTGGGTGTGAATTTTAAATTCCTCATGTCGGCACACTTTCATGAAAAGCAGTTTCTATTGGCTGACTTGGCTGACTTTCTCTCCTGTTCCTATGCTCAGTAAACAGTTCTCTCCATGCCACTGATGCCCTGTCATCACCTCAGTCTCTCACAGCTCTCTAAGCGCTCGCTCACTCTCACTTCCCTGTCCCTGATATCAAGTGCAATTAACCCACTGAGAGAAATTTGTCACAGAGAGTTGGCAAACGAGTGTTTATCAAACCCAAGCAGCCAAGCTGTATGTTGATGTGAGACAGAGAACACACTGTAAGCCTGCACTCCCCACAGTTCTCCTGAGGACATGACCAGCGCTGCCGGCTCCAGAGTCAACCACGCAGGTTCACAGGGCCTGGACGGAGGGCCAGGGAATTAGTGGTGAACACATGTTTAATCCTGGCTCCCTGCTGTGCGGCCTCTCTGCAGTTAACACAGACCCCCGGCAAGAAGCTCTGCTCCCCTACAGCCTAGAATAACGTGGTGGCTTTTGCCTAGCGAGGGCAGCAGCGTGTGTTGGGCAGGTCAGGTGTGGTCAGTAGTGTTGGGCAGGTCAGGTGTGGTCGGTAGTGTTAGGCAGGTCAGGTGTGGTCAGTAGTGTTGGGTAGGTCAGGTGTGGTCAGTAGTGTTGGGCAGGTGAGGTGTGGTCGGTAGTGTTAGGCAGGTCAGGTGTGGTCAGTAGTGTTGGGTAGGTCAGGTGTGGTCAGTAGTGTTGGGCAGGTGAGGTGTGGTCGGTGGTGCTGGGTAAACTCTGGGTAAATTACCCGCTGGTGTTAGGCAGGTCAGGTGTGGTCAGTAGTGTTGGGCAGGTCAGGTGTGGTCAGTAGTGTTGGGCAGGTCAGTAGTGTTGGGCAGGTCAGGTGTGGTCAGTAGTGTTGGGCAGGTCAGGTGTGGTCAGTAGTGTTGGGCAGGTCAGGTGTGGTCAGTAGTGTTGGGCAGGTCAGGTGTGGTCAGAAGTGTTGGGCAGGTCAGGTGTGGTCAGTAGTGCTGGGAAGGTCAGGTGTGGTCGGTGGTGTTGGGCAGGTGAGGTGTGGTCGGTGGTGCTGGGCAGGTGAGGTGTGGTCGGTGGTGTTGGGCAGGTGAGGTGTGGTCGGTGGTGCTGGGTAAACTCTGGGTAAATTACCCGCTGGTGTGAGGTAAACTCTTGGTAGACTTTACGGATATGGACCTAAATGCAAAAAAGTGCTTACATACTTCTAACCACTGAACATACAAGTTGCTTACACATCAGGAGGCCACAGCTGGCTGCCCTGGCTTCACAGCTCCTCTGTCAGAGGTCAAACCCAGGTCAGGGTATTAAGACGTACCAGGAGGAATAAGCAGGCCTATTCCGTGACCTGCCTGACACAGCAGACACTCCCTCCCTGGTGGAGATTTATTTCTGCCTTCCATGGTTGATCCCACTAAGGGATGAGACACACACGATCCTCCATCAGGACCACGACCGTATTCCACAGAGGCAGCTTCTTCCCCACGGGCATCAGCCTCTTCAACCAGGCCTGTGTCCCCCTCTGACCCCCACCCCCCAAACCCACCACGGACTCCATCACCGCTAAGAGACACACATTTCCAAACTCATATATACTGGAGGAAACATATTAGACTGATGGACAAAGCTACTGAATTACATCTATATGCGCTCTCTTTGCCCGTGTTCGAGTTTTTTCAACGTGAGCCACGATTTTCACAGAAATCTCAGCATTCTTATTGCATCGCTTCCCAAATCGTCCCTCCCTAAAAATTTGTGTCTACTTTTTATTTGTCGGAATTAACACTGATATACAGAAGGACACATGGGCATTTGGGGAAGCTATGATACTGCTCTAGAACTCTGTACACACACACACACACACACACACACGCGCACACGCCAAGGGAAGTCGGTGGCAGAAAAGAGAAACGGTGTGTTTGTTGCTATATGAATGGCGCTGTGACGTCAGGTTAGACAACACAGAGCACTTACATAACCAGGACTGAGCCCACATCCTGACTGGAGGCTTCAGCACCAACACTGTAGCACTGAGCACCCTGACTGAACACTGCAGGACTGAGTATCCTGACTGAACACTGCAGCACTGGGACAGTACCCTGACTGAACACTGCAGGGCTGAGACACTGGGACAGTATCCTGACTGAACACTGCAGGACTGAGTATCCTGACTGAACACTGCAGGGCTGAGACACTGGGACAGTATCCTGACTGAACACTGCAGGGCTGAGACACTGGGACAGTATCCTGACTGAACACTGCAGGACTGAGTATCCTGACTGAACACTGCAGGGCTGAGACACTGGGACAGTATCCTGACTGAACACTGCAGCACTGGGACACTGGGACAGTAGCCTGACTGAACACTGCAGCACTGGGACAGTACCCTGACTGAACACTGCAGGGCTGAGACACTGGGACAGTATCCTGACTGAACACTGCAGGACTGAGTATCCTGACTGAACACTGCAGCACTGGGACAGTATCCTGACTGAACACTGCAGGGCTGAGACACTGGGACAGTATCCTGACTGAACGCTGCAGCACTGGGACACTGGGACAATATCCTCACTGAACACTGCAGGACTGAGTATCCTGACTGAACACTGCAGGACTAGGACAGTATCCTGACTGAACACTGCAGGACTAGGACAGTATCCTGACTGAACACTGCAGGACTAGGACAGTATCCTGACTGAACACTAACTACAGGGCTGAGACACTGGGACAGTATCCTGACTGAACACTGCAGGACTAGGACAGTATCCTGACTGAACACTGCAGGACTAGGACAGTATCCTGACTGAACACTGACTGCAGGGCTGAGACACTGGGACAGTATCCTGACTGAACACTGCAGGAGTAGGACAGTATGCTGACTGAACACTGACTGCAGGGCTGAGACACTGGGACAGTATCCTGACTGAACACTGCAGGAGTAGGACAGTATCCTGACTGAACACTGCAGGACTAGGACAGTATCCTGACTGAACACTGCAGGACTAGGGGCTGAGCTTGTGGAACAGCAGCAGTGTGAGCAGCAGAGTGACCCCCCCCCCCCCCCCCCCCCCCCCCCAGGCTCCAGGTAGTGTGGGGGTACATGATCTCGCCCTGCATCATCCCCTCAGGACCATGTCTGATGGGGGTTAGCATGAACCATCACCAGAAGCTTGAGAGAGAGAGAGGTGTGTGTGTGAGAGAGAGAGAGAGAGAGGTGTGTGTGTGTGTGTGTGAGAGAGAGAGAGGTGAGAGAGAAGAGTGACCGAGTTAGAGAGAGAGAAAGAGAGAGGAAGAGAGGTGAGAGAGAAGGAAAGAAAGAGAGAGGTGGGATGGAGAGAAGAGTGAGCCAGATGACAGTCAGGTGGACAGAGTTTAAAAACGCTGAAAGACACTCATTACTTCTTGATCACAGTACATGCAGAGGAGAACCAAGGCCTCTAAATATTTCAAAAGACATGAAAGGCTAAACAAAAAATCTCAATCAACATCCAAATAAATAATTCATACCGGTATGTGCCAACAGAATAGATCAAGAGTAGAATAAAGACAAGCAAACAAACACACGCGCCATGAGAGCGGCTTCCTGTGTTCAGCGTGCAGACAGGCCTGTGACGCTTACAATGTGGCTATTTTTATAAACGTCAAAACAGGAGGAGGAGAGGGAGAGAGAGAACGAGAGAGGGAGTGAGAGAAAGAGGGTGTTAGGAAGCAGGAACAAAGATGTTAGTGTGAAGTCTACCCCGGGGGGGGGGGGGGGGGTCTACTGTAGATCCCCACCACCGTCACCACTATGTGTGGGCGAGCCCCGAGCAGCTACAGCGAGGAGGGGGGGCGGAATAGTCACACACACAAAAAAATATGTCAGATGCTCGTTTCCTGTTTGACGGAGAGAGCGAGTGACAGTGCGTGACTAAAGCCCTGGCACTCATATCGCCGTGACATTTAAGCTACTCAACACAGGGCCCCCTCCGTCCGACCTCTGACCCTGGCTGGCTGCCCTCCTCCCCGCGCCAACCCAAGTCCCTCTCAGCAACAAAGCCGACACTGATGGTCAGCGGGAGCTCCTCTCTCTGGTGACCAGCACCGCGGGACGGGCAGCCCCTAGACACTCACACACACTCTGTAGGCCGAACACGGCCACTTCTGGTCACTGCCGCCATGCAGGTTTGAAATAATGTTACGAAACTAGGCTTCATTGATGCACATATCTCCTGTGTTCAATGACGAAGAAGGAAAGAGAGAGAGCTTTGACTTTCAACGTGAGTGGTTCGGACACAAGCAAGAGCTCTCAGTCGCTGGAGCGGGTGGCTGTGTCCTGGAGTGTGTGATGCCTGGCACCGGGGCACTGGACCGGGCAGAGAGGAGCGCTATACTGGGCAGCATGGTGAGCCTGAGCTAGGATATCTCACAGGATCTGATAAAGCAGCACATCTGCCACGCTGCCATACCAACATCACTCTCTCTCACACTACATGTCTCTGTGTCTCTCTCTCTCTCTCTGTCTCTCTGTGTGTTTTTCTCTCCCCTCACTCATCTGACCCTGTACTAAAGCCCCTGCACCATATAAACCGTCCACTGCACGGCTACTGACCTTTCATTCGCGCAGTCAGGATGTCCCTCACACACGGAAAGCTGGGCTAAATATTCTGTCTCGTGTTATTGTGTGAATGTGTGTGTGTGTGTGTGTGTTAGTGTGTGTGAGGTGTGCGTTTGTGTGTGTGAATGTGTGTTAGTGTGTGAATGTGTGTGTGTGTGTGTGTGTGTAGGTGTGTGTGAATGTGTGTGTGTAAGTGTGTGTGAATGTGTGTTAAGTGTGTGTGTGTATGTTAGTGTGTGTTAGTGTGGCGATCTCACCTTGATGGACTCTGTACTAAAGCGGATCTTGCGGCTAGGGGGCGGGTCCTCCTCCACAGGAAGGCCGCTGATCTCACAGCAGCTGGACTCGGGCTCGTAAGGCTCATCCTCCTCTTCCTCCTCCTCCTCATCCACCTGGCTACCTCCAGAGTCCTCCCCCACCGCGCTGTAGGCGCTGATATCCACCGCCTCTGCCCCCGCCTCCTCCTTCCCAGTCCTCTCCTCCTGCTCCTCCCCCCCGCCACCCTGGCCCGGGTCTCCGTCCTGCCCGCCCGCGCCCTTCGGAGAGGCGTCCCTCACCGTAGCTCCTCCCTCCGCGCCGTCCCCCCCGTTCTCCAGGGAGGGCTGCCCCTCAGCTTGGACCAGCGTGGCCTCCTGGCCTCCGGAACGTTCCTCGGCCTTTCCTTCGGCAGCGGCGGCGGCGTCTGACGCGGCCCCGTCCCGGAGCTCCTCTGTCACGCCGCCAGGCTGCTGCGCGGGGCCGCCGTTCAGGACCTCGGAGAAGATGGAGGAGGAGGAGGCCCCCGCCGTCCCCCTGGGGGCCCTGGGAGGAGGAGGCCCCGCCTCGCGGTCCCTGAGACCGCGGCCCTCCTCGTCTTCACGGCGGCCCGACGTCTGCGGGGCGGCGGTGGTGGGGAGCGGCACGCGGACCCTCTTGGTGATGACCTTGGAGTTGAGCACACCCACCTTGGCGCTGACCCCCCGCGAGGGTAGCGGCGGCGTGGAGGAGAGGCGGTGCAAGTTGCTGCGGAGCTCGGCCGCCCGCTCGAACACGGCGCTGAGCTGGCTGACGGTGGGCGACACGGCCTCGGACGCGTCCAGGCTGTCCAGGGACTCCGTGCTGCCATTAAAGCGGGCCACCACATCCAGCCTGCCGTCCTGGAAGCCTGAAGCGCGATCGGTCTTCAGCAAGACGCGGGTGGTGGCGGCCTTTTCCTGCTGCTGCAGCTGCTGCTGCTCAAAGATCCTGCGCGTCTCCTGCAGTTTGGAGTAGCTGGGCGACGAGGCCCGCTGGTGGCCGTTCTCCGCCTTGGGGTCGAACCGGTTGACGCGTTCTGACACGGAGGAACCGAGCTTCAGCAGCGCGCTGTGGTCCACGTTCTCGTTCAGGCTCCCGGCCCTGGGCAGGGACAGACGCACCGACTTCTCCGTCTCGTTCGCCCTGCTCGGGTCTAGTTCTCCCGGACCCTCCCCCTCCGACGGAGACTGCATTTGCATGAACATGTTTTTGATACGGTGCACGTTAGAGCCGTACCGGCGGCCGCGCGGGCCCTCCTGGAAATCTCCGTTGGCGGCGGCAGCATCCTTCACGGGCTTCAGCGCCTGCATCCCTGCTTCGTACGCGCTCCTGTGCGGGGATGGGCTCCTGAGGGTCGACCCGGAGCCGCCGCTCTTGGTGGAGGATTCCGTCTTCATCATGGTCAGTCGAGCGTCTCAGCGGATGCTCAGCAGCGGCATGTCTCTTCTCTTCCCCCCGGCGGACGCACAGATCTGTCCTTTCCGCCAACAGTCGGGTTCTGCTGGGAGGGGGGGTGGCGTCTCCCGGCTGGGCTAGAATGGCAGACACAGAGAAACGAACACGGTTATCGTTTTAGGCCGCTTGCATCCACTGTGATCCGATATGCAGCGGAGTGGAGGCGATGCATCTGTCATGAGCTTCTTTGTAATTAAAATAAAAAATCCCAATCAAAAAACACAATAGGTTGGAAAAATGTGCCGGTCATTAAAACACATTAGTAGGAAACTGGAACAGTAAGTAATGAGCCGCGGATTTACCGCTGGTGACAGATTGCTTCTGCTTTAATCCCTTTTCACCGGAGCATCTTTGTGACGTGTTGATTCTGTGATCTGCAGATTTCTGCTCCTCGCGTAAAAAGCAGACTGCAGCATGGAGGAGGGGCGCCGCCGGGTCATAGTGCCGGTCCGTTCTTTTCGCATGTTAGGCTAATAGCGTGTTTTAGTCATGGAATGGGTTGAATCTTGTTCGTTCGTGTAGCCTACACCCCGCGGAGCCTAGTCTACACACAAGAAAACACATTTGTAAAGTAAATAAATAAATAAATAACCTCACTTCTTGTCAATTACATTTAGACAATATGAATCGGAAGGAACTTTGACGCATTAGGACCCTGCGGAAATGAAGGACACACTCTCAGTTTCTGTGTCCAATGATTCATTCGTTCAACATTGCTTGTCGCTTCTTCATCTGAGAGTAATGATTCTGATGGTACAGTGTGAACAATTTCAGATCATACAAAGTTGCTTGTTTAACGAATAGCCAATTGGTACTTTTTTAACAATGGCGGCTGCTGTAGTGAATGTTGTAGATATACTCCCACAGCGTACGGCTGTTTCCCACCCACGTGATTTAGTAGAATACAGCCCACAATCTATTATCAGTAGGTACATTTTTGGGAAGATAGGCCTACAGATTGAATGGTATGCAATTGGGCTCATGAGAAAATACACCATTCTTGTGTTCTATAGGCACCAATAGGCACACCGAACAGTTGCTTTTGCGTTTGTTATGTGGCTTAAAGGGATAATAATGGTCTTAAATGTGTTGATGCTTGACGAATTAATATTAGCTTCAAATATTTAAAATGAATTAGTAAAAAGTGTTGGAATTATTACTCCATAAAGTCTACAGACACTGTACCCCCCCCCCCCCCCATACACACACACACCACACACACACACAACAAAAACAACACGCACGCGCACACATTTAGGAAACAGTGGGCAAAAATAGCCCTGAAATGCCTCACCCTCCTCTCTGCTGGCCTTGTCAATCAAAGACAAAACAAGATGGCATACACGGGGAGCTGGGTCTTCTTTCTCACAGGCAAGTTTACTTTGTACAACAGCACTTTACTTTACTTTAAAGATAATCTTTTATTTACTTTGTACAACAGCACTTTACTTTACTTTAAAGATAATCTTTTATTTATGATCAACTCTGCCTCAGAAAACGTTGCGCTTAATCTCAGATAGAGATTATGAGCTCTACACTAACATGCCTTCTTGTGGTTTAACATGTTGACAAACTTATTTTGCTTCCAAAACATTTGATTTTGAAATCATGACACATTGTATTTGTAGCAATGTTTTGGGGAGAATTCATTTCATTAATTAGGTGTATTATCATTGATAAGTTGGTACTAGTTAGTCGCATGTGTTCTACTTCTACAGTGTGTGTGGCCAGCTTCTTGGTGGCCAAGGGAGACATTAAGATAGATGCTCGTGCAGGACAGCTATTTGTGTTCGAGCTACTGAGAGAGACCTTCCAGAATGAATTTGAACCTTTCCTGAAACACTATGGTAAGATCGTCAACCCCTCAGACCGGCAGAGTGTTCACCACTAACACCAGCACCATGTTCACTACTAACACCAGCACTGTGTTCACCACTAACACCAGCACCGTGTTCACTACTAACACCAGCACTGGGTTCACCACTAACACCAGCACCATGTTCACCACTAACACCAGCACTGGGTTCACCACTAACACCAGCACCATGTTCACTACTAACACCAGCACTGTGTTCACCACTAACACCAGCACCATGTTCACTACTAACACCAGCACTGTGTTCACCACTAACACCAGCACCATGTTCACCACTAACACCAGCACTGGGTTCACCACTAACACCAGCACCATGTTCACTACTAACACCAGCACCATGTTCACTAGTAATACCAGCACTGGGTTCACCACTAACACCAGCACCATGTTCACTACTAACACCAGCACCATGTTCACTAGTAATACCAGCAATGTGTTCACCACTAACACCAGCACCATGTTCACCACTAACACCAGCCCCATGTTCACTAGTAATACCAGCAATGTGTTCACCACTAACACCAGCACCATGTTCACTACTAACACCAGCACTGGGTTCACCACTAACACCAGCACCATGTTCACTAGTAATACCAGCAATGTGTTCACCACTCACACCAGCACCATGTTCACTAGTAATACCAGCAATGTGTTCACCACTAACACCAGCACCATGTTCACTACTAACACCAGCACTGTTCACCACTAACACCAGCACCATGTTCACTAGTAATACCAGCACTGTGTTCACCACTAACACCAGCACCATGTTCACTAGTAATACCAGCACTGGGTTCACCACTAACACCAGCACCATGTTCACTAGTAATACCAGCAATGTGTTCACCACTAACACCAGCACCATGTTCATTAGTAATACCAGCACTGTGTTCACCACTAACACCAGCACCATGTTCACTAGTAATACCAGCACTGGGTTCACCACTAACACCAGCACCATGTTCACTAGTAATACCAGCAATGTGTTCACCACTAACACCAGCACCATGTTCACTAGTAATACCAGCACTGGGTCCACCACTAACACCAGCACCATGTTCATTAGTAATACCAGCACTGTGTTCACCACTAACACCAGCACCATGTTCACTAGTAATACCAGCAATGTGTTCACCACTAACACCAGCACCATGTTCACTACTAACACCAGCACTGGGTTCACCACTAACACCAGCACCATGTTCACTAGTAATACCAGCAATGTGTTCACCACTCACACCAGCACCATGTTCACTAGTAATACCAGCAATGTGTTCACCACTAACACCAGCACCATGTTCACTACTAACACCAGCACTGTTCACCACTAACACAGGCACCATGTTCACTAGTAATACCAGCACTGTGTTCACCACTAACACCAGCACCATGTTCACTAGTAATACCAGCACTGGGTTCACCACTAACACCAGCACCATGTTCACTAGTAATACCAGCAATGTGTTCACCACTAACACCAGCACCATGTTCATTAGTAATACCAGCACTGTGTTCACCACTAACACCAGCACCATGTTCACTAGTAATACCAGCACTGGGTTCACCACTAACACCAGCACCATGTTCACTAGTAATACCAGCAATGTGTTCACCACTAACACCAGCACCATGTTCACTAGTAATACCAGCACTGGGTCCACCACTAACACCAGCACCATGTTCATTAGTAATACCAGCACTGTGTTCACCACTAACACCAGCACCATGTTCACTAGTAATACCAGCAATGTGTTCACCACTAACACCAGCACCATGTTCACTAGTAATACCAGCAATGTGTTCACCACTAACACCAGCACCATGTTCACTAGTAATACCAGCACTGTGTTCACCACTAACACCAGCACCATGTTCACTAGTAATACCAGCAATGTGTTCACCACTAACACCAGCACCATGTTCACTAGTAATACCAGCACTGTGTTCACCACTAACACCAGCACCATGTTCACTAGTAATACCAGCACTGGGTTCACCACTAACACCAGCACCATGTTCACTAGTAATACCAGCAATGGGTTCACCACTAACACCAGCACCATGTTCACTAGTAATACCAGCACTGGGTTCACCACTAACACCAGCACCATGTTCACTAGTAATACCAGCAATGTGTTCACCACTAACACCAGCACCATGTTCACTAGTAATACCAGCACTGGGTCCACCACTAACACCAGCACCATGTTCATTAGTAATACCAGCACTGTGTTCACCACTAACACCAGCACCATGTTCACTAGTAATACCAGCAATGTGTTCACCACTAACACCAGCACCATGTTCACTAGTAATACCAGCAATGTGTTCACCACTAACACCAGCACCATGTTCACTAGTAATACCAGCACTGTGTTCACCACTAACACCAGCACCATGTTCACTAGTAATACCAGCAATGTGTTCACCACTAACACCAGCACCATGTTCACTAGTAATACCAGCACTGTGTTCACCACTAACACCAGCACCATGTTCACTAGTAATACCAGCACTGGGTTCACCACTAACACCAGCACCATGTTCACTAGTAATACCAGCAATGGGTTCACCACTAACACCAGCACCATGTTCACTAGTAATACCAGCACTGGGTTCACCACTAACACCAGCACCATGTTCACTAGTAATACCAGCAATGTGTTCACCACTAACACCAGCACCATGTTCACTAGTAATACCAGCAATGTGTTCACCACTAACACCAGCACCATGTTCACCACTAACACCAGCACAGTGTTCACCACTAACACCAGCACCATGTTCACTAGTAATACCAGCAATGTGTTCACCACTAACACCAGCACCATGTTCACTACTAACACCAGCACTGTGTTCACCACTAACACCAGCACCATGTTCACTAGTAATACCAGCAATGTCTTCACCACTAACACCAGCACCATGTTCACTAGTAATACCAGCACTGTGTTCACCACTAACACCAGCACCATGTTCACTAGTAATACCAGCACTGGGTTCACCACTAACACCAGCACCATGTTCACTAGTAATACCAGCAATGGGTTCACCACTAACACCAGCACCATGTTCACTAGTAATACCAGCACTGGGTTCACCACTAACACCAGCACCATGTTCACTAGTAATACCAGCAATGTGTTCACCACTAACACCAGCACCATGTTCACTAGTAATACCAGCAATGTGTTCACCACTAACACCAGCACCATGTTCACCACTAACACCAGCACAGTGTTCACCACTAACACCAGCACCATGTTCACTAGTAATACCAGCAATGTGTTCACCACTAACACCAGCACCATGTTCACTACTAACACCAGCACTGGGTTCACCACTAACACCAGCACCATGTTCACTAGTAATACCAGCAATGTGTTCACCACTAACACCAGCACCATGTTCACTAGTAATACCAGCAATGTGTTCACCACTAACACCAGCACCATGTTCACTAGTAATACCAGCAATGTGTTCACCACTCACACCAGCACCATGTTCACTAGTAATACCAGCAATGTGTTCACCACTAACACCAGCACCATGTTCATTAGTAATACCAGCACTGGGTTCACCACTAACACCAGCACCATGTTCACTAGTAATACCAGCAATGTGTTCACCACTCACACCAGCACCATGTTCACTACTAACACCAGCACTGTGTTCACCACTAACACCAGCACCATGTTCACTAGTAATACCAGCAATGTGTTCACCACTAACACCAGCACCATGTTCACTACTAACACCAGCACTGTGTTCATTAGTAATACCAGCACTGTGTTCACCACTAACACCAGCACCATGTTCATTAGTAATACCAGCACTGGGTTCACCACTAACACCAGCACCATGTTCACTAGTAATACCAGCAATGTGTTCACCACTCACACCAGCACCATGTTCACCACTAACACCAGCACAGTGTTCACCACTAACACCAGCACCATGTTCACTAGTAATACCAGCACTGGGTTCACCACTAACACCAGCACCATGTTCACTAGTAATACCAGCAATGTATTCACCACTAACACCACCAGGTTCACCACTAACACCACCAGGTTCACCACTAACACCAGCACAGTCCTGTCTTGTCCTGTCTATGATGTGTGAGTCTGTGTGTATAGATCTCTGTGTGTATAGATCTCTGTGTGTATAGATCTCTGTGTGTATACCGTGACATGTTTTGCGTTTTATATCTGGATGGTCATCTTTTTGTGATAATGTGTAATGTCAGTTGTTGTTTTTTTGTCTTTTAATATGTGTGTCCTTTTAGATGAGCTACTTTTGTAAATTATGTAATCTTTTTCAGTGTAAACTGCGATTGTGAATTAAATAAACTCTAACAAACAAACAAACAAAATAGTGTTCACCAGCGTTCACCACTAACACCAGCACCATGCTGAAATCAGAACATGTCAGTATAATCTCAGTGTTGTCTTGGTGCAGCTCTGATGCTGTTCTCAGATCTGATGTTGTTCTCACTCTGATGCTGTTCTCAGCTCTGATGCGGCAGGCTCAAAACTCACCTCTTCAATAAGTACTACTAGGATCCTCCCTTCTAAGCACCTAGTTTATTTATATTGTGCTAATCATGCACTTTGTCATTAGCACTAAATTATATGCTCTTAATCACCCATTTGGAAAGGAGATGCACTTGTTAGTTCTGATGTGCGGTATTACACTGACCACCTACATTAAGTGCAATTATTGTAAGTGGCTTTGGATAAAAGTGTGTGCTAAATGACTGTAATGTAACATAATGAAGCGTCTCCCTCCTCCTCCAGGCCGAGTCTACAACGACCCCATGGTGTTCAAGTGCAACAGGCAGTCCTTCCCTGACCTGCCCGCCTGGCTGCGCTTCACCCAGAGGGACGGCTTTAAAAATGGCTTCCTCTACGGCACCCCGATGACCCCAGGCAAGAACATCATAGAGGTACACACTCAGGAACCACAACACTGAATCATAGAGGTACACACTCAGGAACCACAACACTGAATCATAGAGGTACTGTACACACTGAACAACCACAACAATGTGCTCAACTGACTGCAGCTGTAGGATTTATATTGTTTTGGTAGCAGATGAATACATTTGAAATCAATCTGATGCATGCAGTGTCTTGCATGGAGGATATGTAAATGCATAGTAGCATAATCACAATGCTTTTACAATGGATACCTGACGTGTAACACGTCTCTCCGGTTCTGTGCTCTCTAACAGATCACAGTCATCAACAAACGCAGCTATGACTCGTTCAGAGACAGACTGATCATTAATGTTGGTTCTCAGGGTAAGAGATCTTTCTCCTCATCACTTGTCTGGGATGTACTTGTAAAACGATAATTACATTGATTACATACAAAATTAACAGTTGTGATCAGGTATGTTTTTGTAAAATAAAAAAAATAAACTGCCCATGCTCATTAATTGAATCTCATCACAGTGGTTAGCATGAACGTCCTGTTCTGGTTAGCATGATTTTCCTGATCTCATCACAGTGGTTAGCATGAACCTCCTGTGCTCTCCTTGAACTATCTCTTCCTCTGACCCCTGCAGTGAAACCGATGCCTTTCCAAGCCGAGTTCTTCCTCAAACAGAGACAAATCGAGGAGGTGCTGCCCGCTAATGTTCGGGAGCAGATCAGGCAGGACTTGCAATGGATGTGGGGCACAGACAAGCTGGAGTTTGTCAACATCACGTCTGCTCTCGACCGCGGCGGTAGAGTCCCCCTCCCCCTGCCGGGTCACTTTGAGAGGTACGGTGCCACGCGTCACAGTTAATGCCAACCGACCACAGCCACAGACAGAAAACATAGGAACATCAGTGTTTTGGAATGGACGGTTGTGGTTGGATAACGGGTGGTATGTGTGGCGTGGTCTTAGCGTGTACGTAAAGGTGGGGTCAGACCAGGGCTTCTCAGAGTGTCTGCTGAAGCTGCGGACCACAGAGCAGCAGAGGCTGTGTGAGCTGGGCGGCCACAAGATCCCCGGGGACTGCTCCGCCTGCTCCGTACCCCTGAACTGTGTCACCTGGTGCCAGTCAGTACTGGTGAGTCCAGCTGTCCAGGATAGCATGTCACAGTAGAGCATGGGACGGCACAGTACAGCACAGTACAATACAGCACAGCATAGCACTGCGTAGCACAGCATGGCACAGCTTAACATAGCACAGCACAGCACAGCATAGCACAGTACAATACAGCACAGCATCACACAGTTTAGCATAGCATAGCATAGCACAGTACAGCATGGCACAGTATAGTATAGCATAGCACGGCACAGCATAGTATAGCACAGCATAGTATAGCACAGCATAGCATAGCAGGGCACAGCATGAGACGGCATATTAAAGCACAGCATAGCACAGCATAGCATAGCACAGAACAACATACTGTAGCATAGCACAACATAGCAAAGCACAGCATAGTATAGCATAGCACAGCAAGTATAGCACAGCATAGAACAGTACAGCATATCATAGATTAGATTAGTCTTTATTGTCCTTTGCTGGAAATTCATATTTACTGAACTGTACAAGTGCAGCACACACCATAAACCCATTACCCTCAAACCCCACATTCAATTTCACATTTACACATACTGTATACACCAAGACGAATTTACACATACCCATACAGTAATACATGTACACGTGGTCATAGCATAGCACAGCACAACACAGCATAGCATAGCATAGCATAGCATAGCATAGCAAAGCATAGCATAGCATAGCAAGATTCAAGATAGCATAGCAAGATTCAAGATTTCTTTATTTGTCCCCAAAATTATGCTCGTTACAGTTAGACTCCAATACTCAATTTACATGTTACTCATTTAGAGTATAGCACAGCTTAGCATAGCATAGCAGAGCACAGCATGGTACAGCATAGCACGGGACAGCATAGCACAGGATAGCATAGCACAGCACAGCGGACATGGCAAAAATTCAAGAGGACCAGTTATGCCTGTATCAACACTTTGAAACCATCCTACCCCCCCCCCCCCCCCCCCCCCCCCCCGCCCCATGTCTAGTTTGATCTGTCCGGACCCGTGGCCATGCCTCCCGCCCCCACCATGGGCCCCGGGATCCTGGAGGGCGGGGGCATCTACGCTCCCCCCGAGTCCCCAGCGGCTAGGAACTACGTCCCAGACTACGTGGTGACGGTGCTGGTGCCCCTGGTCCTGGCCGCCGTCCTTGGGCTCCTCCTGGCCTACATCATGTGCTGCCGACGGGAGGGAGTGTACGCTCACAGACCACTAGCATGGGGAAGAGTGTATGCTCACAGACCACTAGCATGGGGAAGAGTGTACGCTCACAGACCACTAGCATGGGGAAGAGTGTACGCTCACAGACCACTAGCATGGGGAAGAGTGTATGCTCATAGACCACTAGCATGGGGAAGAGTGTATGCTCACAGACCACTAGCATGGGGAAGAGTGTACGCTCACAGACCACTAGCATGGGGAAGAGTGTATGCTCATAGACCACTAGCATGGGGAAGAGTGTACGCTCACAGACCACTAGCATGGGGAAGAGTGTACGCTCACAGACCACTAGCATGGGGAAGAGTGTACGCTCACAGACCACTAGCATGGAGAGAGTGTATGCTCATAGACCACTAGCATGGGGAAGAGTGTATGCTCACAGACCACTAGCATGGGGAAGAGTGTACGCTCACAGACCACTAGCATGGGGAAGAGTGTACGCTCACAGACCACTAGCATGGGGAAGAGTGTACGCTCACAGACCACTAGCATGGGGAAGAGTGTACGCTCACAGACCACTAGCATGGGGAAGAGTGTACGCTCACAGACCACTAGCATGATGAGAGTGTATGCTCACAGACCACTAGCATGGGGAAGAGTGTACGCTCACAGACCACTAGCATGGGGAAGAGTGTACGCTCACAGACCACTAGCATGGGGAAGAGTGTACGCTCACAGACCACTAGCATGGAGGGAGTGTACGCTCACAGACCACTAGCATGGAGGGAGTGTACGCTCACAGACCACTAGCATGGGGAAGAGTGTATGCTCACAGACCACTAGCATGGGGAAGAGTGTATGCTCACAGACCACTAGCATGGGGAAGAGTGTATGCTCACAGACCACTAGCATGGAGGGAGTGTACGCTCACAGACCACTAGCATGGGGAAGAGTGTATGCTCACAGACCACTAGCATGGAGAGAGTGTATGCTCATAGACCACTAGCATGGGGAAGAGTGTACGCTCACAGACCACTAGCATGGGGAAGAGTGTACGCTCACAGACCACTAGCATGGGGAAGAGTGTATGCTCATAGACCACTAGCATGGAGGGAGTGTACGCTCACAGACCACTAGCATGGAGGGAGTGTACACTCACAGACCACTAGCATGGGGAAGAGTGTATGCTCACAGACCACTAGCATGGGGAAGAGTGTATGCTCACAGACCACTAGCATGGGGAAGAGTGTACACTCACAGACCACTAGCATGGAGAGTGTGTATGCTCATAGACCACTAGCATGGAGAGAGTGTATGCTCACAGACCACTAGCATGGGGAAGAGTGTATGCTCACAGACCACTAGCATGGAGGGAGTGTATGCTCACAGACCACTAGCATGGAGGGAGTGTATGCTCACAGACCACTAGCATGGAGGGAGTGTATGCTCACAGACCACTAGCATGGAGGGAGTGTACACTCACAGACCACTAGCATGGAGGGAGTGTATGCTCACAGACCACTAGCATGGAGGGAGTGTATGCTCACAGACCACTAGCATGGAGGGAGTGTATGCTCACAGACCACTAGCATGGAGAGTGTGTATGCTCATAGACCACTAGCATGGGGGGAGTGTACGCTCACAGACCACTAGCATGGGGGGAGTGTACGCTCACAGACCACTAGCATGGGGGGGTACACTCACAGGCCACTAACTTGGGGGGAGTTTATGCTCACAGACCACTAGCATGGGGGGGCGGTGTATCTTCCTATTAGCCAGAGTGAATTCACCTGTTGAATGTCACTAGCATGGTGGGGGTGGGGGTTGAACTCCACTAAATCTGTATCTTCTTGATTTCCAGAGAGAAGAGGGATGCCATGACACCAGAGTAAGTACCAAAACAACAACAACACTGGTATCTAGTTCTAGTACACCTGCTATTACCAGGTGGTGTCTTCAGTGACACGGTCCGGGCAGCCTCTCAGCTCGCCTCCTGGCGTCTGTCTGTCTGCTGCAGCATCCAGCTGTACCACCATCACACCATCCACGGGAACAGCAGCGAGCTGCGGAGCATGGCCGGGGGGAGAGGAGTGCCCCCTCCCCTGTCCACCCTGCCCATGTTCAACTCCCGGAGCGGCGAGAGCGCCCCGCCCCTCCTCACCGACAGCCCCAGCGTGCCCCTCATCCTGGCGCAGCAGTGAGTACATTACATCACATTACATTACAGTACAGTACATTGCCCATGTTTTAATGTTTTTGTGGTCCCTATTGTTCCTATCCCCTCGGATGTTTGTTGTTGTACAATTTTAATGTTGGTGTCTTGTCTGTCTAATGTTGCTCAATGTTTCAATGTTTTCTCCTCCTTGGAACCCACGCTTTGAGCAACCTAAACAGTTGTAATTAGTATGCGTGTAAAAAATAAATTGACTATGACTATGACTATTGCATCACATTACGTTAGTCATTTAGCAGACACCTTTAGGGCTTGACCATGACCTGGAGGTACAGTAGTATTTGCTCAACAGTGGCTGGAATGACAGGAAGACCCCCACAGTGACCTGAAGGGCCTCAGAATTGCTTTCATACACCATCTTCTTTAGACTGATAAATGGGTTCTGATATTTGGTTATATCGCCATCTAGTGGAGCACATTGAATGTAGAAAAATTAGAAACATTCTAGGTCACTCACTATTGAAAGTAAAATGTAAATACTGTTAGAACAACTGTAATTCACTTACTGTTCACTTTCGAATAAATGGGTTGTATATTTCCATTAAACACAAAACACTTTTACATAAAACAATAGAAGGAAGTTCTTCTTCCACCATATCATTGTGTTTTTCTTGTGTTTTCACAGACAGCCGAACATTGACACGTTGCCAAGGTAACGCCGCCCCAGCCTCTCTGTTCTGTGTCTAACTGATCACTGAGCTGGATTACTGGCAAACACAACGCAGGAAACATTACTGTGTTCTTGGTTCACAGGAAATGAAGACATCGAAGTAAAGAAGACATCAGCCTACTTTCAGAGATGTTTAATACGTATGCTAAATCTGACTATCATATTGTCTACTGTAGGAGAGGAAGTATGTCATCATGAGTGTTTATTATTACTGGATGTTTTATTGTGTGGCCCTCTTCTTGCTGGGGTTCTGTCACTGTGCCGTGGCTTTGAATTAACACTTTGCACAAATACATGTTCCTGTGTGAGCGGGAATCTTGGTGACATTTAACTTATTCGTGTCTATATGAACAGTGCAATAACAAATACAGACAGCTATCCTGACCCAGACAATCTATACATACATACAATATGACATACAGACAGCTAGCCTGACCCAGACAATCTATACATTCGAATTGTATACTACTAATTGTATACAAGAGTTGAATGTATATGAAATTGATAAATAAGTTGATTGTAGATTTTTCAGGGTAGACCCAGTAATATATAACACAGCAAAGTTATAGACACATTTTCTACGTTGGCTTGATCCAGTGAACAGCATCCCTGTGAAACTCCCACAATTAGAAAAATCCGCCAGTGAAGGCATGGACGTTTTTTTTCATAATCTCAAATGATGAAATTATGAATTGCAATGTTTGCTAATCGTTTTCCTAGATGTATATGCCCCTTTTGTAACACAATTCAAATCCAAATGAAAGTAATATAGTATGTATTGGATTGTATTATCATGTTCATGATGAATAAGCGCCATGCCTATACATTTGAAAAAGAAATAGCAATGTTGGATTGTTTTAATTTTGTTTTAAACTTTACAGAGTGTGAAACAGCATCTTGATTGTATTTTTGCTACAATTTGTGCTACTCTAAAATTGAAAACATGAGAAATTATTTGTCATTTGAGCATTTAGATTTAATTTTTAATCATGCCAGTGCTATTGGATATATCTCAAATTGACAGGCATTATGCTTATTCATCATTTAAAAATTATATATTACTTTGAATTTCCTTTTTGTTACAAGAAACGCATACCCATTTAGTAAAATGAATTAATTAAGAAAAAAACGTCCATACTGCAGCTTGCAGTGATAATCGGGCATCAGGCAGGTGAAGGTTATCTCCAGAATCCTGCAGCCTCAGACCTGTCTGTCTCTGTAGCGCTGGACCAGGTAGAATCACAGCCGAAATATTTTCCAGTTTAATCCACCAGGGGTCACTAACACCACGCATACAACCTATTAGACGCTGTCTGGTCTGGCACCGTGACCGCGAGATTGAAATGTCTATTAATGGAAATCCTAGGGTGGGGTCAATAGATTTTATGGACAATGATGTCGTTGGCTAAATTAAATTTAGACATCCGGTTATATATATATATAACATATGCTCAAACTCATTTGCCAACGATTTATTTGAGCGAGTTCTCTCGGTAGCTGATGTGCAGTGGTTTCTTTACTGGCTGCCGAGAATCAGGAGCTTGGCGACGTGTCCGAGGAGAAGAACCGGAGCTGACCTGCTTTTCATTTGTCCACTGACAGCTGGAACTTATGGCTTAATGCTGTTCTGTGTTTGGTGCTTTTGTATAGGAAGTGTAACTGTACATTAATGCATGTAGATTTTTTTCCCCGAAACCATTGTTGCAAAAGAGAACTTGTTCTCTGTCAATCTGCTTTGTTAATAAAGGCTGAAATAGGTCTGTGTCATGAAGTAACGTGTTCTGTAGATCGGTGGTGTTCTGTACTGCACAGACAGGAGTCAATATCTGCTTTATTATGGGGCTTTATTAGATCAACTGTCAGACTGACTGGTGAAATATTATACTGTGAGCTGCAAAAGAGACTGGGGACAAGAGAAGCCAAGTTACTATTTCAAACATTGAGTAGACCACTTCACATGCTTTATTTCAGCATCCAAAATAATTAAAAACATCTTGATTTATTATACATGTACAAAATAAGTACAGATTCTCTCATTGAAACCATGAAAGTGTGTCTGCTTCAATTTCCGTTTTTTACTCTTTTCTTTTTTTAGAAACCTTCTCTAAAAAGCATTTCAACAAACAAAACAAAAGGGTGGGAATTGTGTGCTGTTTAGTGAAGAGGAATATCCACAGGGGCAAACAGACAAAGGTGAACAACATCAGACCTACAAACAGATCCACTTGCTTAATCTACACCAGACAGGGTTACATGCGTTCTATGCACAGTATTCATCTGTCAGAGGAACTCAACACTTAAGGAAGAAAACAATGGCATTGCATTGACAACAAGACAATAAGTTGACTAGCACCAAAGCTTCTGATAGCTTCTCTGTCAAACACCCAGAACTGGACCTCGTTGAGTGGATCACAATAGCACCTTAGACAGTTGTTTCTTTTCGTTGACAGGCTTGTAATGTAAAATATTCCCTAGTGTTCAGCAAACATTTGGGGGTAACTTTTTTGAGGTAGCCATTAAGGTATCAAAATGAAGATGAGCAACGTTCATGAATTTAGAACAAGAACACGCTTCATCGTTTGTACGATTTATTCAACACCAGAAAATGGTACAGTACATGGCATTTGTTGCTTTCAATGTCCTTCCGCAGTGGTAAAAAACAAAACAAAAAACGGCAGTCACCTGTGTGTCATCGAGGTTCTTTTTCAAACTCCAGGGGGGCGATCTTACACTTTACAAGTATATATTATTTTCTTGTTGCCAGTGGAAACAAAAGTTTCTTTTTAAGTGTCAATGTTGTAGGTTTTGTTTGAAGTAGCAGTCCCAAAAAGTGTTTTTCAGAATTGGAAAAAGTCTTCAGTAGAGTAGTTTTAAGCATGTGGACCAGTGGCAGCCGAATGCATAGAAAAAGATTTGAGAGATGACTTCTAGAAAAAATAAAAAAAATTCATGTCCAGATTTCTTTCTTTTTACAAGAAGCAAACGGGGCCAACTTCCACGCCAAATTCCTGATCAGGTGCACCAACGTCCATAGGAGCGATGTCAATGATGGGCAGGCGAGATGTTTTCGATGTTTTGTAATCTATGACTGTCTTGCCCCATGTGCCAGTGTGTGACTGTGGAGAGAGACAGAGGTGTGGTTAGATACTAACACAACTGATCTTTCTGCTATTCACCTGAACTTTAGATTAACCATGTGGAATGGTGAGTAAATTGCCAGGGCCTCCTCAGTGCTAGTAGATGCCACACACCTGCCACACATCCAGGTGTGCCCTCCCTACTCCCTATCTCCTACTCCCTAGGCCTTACCTCCTAGGTCCTACTCCCTACCTCCTACTCCCTAGGCCCTACTCTCTACTTCCTACTACCTACCTCCCACTCCCTAGGCCCTGCTCTCTACCTCCTACTATCTATGTCCTACTCCCTATGCCCTATCCCCTAGTCCCTACTCGCTAGGCCCTACCCCCTACCTCCTACTTCCTAGCCCCTACTCCCTACCTCCTACTCCCTAGGCCTGACTCCCTAGCCCCTACTCCCTCCCTCCTACTCCCTAGGCCATATTCTCTACCTCCTACACCTTAGCCCCTATTCCCTATCTCCTACTCCCTAGCACCTATTCTCTACCACCTACTCCCTACCTCCTACTCCATAGCCCCTATTCCCCTATTCTATGTCAGTAGATCTGACACCACTGAACAAGCAGAAACAAGATGGGCAAAATCTACATCACCATCAAATGACAAGGGAGCTGTCTCTATTGCTATCTAGTCTACTGAGGTTCCCAGGGGTGGCTAGTCAGTGTGAAGGGGATAGGATAGGTTGGGGAGGGGGAGTTATTCTCACCGTGCAGCCGTCCTCCGTGACGCTGTATGTGAAGCGGCTGTTGCCCTCGGCTCTGATCTCGATGTCGTTGGAGCCCTGCAGCAGCAGGGCCTTCTTCAGGTTGCCGCTCTGCTGGTCCATGTAGGCGATGCTGTTCTTGCAGTGGTAGGTGAGGTTCTGGCTGGCCTGGTTGGACATCAGTCTCATGAAGGCCATCTGGATGTTGACGTCGTCGGAGTCAGCGCCCTCGGAGCCGTACAGGAACTGAGGAGGAGGAGAGGAGCGCAGGCTTTTAGTACCGTCAAAGAAGCTTAGATAAAACATATTGATGTACAGTAAGTGTTTTTGATTGTGGTATACTTCAACTTGACCACATGGACAGTGTCATATTCCAGTGTGTCTTGGTTTGTATCCATGTGTCGTGTTTCTGGCCTGGTCCTCACCTGGAATCCGCCGGTCATGGACTCGCTGAACCAGGTGTGCTTCTTCTCTCTGATCTTCTTGCTGGTGTACCAGTTCTTCATTGGGATGCTGGGCTGGGCAGGGGACACGCAGGTCTCGCCAGTCTCCATGTTGCAGAAGACCTTGATGGCGTCAAGAGGAGATCCCTGGTTGGGGTCCACCCAGTACTGGCCTGCAGGTGGGAGGGACACAGCGTGGGAATGAGGGGTCGGACGAGAAGAGGTGTCAGTTATCAGAACCCGTCCTGGAGAAGGAGCATTTTGGCCACTTTGGCCGGTACTAGCTAGTATACTAGGGTCTGCTCTCAATCCCAGCTATATGTGTACACGAAAACTACAGCGTGCTGTCATCTAGGGCTGGACTAGCTGGATTACTGACAGTACTGTAGGACATGCACTCGTTTGAGGTTGCACCTCAGCGCCCTGTTCCTATCAAGAGCGGTTCTAGAATATCAACGAGGGCCTGCTCTCAGGGGGAGGGAGCTACTAGAACACGCCAGGGGTTCTGCTTGTTACTAGAACACCCCAGAGGTTCTGTTAGTTACGAGAACACTCCAGAGGTTCTGCTAGTTACTAGAACACTCCAGGGGCTCTGCCTGTTACTAGAACCAGGGGTTCTTCTGGTTACTATTACATGCCAGGGGTTCTGATAGTTACTAGAATACACCAGGGGTTCTGCCTGTAACTAGAACACTCCAGGGGTTCTGTCTGTGACTAGAACACTCCAGGGGTTCTGCTAGTAACTAGTACACTCTGATAGTAACTAGTACACTCTGATAGTAACTAGTGCACTTGCTCACCGTTCTTCCACTCTGGATGGCACATCCTGATGTCACGGCACATGCGCGCAGGGTTCTTCTGGGTTCCCTCGGGGCTGCGGATGTTCTCGATCTTCTGGCTCAGGGTCTTCAGGGTGGTGTCCACCTCCATGTCGCGGTCGCGCATCATCTCGGCGTCGTCGTGCTGGTAGCCGGACCTGTAGGGGTCGGGGCCCTTCATCGGCTGTTCTGGGATGATGGGTATGGGGTGGCCTGGGGGGCCTGGGGGCCCGGGGGGTCCAGGAACACCAGGAGTACCCTAGATAACAAGGAACAGGAGCTCAGTTACCAACATGAGCATGTTTGTGTGTGTGCAGTATGTAAGAGGGCAGAGTGTTGGACTTACAGCGGGTCCCATCTCTCCATTGCGACCACGGGGTCCAGGGGGTCCGATAGGTCCGGGCAGACCGCTCATGCCGTCTTTACCAGGAGCACCGCTGCTACCAGAGGGTCCCTGTGGCAGAGGAACTAACATTCACAAAACAGCTTCTCCATTTCACCTGTACAAAATACAACTCTCATAACTGCTTATTGTGTGTGTGTGTGCGTGTGTGTGTGTGTGCGTGTGTGTGTGTGTGTGTGAGAGAGAGAGAGAGATAGAATGTGAAGCAGGCTAGAACAGCACTAGAACCTACTCTTGGTCCAGCAGGTCCAGCGGTACCAGCAGGTCCTTGCTCTCCAGGGCCTCCCTATGGGCGGACCAACACAACACACCACATAAAACAACACAACACTAGGATCTACGACACACCACATATCACAATACTAACAACCACAAGAGGACCTTCAACCCTAATATATCCTTCTGAAAGAGGAACGCATGTCGCTTCTACAATAGATAAAAGAGCCGTGGTTATCAGTCATTACATTTCATTACAGTCATTTAACGAATACTTTTATCCAAAGCGACTTACAATAATTGCATTTAGTATAGGCAGTCTGTCTGGGCCATATATGGCCCAGATGCGGCATTATGGCCTAGTTCCGGCCCATATATGGCCTAGATCAGCTTGCTACCAGCTCGCCAGAACTTCACAAGTGCATTTCTTTTCTAAACAAGTGACTAAGAACATAATCTTGTGCTACTGTAAAGCCAGTCCATTGTGCTCGTGCGAGCCCTGCCGTTCTTCCAGAGAGAGAGAGAGTGGTGGCTCCTGATGGAGGCCATACTCACGTGAGGTCCGGGCATCCCCGGGGCGCCGTTGAACCCTCTGTGTCCCTTGTGTCCTCTCTCGCCAGCCTCTCCGGCCTCTCCCTTGTCTCCGCGGCCGCCGGCCAGGCCCTGCGGTGGACGGTCAGGAGGAGAGCAACGCGGTTAGGGTCACGGTACGACGTAACGTCCGGTACAAAACAGCGTTCCGTGTTCATGAGAAGTTCGGAGATGACGAAATGTTGAACTGTACCTGAGCACCACGGGCCCCAGCAGGGCCTGCAGGACCGGCAGGACCAGCAGGACCCTAGAAGAGAGAGAGAGAGAGAGAGAGAGAGGGGGAATGATTCCTTTAATACTGGTATGTGTACTACTATCCTAAATAATTGTGCGTGCCAATAATTATTTCTGTTTATTCTAATTTCCACTGGACTGACTGATACAGAAAAATGATACAAAAAAGAGGACAAAAAGCCGGCCTCAGACGTGGGTACTCACACCCTCTCCGCGGTCGCCAGTCTTTCCTGAGGGTCCGACGCCTCCGGGGGCTCCAGGGGCACCAGGAGCGCCGGGGCCACCGGCATTACCGGTCTCACCGCGGTCTCCCTACGACGAACACACACCAGAACGCGGACCATGAGCCCTTAGACTAATGTCAACACTGTTCACATGTTCTATTCAACAGGACTCAGGACTGTCTTACACAGAGCTGCCACTTGCCACAAGCTCAGAGGTGAGGGGGGGGGGGGGGGGGGGGGAGGGCGTACCTTGGGGCCGGCTGGTCCATCGCGACCGGATGTACCATCGTGACCGGTAGCTCCCTGTGGGCGGACAGACAGGATGGTGAGCCATGTCATCATGTGTCAGTGTGAACCAGCACCCTAATCCTGTCACCTGAACCACCAGGCATACACTGTCTCACATCCAAAAGGTGTGTGTGTGTGTGTGTGTGTGTGTGTAGGGGGGCCTCGTACCTCACGTCCAGCTTCGCCGGGGTGTCCAGACAGTCCGGGGGGTCCCTTGGGGCCGGGGGGGCCACGCTCTCCCACTGCGCCACCGGGGCCCTGCCTGCCAGGTTCTCCCTGAAGAACATCAGGATTGGGGGTTGGCCAAATGTTAGGGGCATTAGACATGGGGGAACATACGAGAGGAACCGATATCGGCCCATATCTGAGGTGGAACAAGCCTGTCGTATTTCGTGTGACAAATGATCATTTGATTAAGTAAATCTGGGAGATGGTCATTCTTTTTCCAGACATGTGGATGGTTTGATTGGACGGCTGACGCGTCCGTCATGAGGGAGCACTCACTGCAGCTCCTTTGAGTCCGCCGGGACCGGTCTCTCCACGCATGCCTGGAGCGCCAATGATACCAGGACGGCCGTCGATACCACCTGGGCCGGGGATACCCTCCTTACCCTGCAGGACGACAAACACACACCAGTGTTACCCAAGACAACGATGACGACACACAGACCCAGGTTACCCCACGGCACCAGCAACATCACAGACCAGGCTAAAGGAGTCGTACTGTAACGCTTACTGTACACTATGTAAGAGAGCTGTTTTCACATCATATCTGGGATCTGAATGGGAGCGTGCCGTAGCCTGAAGGCGATCCATGCTATACAATATATTCATATATAGCATGTACATAATCCATCCAGACCTTTATCTATAGAAAGTGTACTTATTGTGTTTTGCGTTAATTTGTAAAATTGTAATTTTTGTAAATTGTACATTTGTAACTTGTAAATTTTTAATTTTTAATTGAGTATTACAGTTTATCTGTGGCATAATCTTCATAAAAGGAATCTTGAATTTTGAATCTTTAGAATGACACATGACATTTCCATGCTGATTCCAGGCTGTGTTTTACTTACAGGTGGGCCCGCAGAACCGGTAGATCCCTTATCTCCGCTTAGACCCGGGGGTCCGGCACCACCAACCTCCCCTGGGCGACCAGCAGGGCCACCCTCTCCACGGCCTCCTCTCTGGCCCTCCTTGCCTGCGGGTCCGGGGGCGCCAGGGGCACCGCCAGGTCCCTTAACGAGGACAGGAGGGAAGGTTTCTCATTGGATTTACAGAGTACAGATTTTTAATTGCAGGTTCAGTTGTCATGTGTATGTGTACTCTATAGATACGGCAAGTCACTTGTTCTGGACATGAGAATGTGTGTTTCAGTATTGTATGAAATAACTGAGTGGGTATGAAACATACTGCTGTGCCGGGGGGTCCAACTCTACCAGCGGGTCCGGGGAAACCAGTAGAACCCTACGAACACAGAAGAGAACCCAATTGAGACCAGAACCCTACACACAGAGGAGAACAGAACTGGTTCACACCTATCCCAGAATGTGCAGCTGAATATAATGCAGACACCTGTACCTGCAGGAGAGAGTACTGTACTTACAGGAGAGCCAGGTCCTCCACGAGCTCCTTTAGCACCGGACGCTCCAGCAGGGCCCTGAGGAGACACACACCAGTGAGGGACACACAAATCACAAACGCAGTCATAAACACAATCACAAACACAATCATAAACACAAACACAATCATAAACACAATTACAAACACAATCATAAACACAAATACAATCATAAACACAATCACAAACACAATCACAAACACAAATACAATCACAGACACAATCACAAACACAATCACAATCACAATCACAATCACAATCACAATCACAAACACAAATACAAACAAACTTAAACATGGGCTATCTCACTCAGGTACTGTATGATGGATAGCGGTCAACTTTCTATGCTTGAAGTTTTGCATTTCTGGCATCTACAACAGAAATATACGGAGCTTAGACGTACCTGGGGTCCAGAAGCACCAGCAGGTCCGTTGGGGCCAGAACCACCAACCTCACCCTTGGCTCCAGTGTCACCAGACTCTCCCTTGGCACCAGGCTGACCGTCGTTACCCTGGGGGGTAGAGAAGACCACAGTCAGGCACAGAGGGGAGTTGGGGGAGGGGGGGGGGTGCAGAGAGGACATTTGGAAACAGCTGGATGGTATTTTAGTGCATCATCAGTGTCGTAACTGAGTGATACTTTGTGAGATGAGGGTGTTTGGTGTGGTGGTTGTGAGGTGAGGGTGGTGTGGTGGTTGTATGAGGGTGTTCGGTATGGTAGTTGTGAACTTTGTGATGTGAGAGTATTTGGTGGTTGTGAGGTGATGGTGTTTGGTGTGGTGGTTGTGTGAGGGCGTTTGGTGTGGTGGTTGTGTGAGGGTGTTTGGTGTGAGGGTTGTGTGAGGGTGTTTGGTGTGAGGGTTGTGTGAGGGTGTTTGGTGTGAGGGTTGTAAGGTGATGGTGTTTGGTTGCGAGGGTTGTGTGAGGGTGTTTGGTGTGAGGGTTGTGAGGTGATGGTGTTTGGTGTGAGGGTTGTGAGGTGATGGTGTTTGGTTGCGAGGGTTGTGTGAGGGTGTTTGGTGTGAGGGTTGTGTGAGGGTGTTTGGTGTGAGGGTTGTGTGATGGTGTTTGGTGTGAGGGTTGTAAGGTGATGGTGTTTGGTGTGAGGGTTGTAAGGTGATGGTGTTTGGTTGCGAGGGTTGTGTGAGGGTGTTTGGTGTGAGGGTTGTGAGGTGATGGTGTTTGGTGTGAGGGTTGTAAGGTGATGGTGTTTGGTTGCGAGGGTTGTGTGAGGGTGTTTGGTGTGAGGGTGCTCGGTATGTTAGTTGTGAATGTTGTGAGTTGAGGGTGTTCAGTGTCGCACTCACAGCGGGTCCAGCGAATCCTGCGGATCCGGGAGGGCCACTCTCTCCACGCTCGCCCTGGGGGATTGTGGGAAATGTGGTCAGAGCTGGCTCTGGGCCAAACGACATCACGCTGACAGGTCTGCCTACTATTACAGAGATGTGTGACGATGACCCGACCAGGAAGTGATGATGCGGGATTAGGAGGGTTACTCACAGGGGAACCACGACCGCCACTTTGTCCAGCTGGACCGACAGCACCAACCTCTCCCTGCACACAGAGAAGAGGAGGAGGAGGAGAGGAGGAGGGGAAGAGGAAGAGTGGGAGGGGGAGGAGGAGGACGAGGAGGGAGGGGCTGTTACTAAATGTCTTTCTATCTCTATGGAGGCTTCGTTCATGAGCAGGAGTTGACCTCTGCCGTTCCATTTGACCAGGGAAACCGCTGGAGGTCGACTCACTGTATGAACCATTTAGGTTTAAAGAGGTTTCACTTGACAGAGTATAATATTGCATTTTGTGGAATATAATGGTGTTGTTAGATTGTCTAATGTTTCTCTGCTCACCTTCTCGCCAGGAGCACCAGAGGGTCCAGGGGGTCCGATAGTGCCGGTCATACCGCGGGAGCCATCTTTGCCAGTTCCACCATCAGCACCCTTGGGGCCACCGTCACCCTGGAAAGAGAGACAAATGTACACTCAGTAACTTCACACTCCGTAGCTATCGATTAATGTTGTAACTCAGTTTGGACGGGTTGGGTTAGGGTTAGGGTGGACTTAAAAAGCAGGTACTCACTCTTTCGCCTCTTGCACCAGGCATACCGCTAGCGCCACGTTCACCGGGCATACCCTGCATCCCTGGAGCTCCCAAACCTCCAGAGGCCCCACCGGCACCTGGCTCGCCCTGGAGAACCACAGGAGAGAGAGAAGGATGACTACGGTCTCACACGACTACGTGTCTCACGACGTGTGTGTTTGAGAGCTCGAGGGGGATGGCGCTCCATTCTACCTTAGCGCCGTCATTGCCGGCAGAGCCGGTCGATCCGCGGGGTCCGGTGGGTCCGGCAGGGCCGTTGCCACCACGCTCGCCGGGGAAGCCTCTGTCGCCCTGGGGGTCAGCGAGAAATCAGAGCACAGCTGTGATCAGAAGCACCGCCACCCAGCCGCTGATCCCACAAACGCCGCACTGAACACTTGCATCTTTCTGGGCACGTAAAGCGTACTTACTCTGGATCCAGATGGGCCGGGGGCACCAGCCTCGCCGGCTCCGCCCTGGGGGAAGAGAGAGAGAGGAGTTAGGAGAAGCTCACAACAGGAAGGGTGCAGGTAACTGAATCACTGATGACAGGAAGGTTAAGCAGATATAAGGGATTGAGCCGTGAGGCCTCCCTCTGTCTCTCAGGGTTTAAAGCTGGTACTCTCACATGGCCAAGCAGCCGCTGTAATTCTCCTCAGATAATGATATGATGTACAAGGTGTGTAACAGTACGATGAAAGGTGCAGTCTGCTGTACAGCGAGGAGCTTGTGTATTCAGTTGTGATATCTTAAGCACCTATTGGATTTATATTTTGCTACTCTTGCACTTTGGCTTTTGCACTAGATTATGCTCTTAGTCACTTGTTTAGAAAGGAGATGCACTTGTGAGTTCTGGTGAGTAGTAGTACACTGACTACCTACATTAAATGCAATTATTGTAAGTTGCTTAGGATAAAAGTATCTGCTAAACGGCTGCAATGTAATGTAATGTGATTGGTTGAGGGCTTACCTGCTCGCCACCTTTGCCAGCCTCACCGGTGGCTCCTGGAGGTCCAGGCTGGCCCTGGAAGGTTGATAAGAAAACACAGTTTTTCAGATGAAATCACAACATCCAAATAACAATGGTGTTGGGCGATCTCTGTGGTGGGTGATGGAGGTTTACCTGGAAGCCACCCTGACCAGCGGGGCCCTGCTCTCCTCTCTCTCCAGCGGGTCCCTGGGAGCCAGACACACAACAACATGAGCCTAGGACAAAACCTCCAGTCCAGCTATACAGATGTTATAACACTGCACTGTAAAAACCCTCAGTCCAGCTATACAGATGTACACTGTAAAATATGATGCTTTGTTAACCTAGAAACATACGTTCATCTGACTTATTTTTTGGTGTTCTGTTGACATTACCCATTTTGACTGAGTTTGTTCTACTTTTTGTTCTTAAACACATTTCAAATCAGTTTACTAAACTTAGTCATCTGTGTTCCTGCAAAAAGTATTCTCTCAAATATAAGTTCCTTTACTTATTCTCCTAAGTAAAGTCATGCAACACATCTTACACTGTAGCGTAGTGTAGAGTGTACAAACAATGTGTGTATAGTGTCAGTTGTTGTACAAGATGAAACAGATAAGATTTGCTGTTTTGTGTTGTTGTTGTTGTTGTTGTGAGCGTGGTACATACGGCAACACCAGGTCCACCAGGAGCACCAGTGTCACCATCTTTGCCAGGGGCTCCCTAGAAAGACAAAAGAGACGTTAATCACAGACCAGACAATACACATACCTGTATTTAATCCTAAACAATACTTCTAATACTTAAGCATAATGTTATTAGAGCAGAAATACTTACAACAGCACCACCAGGTCCAACTTGGCCTCTCTCTCCAGGCTTGCCAGCATCTCCCTAGGAACGAGCCCAGCGTTACACCCAACCAACCAGACATTCAGATAAGCCAACCACACATTCACATACACTCCTACTACTCAGCATTCTACACTGAGAGTGCTTGGAGAACGTCCTAGAATATGTGGCTCTGAATTAATGAATTAATTGTGTTTGTGCATTTTAAGCCCTGAACTATGAGAGGGGATGTCTCTTGTATTCAGGAGTGTCGTCTGTACTCACCCCGGGTCCCTTGGGTCCGGGGAAGCCCATGACCCCGGGTGGACCTCTGGGCCCAGAGGGGCCTGCGGGTCCGGAGCGGCCATCTTGTCCATGAGCACCCTACGTAAATCCATCCCAAAAGGGACGGTAGAAGATTAGAAAACATGCTCTCCTCAGCCAGGTCAGTATGGAAACACACTGTTTATGCTCCGACCTCTGCTACAGTGTATACTGTTCTGTGGTGTGGTGGCTGTGTTGATTGGTCGGGGTCGGCTGGTACTCACAGCGGGGCCAGCTTTGCCGTCAGGTCCAGGGCTTCCGGGGCTACCGGTCATCCCCTAGAGAGCAGGATAGAGAACAACACGCATGTGAGAGTCTATTCGGAAACACGCGTGCTAGGGATTTTATCAGAGAAATCTCACGTCACGCGCCATGCTTCATGGCGCTGGGAGGGTACCTACCTCAGCCTTTTGAGGGCACATGAGAGTGTGAGATATTTAAACGCCGTCGCGGCTTTTAAGCGCAGATGTGAGGCGGTGACTCTTACCTTCCCTCCAGGAAGTCCAGGCTCGCCAGGGCGTCCGGACTCCCCAGTGGATCCCTGAGCTCCGCCGGGTCCAGGGCCGCCACGCTCGCCTGGGCCGCCCTGTCACAGGAAGGAGGTGGGGAGAGTGGATGAGTCTCCTGGAACAGTATGGCCACACCTCCTACTGATTGATGTGGACATGTTGAACAGTAGCTCTGGTCACCTTACGATCTAGTAATCAAGACTTATTGTCTTGATTTACTTATTTACAACTCTTACTTGACCCAGCATTGACTGATGGTATGACCCTAACGCCACCCAGTGTTGAGTGATGGTATGACCCTAACGTTACCCAGTGTTGAGTGATGGTATGACCCTAACGTTACCCAGTGTTGAGTGATGGTATGACCCTAATGTTACCCAGTGTTGAGTGATGGTATGACCCTAATGTTACCCAGTGTTGAGTGATGGTATGACCCTTACGTTACCCAGTGTTGAGTGATGGTATGACCCTAATGTTACCCAGTGTTGAGTGATGGTATGACCCTAACGTTACCCAGTGTTGAGTGACTCACCTTACCACCAGCAGCTCCATCAGAACCAGGGAAACCACGGTTGCCAGGGGAACCCTGATGGAGAGCACAGAGAGCAGGTCAGTAACAGAGACCAGGTCAGTAACAGAGACCAGGTCAGTAACAGAGACCAGGTCAGTAACAGACACCAGGTCAGTAACAGAGACCAGGTCAGTAACTGAAGGAATCCCCTGGGAATTCAGTCTATCGACGGTATTTATCAGTCAACAAATGAACAAAGACACTGAACACAGACTAGAGACGGGAGGCCACTCGTTTCCATGATATTAATGAGAAATTGAATTGCTTCTTCATATATGGGACAGTATTCTGATTTGATGTGATTTAGAGCATGTGTGTATGAGAGGGTGAAGGAGGATGGGGGGGGGGGGGACGTACGCGCTCTCCAGGGGGTCCACGGACACCAGCGCCGCCGGGCTCGCCACGGCCACCTCTCTTCCCCTCCTCTCCGGCGGGGCCAGCGAGCCCCTGGATTCCAGCGGGACCCTGGGTGACAGGTAGGGAAGGAGAGTGAACCGGTAAAGAGACGTATCAGGGTTTGAGAACGTGCGGCGCACTGACGTCTACCGAAAGCGCCGTGTCTGTTGTAGTCAGAGTTTTGGCCGCTGCAAACTTACATGCTCTCCCTTGGCACCAGCCTCTCCCTTAGCTCCCGGGGCTCCAGTCTCTCCCTGTGAGGGGGAGGAATCAAAAATCAAACAGAGCGGTCTCAGACGGTGGCGCCCAGGGGGGGGGGGCGGGGGGTGGGGGGGCGACGGCTCCAGGAGGAGGTCCGTCTGTGGCGGTGACAGGGTTACTCACGTTGTTGCCCTTGGGACCAGGGGCACCGGAGCCACCTGACTCTCCAGCGGGTCCGCGAAGCCCAGGGAAGCCAGGGGCGCCAGCGATACCAGTAGCACCCTGCAAAGAGACGTCGGTAAGAACATTATCAATCAATCAATCAATTGGCTGATCGATCAGGTGGAGGGATCCGTGATGCAGCGATACTTACTGTAGCACCTTTGCCACCGGCGGCGCCGTCAGATCCAGGGTTGCCCTGTCGGACGACAGAAAAAGGATGGTTTCACTTCCGAGTTCTGAGGTCACAGAGTTCAGAGGTCACCGAGGGCTCAGTAAGGGCCACCAAACAGCGTTACTCACAGCAGGTCCAGCACCACCAGCTGGTCCGGGGTTACCAGGCTCTCCACGGGACCCCTGGGCACCCTCTGAGCCACGGCCTCCCTGGGGACCAGTCTCTCCCTGGGGGGACAACAAGGCACAGGAGGTCATGCGCACATCTCACCGGCGTGTGTGTGTGTGTGTGTGTGTGTGTGTAGGTGTGTGTGCGTATGAGTGTGTGTCTGTGTGTGTGTGTGTGTCAGTGTGTATGGAAGTTTGCATGTGTGTGTGTGTGTGTGTGTGTGTGTGTGTGTGTGTGTGTATGTGTGTGTGTGTGTGTGTGTGTGTGTGTGCGTGTGTGTGTGTGTGTGTGTGTGTGTGTGCGTTTGTGTGTTTATGTGTGTTAGTGAAAGAATAAGGGTGGGATTGAATGTGCTGTGGTTATGCAGCATTAACAACTAAGAATTGAAGTAATTTTAAAAAAAGTTATCATTGTTGATATTTCATATCAGTTCACCATATCATTCATCATCAATCTTTGAACTGTAGCTATAATGTCTCATAACGTCCATCGAGGCTTTCATTGGCCTTACATGTGGGGGGTATGGTCTACTGCTGGTCCCGCCCATTACCTAGGAGGGGCTCTAATAGGCCGGCTGGTCTACCTATGCCACCTGCTGGCCACTGCCTCTACCTGATCCTGGCTGGGACCTCTGCTGTCAGGCAGACACCAGTGGGAGGGGTGAAATGGACGGATTAATTGTTTTTCATTTGATCTATTTAAGCTTTATTTAACCAGGCAAGTCAATTAAGAACAACTTATTTTAGTAAGTATTTGCAATGATGGCAGGAGAAAAAGAGAATTAAGCGATTTGTCTCCAGCTGTCCATTCATGTGCTACCAGAGAGTCTGGCCAGGCTGGCATGACCTATCAGGGGAGGTGGTACTGTCACCAAGCGTTCCTGGGGTTGTCGCGGGGTCAGACAGCGTCACAGGGTCTGGATAGATGGCGAGGGGAGGGGATTCCCTACAGATGCAGGGCCATTTGAATAATAATGTTTTTTTCACAACATGGTTGAGCAGATATGGTGCCTTTAGACAGGAGGACTGTGGAGAGACACTAGATATAGGCCAGAGAGAGATTAGAGAGAGACTAGATAGAGAGAATGGGGAGAGACTAGAGAGAGAGACTAGGGAGCAAATGGTAAATGGTAAATAGACTAGATGGGGAGACTGTGGAGAGAGACTAGGGAGAGACTACAGAGAGACTAGAAAGAGAGAGACTAGGGAGAGAGAGACCACGGAGAGAGACTAGGGAAAAACTAGGGAGATTAGGAAAAGACTAGAGAGAGAGAGAGAGAGAGAGAGAGACTAGAGAGAGAGAGAGAGACTGTGGAGAGAGACTAGGGAGAGACTGACCTTAGCTCCAGCACCTCCAGGGAAGCCTGGGGCTCCAGCAGGGCCGGTGGGTCCCTGAGAGATAAAGAACCAGGTTATTCAGACCACACCACAAATACAGCCATGACACAGTCAATACACTACATGATATCCAATAAATAGTGGGCAAATCAAATAAATGACTTTTGTGTGCACACGTGTTTAACAACAGTAAATGCATGTGCACTGTTTTCTAGAACCTCTATGAGCGCATCATCTACAGATATATCAGCCTTCAGATCCCGTGTGATTTAATAAATCCACTGTAGAAGTGTGAACTGAACTGCTGTGGGTGGTGAGGAGGTGTGTGAGGTGGTGTGAACTGTGCTGAACTGCGATGAGGAGGTGAGGAGTTGAGGAGGTGTGTGAGGAGGTGAGGAGTTGAGGAGCTGTCTGAGGAGGTGTGTGAGGAGGTGTGAACTGAGCTGAACTGTGGTGAGGAGGTGAGGAGGTGAGGAGATGTGTGTGGAGGTGTGTGAGGAGGTGAGGAGGTGTGTGAGGAGGTGAGAAGGTGTGTCAGGAGGTGTGTGGGAGGTGTGTGAGGAGGTGAGGAGGTGAGGTGTGTGAGGAGGTGTGTAAGGAGGTGAGGAGGTGTGCGAGAAGGTGTGTCAGGAGTTGTGTGAGGAGTTGTGAGAGGAGGTGAGGAGTTGTGTGAAGAGGTGAGAAGGTGTGTCAGGAGGTGTGTGAGGAGGTGAGGAGGTTTGTGAGGAGGTGAGGAGGTGTGAGAGGAGGTGAGGAGGTGTGTGAGGAGGTGTGTGAGGAGGTGTTGAACTGAGCTGAACTGCGGTGAAGAGGTGAGGAGGTTTTACTCACAGGGGGTCCGGCAGCTCCATTGTTGCCATCGTTACCGCGAGCACCCTAACAGAGGGACGGACCAGGCTAACGTCAGGTCAGAGGTTGTGATACACACACACACACACACACACACACACACAATCTAAAACAGAGGACTGAAACACACACGCACACACACACGCACACACACACACACACACACACACACACACACACACGCACACACACACTCTAAACCAGAGGACTGAAATAGACACACACACACACACACACACACAGACACTCACTACACACTAAACCAGAGGACTGGTATGAACAGAGAGTAGGAGGGCAAACATAGGGTAGAAGAACATTCAGTAAGGGTTTTACTATGCTATGCTATGAACATTTAAATACATTCATACTAATGAGCTGCTTAATCACAGTCAAAATCTCAACACCAGCAGGAAGATGGATCTAGGTTGTTATGTGATGTGATGTTAGGTTATGAGGGTGTTGCTGTACTCACAGATTGGCCGGGGGGTCCGGGGCGACCTCTCTCACCTGGGAGACCACGAGCACCCTGGGGAAAAAATGAAACACAGGGAATCCAGTCAGCCATGAAGGAACAATGTCAGGTGACTGCTACACTTACCGCCAACTACCATCATCACATCACATGTGTCTGGCGGCGATTCAAGTACGGTCCGATGTAAGTAATGAGCTGCCGTACATCTCCATACAGAGCGACGGTAGTGCTACTCACCATGGAGCCAGCAACACCGTTCTCACCGGAAGCGCCACCCTCTCCCTACAGATGACACAGAGGCAGAGGTCAAAGGTCACATCTGCACATCAGGAAGCAAAGACCCGCCCCCCCCCCCCCCCATTAACGGCAACGCCTCCTGTCACGTTACCTTGGGTCCGGCGGGGCCGGCTTCACCCTTAGCTCCGTCCATGCCGTTGAAACCCTATGGAGAGAGAGAGGAACAGCGCGGTCACATGGCGGCCCCCTGGGGGTGAAAACAACGCCTCTAGAAGAGTCTCGAGTGTTCTCTAGAAGAGTGTTCAGCCCGCCTGCTCACCCTGTGGCCCTTTATGCCTGGGAGTCCGGAGGTTCCGGGGAATCCGCGAGGTCCCTGCCGAAAAAAACAGACTCGTCTTAGACCCGTCCTCATACACACACACACACACACACACACACGCATCAACACACACACATCCACAAACACTCACATACACTCACACACTCCTCACAAGCGCCCACCAGAAGCGTTCCATTTCTCTTGTGCGTTTTTACGTCATCATCATTTCAGCGGTTGCATTCTTTCACAATGCAGTGAAACAGTGAAAAATAATAGTTATGTGACGTTCTTAGTTCTCATGCTGACGCTGTGACCTAAGGGGCGGAGCCTGTGTGTCCTACAGCTGCTGAATCCAGGTCAGGGCCTGACCCTTGACCCCTGCAGGCCAGGAGCACTCACCTGAAGACCAGCGGCGCCGCGCTCACCGGGACGACCGGCCGTGCCAGGCTCGCCCTGCAGAGGACAGAGGAGAGAGGAGAGAGGAGAGAGGAGAGAGGAGAGAGGAGAGAGGAGAGGAGGGTGAGATCCTCTCAGACCGGACAGAGATTCTGACCATCCAACACACACGCACACACATATATATTACCATATACACAATATTACCATATATATATACATATTATATACAGGTATATTACCATATATACACATATTACCATAAATATACACATATTATACAGGTATATTACCATATTTACAGTATATACACATACGTCACCATATATACACATACAGTATATCACCACATATACATATATATATCTATATATATATACACACATATTACCATATATATCCACATATATATTATGCAGGTATATTAGCATATTGGATTGAGCAGAGAGCTGCGGGTCTGGCATGACTTACATCATCTCCGTTCTTTCCTGCGGCTCCAGCGGGCCCTCGGGCTCCCATGGGACCCTGAAGACCACAAACACACAGGAATTCAGCTGTGGATATGAAGTGTGTGCAAATGTACGTGTGTGTGTGTGTGTGTGTTTGTGTGTGTGTGTGTGAGTAATAGTATACTAACTTCCTACGTTAAATGCAATTATTATAAGTCGCTTTGGATAAACGCGTTAAATGTAATGTGTGTGTGTGTGTGTGTGTGTGTGTGTGTGTGGTCAGTAGTAGTGCATTAGCCCGTCTGTCATGGCTGTGTGTGTGTGGGGGGGGGGGGTTAGTAGTAGTGCATTAGCCCGTCTGCTATGGCTGTGTGTGTGTGTGTATGTGTGTGTGTGTGTGTGTGTGTGTGTGTGTGTGTGTGTGTGTGTGTGTGTGTGTGTGTGTGTGGAAGGGGGGGGGGGGGGAAGCAGCAGATGTGTGTCAGTGTGTCAGCGTGTCACCGTGACATAATTTGACCTCTCGGAAACAGGAAGTGCGTGACCTTGTGGAATACTCACAGAAGCTCCGGGCTCTCCTGGCTCGCCTGAGGGGCCGGTGAATCCCTGGGGGCCCTGGAAGAGGACGAGGAGCAACATCAGACCTCATCCCACAACAAAGACTGCATCAGACCTCATCCCACAGCCCACAGACTTCCTCACTACTCAGGGTCTGTCTACAAAACACACTACTCTTTCACAGAACAGGAGAATAATTTGTTCACCATTGGATCCACGCTGTGGCAAAAAGAAGATTGTGTGACTACTGTATCTATCTAAAACGAATACACTGATGACTTCAGCTGGATGATTGGAGTTCAGGTTGATGATTAGAGGATGATAAGAGGATGAGAGAGTACTTACTACTGCGCCGGAGGGACCGGGCCTGCCGCGCTGACCTGGGGGGCCTGGGGATCCCTGGTGAACAGGACAGGACAGGACATACTCAGTTAGAAGCAACTACACCATGTCTAAGACAGACCAGGACCACAAACTACAAAAATTCCACTTCTTGAAGTTTAGAAATAGGCAACATGGGTATGTCTACAGACAGAAATATGTGCATTGCTCATGTTGACAATATACAAAATATGTGAAACATATAATATTGTATTTTTCAATTTTGCACTTTCTATCATTTGTTGTGTCTTGTGTTGTGGTTGTGCTGCTTTTATCCTGTGTGTGTCTATATTACACTAGCACGTTGCTTAGCAACACAGGCCGTTCTGAGTGATTTTGAGCTGCTGCTCCAATCTGCGGCGCTGTGCAGGTGCATGCTGGGAGCCCTGTGCAGGTGCATGCTGGGAGAACAGGGCAGGAGAGACGTACTGGCTGACCACCGCCGCCACCTTTGGACTTGTCGCTGCCAATGCCCATCTGAGGAGAGAATTTCTGCAGGGGAGGAAGAGAGGAGAAGGAGGATGAAGAGGAGGAGGAGAGGGAAAGATTAGTGTCTGATCACTAAATACTAGCATTGGATGAAGCCTGACAATGAAGCTCTTAACAGTTTAAATATTCACATTTAGGACTGTGTGGTCAAAGACGTATATAGATACCATCCTGTGCTAGATAGACGAGCCTGAGCTTCCATACTGGGACTCCTATGATGTCAGTTAGCTCAGTGTTGTCTGTGTTTAACCCCAGGTCGTACTGCATACAGGACTAACACCTACTGAAACGAGGGCTAGCCAGCTAACCAGTCTACTCAAACGTGGGCTAGCCAGCTAACCAGTCTACTCAAACGTGGGCTAGCCAGCTAACCAGTCTACTCAAACGTGGGCTAGCCAGCTAACCAGTCTACTCAAACGTGGGCTAGCCAGCTAACCAGTCTACTCAAACGTGGGCTAGCCAGCTAACCAGTCTGCTTCTGCTGCTGACCTGATCTCCCGGACTGTCCAGGAACACTCTCTGCTCAGGAACACGACTGGCTGAACTCATCAGGTAGCGATAAGTGTCTATCTGTCTGTTCCTGAGATCTGTCTGTCTGTCTGTCTGTCTGTCTGTCTGTCTGTCTGTCTGTCTGTCTGTCTGTCTGTCTGTCTGTCTGTCTGTCTATCTATCTATCTATCTATCTATCTATCTATCTATCTATCTATCTATCCTCCCCTCTCTGCCGCCAGGCCGTAGTCGTCTGCTCCCCTGTCCTGTCCTGAGCACTGGGGGTCTCTCTCTCTCTCTCTCTCTCTCTCTCTCTCTCTCTCTCTCTCCCTGGCTCACGGCTGCACTCTGCGACAGAGAAAGTTGGGACCGACACAAACATGAGGGGATCAACGTACTCCGCCAAGGCCTGGGGGTCCGGGGGGGCCGGGGTGGCCGGGGAGTCCAGGCTGCCCAGGGATGCCGTCGTTGCCGGGCAGACCAGGAGGACCCTGTAGGGAGATGAACAACAGGACACTCAGTACCAGACCAGCAACACCATCCATCATTATGTCGATGACACTGCCTGAATAGCAATAAAAAGAGGCTCCAAATCTCGTGACGTGAGAGTTCAGCTACCTGGCAGTGCTACTGAACGGTGCCTCTCGGAGGACATGTGTGCTGTCATGTGATCAGTAATGGAGAGGTGCATGTTCAAAACATCAGAGGTCAAAGGTCACTGGGTCAACCTCAGCATTGCCACTGACCGACCGTAACCCTAAATTAATAATACATGTACGTATATATACCAATGACAAACTACGTCATATTAGAATGAGACAGGACTCTGTTTTATGAAGTAGGCCCGTATCAACATGTTGACAGAAACATTGCAGGTGGGTTCCATTATTTTCTCAGGATTACCACAGCAAAGTGTGTGTGAACTGATGCGGGGTTATGGTTAGGGAACACCTCTCCACCTCTCCTGGCACCGCTAATGCAACTGAAGTTAGTGTTAAGCGTTGGGTATACTTGGGTATACTGCTTATCAGCGTGTACGCGTCGACAAGTGCTTATTTTGCAGCGGGTTAATTTCTGAGGACCTGAGCACAGCCAACTGCAGGCCACACCCCAGAGGAACACAGGAGATATGTGGCGGCCATATTTTGTACACGTAGTTAAAAGCAAGTATACTTTAGGGCCTTTTGGATCAGGGTCAGGGTCGGGGTCTGGGTCAGGGTGGTATCATAGAAGACCTGGGGGCCCCCTGCTCTCTGAGAACAGCGGTTAACTTTCGGTCCAGACATGAGACAACGTGGGACGTACCGGATCACCCTTGGGTCCTTCATCTCCCTTGGGTCCCTGAGGGACGAGAAGCAGAGAGAGGGAGGATTAGACATGCTGCTGGAGCTCTGTCCTGCTAGAGCTGCCTGGAGCTGAGCTACAGTAGCATGCTGTTCTGAACTGTGATGCTCTGCCGCTAGCTCTGCTATTGTACGGGCCTACGCTGCCTCCCAGACAGTATGTGACACAAATTAAGGCATTACAACCATAGGCTCAAGTAGTAAAGCATTATCAAAAGTATCTGACAAAATATACCATAGGCTACACAGTCGACATGAACACTTGAAAGGCTGATCATATGTGTGATAGGTTTATGTTGGTGCTAATGATTATGGATGGCTATATTCATACTCTACAAAATGTTCATTCTCAAATGCTCATTCAACAACACTTGTTTAGACTGGGAGTAGAAACGACGTACCTCTGGCACTTGGGGCTCTATGGAATCAATTGAGAGGGGGGAAATTATGTTATTAATCTTTTCTAGACTCATATCAAACACATGAACACATTCAGGTTGTTAGGCTCACCAAACACATGAGCACACACTCATGTTGTAAGTCCAACATCTGGTGGTTATGTTTATAATCTCACTGAAGCATAATGAGGATGGTTCTGACAGTGGAGATGTTTTGATGTACAGTTTTGCTTTGAGTGCTGAAAAGCCTCACAGCCCTACTGTAGGTAGGATGGAATTCATTAGACTGAACGTTTGCATATTCACAGTTATCCTGCACAGATCCGTCTTAATCCATTAAGAGAATTTAAAAAAAGAATTGCAAGGATAAATCCAAGGCGATTCTTTCCTCCAGGGGTAGGTCCTTAGTGGGCAGCCTGGAGGCCTGAGGTGTCAGAAACGCCCTCCTCAGCCTGACTGGACTTTGAGGCTCATTAGTGCCGCTAGGGGGCGCCCGAATGCAGCCAAAATAGCATATGAGGGTATCAAAGTACCTATTATTATGTCGTCGGGGCAAATAGGACAGCATTCGCCGTCGGGAATTTCAGGATTGGGGCAGTCGGATGTATCCTCGCAGATCACTTCGTCGCACATGATGGTTCCACTGTCGCACACGCAGATCTGGCAGGGTTCGGGTTTCCATACATCCTTATCGTTGTACAACTGGCCTTCCAACGTGCAGCTGCCGAATACATCTGTAAAGAAGCATGGTCAGTAAAATTAACTGAATGGTGATTTTAGAATATTAATGGAGCATCATATGTCAATTAGATAGATGTGTGCCTACAAGTAGCCCAGTAAGTTTGTAAATGTCATCACTTAAATGCTGACCAGACATGAGGTCCACAAGGTTTGAATATTTACCCTATTCTTTATAGGCCTACATTATCATCAGTAACATAATTCATCGATATTTTCATCGATATTTTCAACAAAATTGTCGCCCTAAAATTATAGATTTTTGATTAGGCATAGGCCTATTAGGCCCCTGGCCTATGTCGTTTTGTAGCCTAGATCTAGGCCTTGTGGTTGGTGATAGAAGGCTGGACACTGTAAAATACACTACCACCGACCTGGTCCTTCGTAGAAGCTGAACTGTTAGGGCACAGTACAGGTCTGGCCAGTAGGCCTCAGAATCACAATCAGAATCTAGTTTATTTATTAGGCCAAAACATAAACGATCTCTCCTTATCAGGTGTGTCCAAAGTTGACTAAACTAAGGGTACATTTTCGAAAGTGAAGTTAATTGCTACATATGCCCACAGACTACATACACAAAAAGATGGGTTGGGAGTTGGGTGGGGTAGGCCTAGCCTACGGCATTTACACGAGGGAGCCACATAGGGGCGCTCCAAGTCCGTCAGGTGATTCTCTGCTACTCACGCCCTTCGCTTGATTCACGATGATTAATTGACGTCTAGACAATTCCCCAAGTTCTGCGATTTTGTCTCGTAGAATCTTGTTCCCTCAGTTACAATCAAGTAAATGTAAATCTCATTTAAATCAGGGTAACATTCTGGTGATATTGGTTTAATCAAATGTTATAGACACACCGTGACAGCCTACCGTGCCTGTTTAGGCACTCACTCACTAGTGCCCAATTATTCACATCGTGCTTAATTGAAGACAGACATTTTCCTACATAATAATTCCTTTTAACTTTTAATAATCACAACATTTCTAAGTAATTAAAAGTATTTTGAGTGGTTTGCATTTGGTTTGTGGTCTAAGCTAGCCTACTGTCAACTGTATAAACTCATTTTGAACCTCGCGTCCTCTCACTGCGCGTCCAGGTTCCCCTGCCCGAGGACAGAAGCGCGCTGAACAGAGGACGCGCCGGGGAACATGTATCTGCACGCCAGCTGACCGCTCAGCCATGTAGGCTACACAGCAGAACCGAGCAAATACACGCTGGATGATATCGAAATTCACCTCTCAGAACGAGTCCTAGTTGGCTGCTACAATGTATTATCACCCGCGTCCACTATCTGGAGTCAGGTGTCCCACAGAGCAGGAGTCAGACAGTAGGCTACATCCGTGCGCGCTGCGCTCGTCTTGCGGATGCCAGTCTCCCATAAACTCAGATCAATGTTTGAAAGTCATACTTACTATCGTCCTCGCCTTGACCTCTCGCCAAAAGCACTGTTGCGCTGAGCAACAGCGCTAACCGGATATCCACAAAGCTGAACATGTCTAAATATTAGACATGTAGACTCTTTGAGGCAAGGGGAATCCTGTTGTTTCCTCAGACAATCATACAATATGGGTCCGGTCCGTGTACTCCAATCCAGACCCTAGCAGAAACTCCCTACTGCTTAAGCACATCAGTGATCTGGGCTTTTATATGGCAGACTTTTGGGGAGGTCCTGAGAGCAGCAGATAGAGAACTTCTACATGTTCAAGTCATCAGGTCCCTCCTTAATGACTTGGAGGGGCCGTCTTAAAGCATGTCAAACGAGTTCACTTTTGGGTTAAAACGTGGAGGATGTGAGAACATAAACTCGCTATTTTTTGCTTCTCTCGGATTAATCATCTCATCTTCAAGATATTTGTGGATGAGTTTCTATAATTTTAAACCATTTTGATCGAGACCTATTTTAGCATTCAACTTGAGACAACTTGTCAAGATGTTTACCACTTTCATGAGCTTGTGGAATTGCTTTCTCTTGTTTAATATAGTGTAGTATGTACACATTCGTTTTAATGTATGTAAATTGCATACAATAATTGCTCTTAATAAGAGGAGCAGGTTTCGAGTTGATGGTTGGAAGTTTGATAGTTAGAACGCAAGAGGATTGTGATTATTCCAAACAGAATTGTTACCTAGTTTTACTTCTGGAGATGTCACCGCAGGTAGATGAGGGAAGCTGTCAGTGACAACCTCTATACTGGGCCATAACGTCATGTCTGATAGCAGAAGATCTTTACAATTGATTCCTGGAGCTTCATTTGGGTAAATCTAATGAATAGTCATTGCTTTGTATTCCCAGTGTCCTCCAAGATCATTGATAGTATAGAAACTGGCTCTAGATTTTAACTCAATATTTTGCTCAAATGTAGATAGTAACTTAATGGTGTGGATAGCAACTTGCATGTCACTTTTTGTTTTTTTTTACATCACTGCAACCCAATAGCATGTCCATTTTGAAATCATTTAGATTTTCACTGCACATGTTTTTTCATATAATCACTGATTTCCCCATTTTACCTTCATTCTCCCAACATCTACCCCAGCCCAACCCATACGTGGTTCATGCAAACTTTTTTTCAGGTGCCGTGAGTTATTTTTTCACAGCCCAAGTCTGGGGCAAGTGAATGACACGCGAATGCACCCACATTACACGTATAATCCAGCTCCTCCAATCAGGGTTGGCCTTGCTGTTAGACAGAGCAAGCGGGAGATCAAGAGAGAGAGAGAAAGAGAGAGAGAGAGAAAGGGAAGAAAATTTGGCAGTATCACAAAGCGCTCTGGTTGCACTGTGGACACGTTGCAGCTTTGAGAACTATGGCCCAATTTGACCCCTCTATGTCTTCTCTCCTACAGTTTGTCACTCCGCCGAGAACCATGTCTTTGGTTAACTCAGTAAGATGAAGGACCGTGTCTTAAGCTAACTCAGTAAACTGAAGGACCGTGTCTTTGGTTAACTCAGTAGGCTGAAGGACCGTGTCTTTGGTTAACTCAGTAAACTGAAGGACCGTGTCTTTGGTTAACTCAGTAGGCTGAAGGACCGTGTCTTTGGCTAACTCAGTAGGCTGAAGGACCGTGTCTTTGGTTAACTCAGTAGGCTGAAGGACCGTGTCTTTGGTTAACTCATTAGGCTGGAGAACCGTGTCTTTGGTTAACTCAGTAGGCTGAAGGACCGTGTCTTTGGTTAACTCAGTAGGCTGAAGGACCGTGTCTTTGGTTAACTCAGTAGGCTGAAGGACCGTGTCTTTGGTTAACTCAGTAGGCTGAAGGACCGTGTCTTTGGTTAACTCAGTAGGCTGAAGGACCGTGTCTTTGGTTAACTCATTAGGCTGGAGAACCGTGTCTTTGGTTAACGCATTAGGCTGGAGAACCGTGTCTTTGGTTAACTCATTAGGCTGGAGAACCGTGTCTTCAGTAGGCTGGAGAAAGCACAGATGATTGCATCATCATTAATGAAATAGTATAATTCAGCATCACCAATAAAGGAAGACACAAATACAATAAAACCTAGCAGGTTATCCTGTTATTGGATGATATTGTCTGAAAGTAACTGTACCACCACTGTGTTGGGTTGATTACTCTTATGAGAGTAAAACCACATCATCTTTATGATGCAGCCTGCACCTGAGTATTAAATGAGCATTTTCCAGGGAAACATAGTACTTCATGTTTTATAGCACTTAGTCGATTTTACAGTCTGTTCACAGTCTAATGAAAGTGAATGGACTGTGGAGTGGACTGTGTTTACACCTGTTTGTTGGAGACTGGCAGCTGCCAATCTCTCTGGCTGTACAGACCTCTCATACATCTCTCTCATCTCTCATCCATCTCTTATACCTCTCTCTCATACATCTCATCTCTCTCATCTCATACATCTCATCTATCACATCTCTCTCATCTCATACATCTCATCTCTCACATCTCTCTCATCTCATACATCTCATCTCTTTCATCTCTCTCATCTCATACATCTCATCTCTCACACCTCTCATCTCATACATCTCATCTCTCACATCTCTCTCATCTCATACATCTCATCTCTCACACCTCTCTCATCTCATACATCTCATCTCTCACATCTCTCTCATCTCATACATCTCATCTCTCACACCTCTCATCTCATACATCTCATCTCTTTCATCTCTCTCATCTCATACATCTCATCTCTCACACCTCTCTCATCTCATACATCTCATCTCTCACACCTCTCTCATCTCATACATCTCATCTCTCACACCTCTCTCATCTCATACATCTCATCTCTCACACCTCTCTCATCTCATACATCTCATCTCTCACACCTCTCTCATCTCATACATCTCATCTCTCACACCTCTCTCATCTCATACATCTCATCTCTTTCATCTCTCTCATCTCATACATCTCATCTCTCACACCTCTCTCATCTCATACATCTCATCTCTCACATCTCTCTCATCTCATACATCTCATCTCTTTCATCTCTCTCATCTCATACATCTCATCTCTCACATCTCTCTCATCTCATACATCTCATCTCTCACATCTCTCATCTCTCTCATACATCTCATCTCTCACACCTCTCTCATCTCATACATCTCATCTCTCACACCTCTCTCATCTCATACATCTCATCTCTCACACCTCTCTCATCTCATACATCTCATCTCTTTCATCTCTCTCATCTCATACATCTCATCTCTCACACCTCTCTCATCTCTCTCATACATCTCATCTCTCATACATCTCTCATACACCTGTTATATGTCTCTCTCATCTCATACATATTTTATACATCTCATTTCTCAAACATCTCTCATATCTCATACATCTCTCATACATCTCTCACACTCATCTCTCTCATACATGTACATCTCTCATACATCTTTCATCTCTCAGACATCTCTTATACCTCTCTCTCTCATACATCTCTCATCTCATACATTAAATCTCTCACACATCTCTCATCTCACATCTTCTATACATCTCTCATCTCTCATACATCTCATCTCTTATACATCTCTCTCATCACTCATACATATCTCATACTGTACATCTCTCATCTCTCTCATACATGTACATCTCTCATACATCTCTTATACATCTCTCTCATCTCTCTCATACATGTACATTTCTCATACCTCTCTCTCATCTCACATAGGCTACATATCATCTCATATATCTCTCTCATCTCTCATATGTCTCATCTCTCATTTCTCATACATCTTGCACACATCTCTCTTATCTCTCTCATCTGTATAACATCTATCTTATCTCTCTCATTTCTCATACATCTCCTATCTCTCTCATCTCATACATCTACCTCTCTCATCTCTCATTCATCTCTCTTATCTCTCTTATCTCTCACACATCTCTCTTATCTCTATCATCTCTCATACATTTCTCTCATCTGTCATACACCTCTTATACAACTCTCATTTCTCATACATATTTTATACATCTCTCATTTCTCATACATCTCTCATCTCATACATCTAATATCTTATACATCTTTTATACATTTCTCATCTCTCATACATCTCTCTCACCTCCCATACATATCATCTCCTACATCTCTCTCATCTCTCATAATCTCATCTCTCATTTCTCATACATCTCTCACACATCTCTCTTATCTCTCTCATCTGTCATACATCTCTCCTATCTCTCATCTCATATACATCTCTCTTATCTCTCTCATCTCTCATACATCTCATATACATATCTTATTTCTCTCATCTCATACATATCTCTTATTTCTCTCATCTCTCATACATCTCTCTTATTTCTCTCATCTCTCATACATTTATCTAATTTCTCATGACTTGTGAGATCATATGACACCTCCACTTATCTAAGATATATGGCTGCATGATGAAGGTTGTTGTTGAAGTGCTAGTACTGTACACACATACAGTGTGTGTGTGTGTGTGTGGCATGCATGCATGAATGAGATCCCCACTGTATGTTTCAAACAAACCTACAATAAACGCCTTGTCTTCTTATTCAATGAGAATATGTGGAAGTACCTGTAAGACCTCAAGGTAATCAGGCAAAAAGTATATTATGTGTTGTAAATAATCTCGAAAAGTAACTCTTCATGTATGTGTAACAGCTGAACTGTCATTGATCATCATGGATGACCAAAACCATTGTTTAAGTCTCACTGCCTCTGTCAGTTGGTTCATGGTGTCTGGATTGACATCCTTGGGCATAAGGAACTTATTAAAGCCTCAAGACAAACTAAAACATCGCTCATTAACTTATTAAAGCCTCAAGACAAGCAAAAACATCTTCCATTAGGAGGTTAGGAAGTGCTTATGAGGTGATACATCAGAAGGATTGGCTGGAATAGTTGAAAACCAGTTTACTGTCCTTGTATAACTGATGAAGACACAGTGGATAAAGCTTTCTTCAATAACTGAGAGATGGAATAGTAAATTAGATTAATGACATAAACTATGTCTGCACTGTCTGAAACCATAGTAACTGGACAAAATAAAAAAAGAAGAGAGCTCTTGATAGCTCTACTTCCGCACTCGCTGGTTCTGTAAAATTCAGACTGCGTTTCCATGAGCAAAATGAGGTGGACGCTCACAGAGAGAAGTTTAAATAGAACTGGTAATTTTCTGTTGTTTTTGTTGGACTGCAGTGGCTGTAATCTATATTTCTGTGGCCAGTCTCGGAGAGTTCAGTCTGGTGGTTTGGGCGGAATCGCCTTGAATGGGAGGATGGAGGTTCAGCTGTATTTATGTCCTTCTCTAAAGTCAAGGACAACCCTCTTCTCACAGGTATCTGAAAGAACTACTCCTCCTCCTCTTCCTACTACTACTACTACTGTAAAAGTAAGTAAGTACCATTGTTCTAGCATAGGGGCATCTATTAAGGCCAACCCTTGAGAGGGGACGTAGCTTCACTGTGACAAGCCTGATTTCTGCCTTGTATTACTGTAGCAACATTTTAGACTGCAACTGAAAATAAACAACCGTCCTACAATTACATATCATAGAGAGTCATATTTTCAGCTTTTATGTGCATATTTAGTTGTATAAAAACAACCTCAAATCATCATCACTATTAATTCTGTTAAATCTCACCCTGAAATTGTTGCTTGGCGATGCCGCTTCATTGTGTGAGCATTCCATTCATAATGTCTGTGACTGTAACTGTCACTGTACATTCAATGGCTTCATACAGCCCCTCTCAGAGGAACTGCAGCACTATCATTAAAATTAGCAAACCAATTTAAAACCAACATAACACTGTTATATTTGAAAAACAGAATTGTTACGAGGACATTTTGTACTACAAAGTAAGCTACATTGTTATCACCAAACAGTGTCTGGTTTTATTACATTTATGTTTTTAGTAAACATTTGTGACATTGTTGCCTCAGAGATGGCGTTAATAGATCCCCCTCCACTACTGCTAATATGATTACAGTATAAGACCAGCAGCAATTATGAGAGGAGGTCAAAATACCTGTCATAGCATTGCCAAACACACATGGCCTAGATATTGCATTTAAAGGAAAACTGGCACCAAATGACAACATTATCAGGTGGATTTCCTTGGCATAATCCATTCGGGGAAGTGTCCCAGTGTTACTCTTGGCCTGTGGAGATGACTGAAGGTACACCGTGACTGAGCCAAGGTGTCATGGCTGCCTCTAAGCATACATCACGTACTGTACTTGTTCATGAGCAACTGTTTTCCACAATGAAAGATAACAGCCAACCTTCAACCATTCTTTTATGTACAGAAGCAGCGCGTTGGAAAGGGGGAGAATAGAGGAACACAGGAACAGTGATCATTACAACATGGCAGGGGTGTGAGCAGAGCAGGAAGAGTCAGCATAGTGGAGGTTTCAGAGTGGAAACTGCTCGAATGGTCATTCTGATGGCCAACGTAAATGAAAGCCTTGGAAATCTATGTGTGCATCACAGATGATATTATCCCAGAGTATATAAGACAATAGCTGATTGATCAAGGTTGACAACACCGCTGTCAAAACATCCCTCCTTCATGTACAGCAGTGTACAGTACTGAGTCAGGACCCTTTAATTACTCCAGTTAACACTTACAGTTACATGACGTGTGTGACCATATTAGGACTCTGGCTGATTAAGACTTGCGTTACATGACATGAGTGTGGTCGTAAGATTTGTGTTACATGTCATGAGTGTGGTCGTATAGGACACTGATTATTCAGTGGATCATTATGGAGCCACTCCTCCAGGGGACTCGGCCTGTACATTCCCCAGCATGCCTCTGGCCTGCAACGTGTTCCTACTTGTAAGGGTTTTAGCCAAGTTGCTGCCTAATACTGTACTAATAATAAGAGAAAGGCCGCCCACTGCTGTACACAGGACGGAGATGAAGTTGGATGAGCACAAGATACATTCCAATGTCACACTTCATTCAGTATATTAACTATGGATCATCTGCCTTTAATCTATTGTTTTCCTCCATACAGTTATTGAATTGCTGGAAATGCTTTGTTTAAGAGTTAGGGTAAACCATGAATTATTTGCGTCAGAATGATAGCTGCCTATTATTGGAGGGCAGGTGTCTTGTTAATACTAATCTCAAGCAGACTTGATATGCTCTCTCTAACCCTCATCTACTGCAAAACCAACTGCTCCAGACAAATGATAGGTTAGGAAGGGCTCATTAACTGTAAATGTTGGTAATCAAGGAAAATATTATGACTAAAAGGTATTGTTGCCATACTTTCTCTGAGGAGTATCAACACAAAGCCATGGGCCCAGGGCTAACACTTTTCCTCAATGTTTGCAATAAAAGCGCAGAAAGTAATGTCAGTAGCAGTGCTTGATATCACTCCAACTTTTCACTAAATGATTCTATCCAGAAACGCTGTGAGGTATTTTTCCAGGGAACTCTTTCAGCAGATACTGTACACTTTGTGTAAACATGTCTTGATACAGCACCTCCAGGAACTGCAACAGGATGGAACTGTGCGGAGTCTAGTCTCTCTGCCTGCAGCAGCGTTGCACGGCTCTGTCCTGTCACACCATCTGCTTAGACAAACATCCAAGATTGCTATAAAGCAGCAACAATGCATCCGGTCGTTTTCATTGAACATACTGTAGTTTGAAAAGACCCTCATAACCATAATAGACAAACATACTCCAGGAGCTTGCTTGATCACCTTGTTGAGAGGGGTCAGGGAAGAATTTTACAGCTCACTTATCTGGCCCCCGGGTGATTACTGTTTTTTTGCTTCCCTCTGGAATATGTAGGGGTGGGACGTCTGCTCACCTCCCTTGTTCTCTGTAAAGCGCATTGTATTGCCTCTGGGTATGAAATGCGCTATACAAATAAAGCTTTGATTGATTGATTGATTGATAACCAGTTGTGTTGGTTCCAGATAACGCCAGTGACTGAGTGAGTCTGGCCCTGCACATTTGGACAAGGGTTTAGTGCTTGTTTATCTCAGAGAGAAAAGGGCAACAGGTCACATAGCTGATTCTCTGCTAAATCTATGCTCCATGGTAAATGGACTGTACTTTATCCAAAGCACTTTACAATGGCCTCTCATTCACCCATTCACACATACATTCACACACCAATGGCGACAGCTGCCACCCAGGTCTAGCAGGTCAGGTCTAAAGGATCTTACATTTTACATTTACATTTTAGTCATTTAGCAGACGCTTTATCCAAAGCGACTTAAGAATAAGTACATGTTGTCAAGAGTAAGTGAAGCGCCTGTACATGCCAGTCATTATCAGTCCGATGATGCTATTGGACCTGGCTCCATTCAAGCAGAGATCTTATAATAAGCCCCCTCAGGCATAGCTAACCGGTAAGCCTCACAGTCTCCTGATCATCATGGCTTCCTTATCAATCCCTGTGTGGTGAATCAATATACAGTATGCCAGCCGAGACTGTCAGACTGTTAGCTGTTGTCATGCCCCAGGCATGCCGCCTCACTCGCAGTCAGACAAGTGGCGTCTCGACTCTGCCAGCGTGCATGTCCACGCCGCCCGCCGCTGGGAAAACAAACCTCCGAGCTCCGCCTCAGACCTCCACACTCGACTTCCAGGCTACAGTTTCAGTGAGAAGGAGGGAAGGACTTTCGACCGAGCGTTTGAGGGAAAGTCCAATTACAGGGCGGAGGGGTCCTGAGCCTAGTGCTGGCCAGCTTTGATACTGGAGGAAGGCTATATGAGCTGCAATCATCTCATAATGGCAAGGCTTTGCCTCTGTCTTTAGGTGGGGGCAGTCTCCCTAGCTGAGCACCACCTCCACATCACCATCATCTGCACATAATGCTGGCCTGGCTGCTAGCTGCTTCTATCCATCTGACAACAATAGACTCCAGCTTCCTCTGCCGTCTTGTGGCGTGGGCCTGTGGGGAATGTAAAAAGAGCTGAACTACTCGTCATGGAATGAAATCATGTGGAATGAATGCTGTTTAAAGCCTCAAGTTTTATGATGAAGAATCTTTTGCTCTTGAGTTACGTTTGTACTGTTTGTTTTGCTAATTGGTCTAACTCCATGAAAGCATACTGTTTTGCCTACAATTGATACTTGGGTGAATGGAAGTCAAAACTCATGAACTTGGAAGTAAATTTGTTTTTGAAACCAGAGCTGCTGCAGAAATCCATTCTCTAATAAGCTCCTCCCCTTCTTGTGTAGTCCCGCCCCCTCAGCCCATGGATGAACACAGAGATGAACACCGACCCTAAAAGATGGGTCCTCATGTAGCCTACACCACGAGCACTTTAAAAGATCGTTTAGAGAAACGTTCACAATCGTCGTTTCCAGATATGCTTACATGGTCTGTTGAGGATCATGGAGCAGGCTGTGTAACATCGGCAGGATGACTCGGTCACAACACTACATGTTGTCAAGTCTCCTCTTACCTCGCAACTGCTTTTGTTCACTCAGTCTGAACATACATTTTAGCAGAGGCCTTTTTCCTTCTCTGTCTGGGTCCAGTTCTCCTTCCCTCTCTGGAGACCTGCCCCCCTCCTCCTTCACTCCTTTCGTCTCTCTCTCTCTCTCTCTCTCTCTCCCTCCCTCCCTCCCTCCCTCCCTCCCTCCCTCCCTGTCCTCCAGTCTTCCTACTCCCCCTCCAGTGCAGACATCCAGAGAGTGGATGGAAAATATGACTGGATTATTCCCTGACTTCAGATAATGTGTAAGACTTCTGGCAAGCAGGAGCAGCCTTCTCAGGGAGAGAGAGAGAGAGAGAGAGAGAGAGAGAGAGAGAATACCAGACACAGAACACTTTTCTGGACATTGTAAATCACTGTGTTGTTCACCTATGGTTGAACAGGTCGTGTTTTCTACAGTGCTCTAGGGCTGTGTTGAATAATGTTTTCAACAGCTTAAGATGCGTCTCTGTTTCTCTCGATGGGCCAGTGGTTGGCGTGTGACAAAGCTACAGTAATAAGCCATACTGATAAAGACACTGTGACTGACTCCATTCTGAGAGTTCCTTCATTGGATGATCTGCTTGTTAGCACAAGGACAGAGCCCTACGAGCGTCACAGCTCTGCTGGGATTCACTCATATGACCCACCCACAACCAGGGAGAGACCGTCGTAGAGGAGGATGAGGGGAAGGGATGTTTAGAGGGTTGGAACACTAAGCTCAAGAGGGGGGAAAAAAAGGAAAAGATGACATTGTTCTTGTGTGCACGTGTCCAGATTAAAATCATATGTTCAGAGCTTTTTCAATATGGCCGTCATGGAAGCATGATTCAAGATTTTGCTCCGCTGCATTCAGTATTGATACCTTCTTTCGACTTTCGGAAAACCAAACTCGATAAAACCAGCGGCCAGGACAGTATGTTGTCGAGGATGTTCAGGCACGTGCAGAGGAACTCCTAACTCTGTCTGTTCAGCTTTCAACATAATTTCCAGTCTCCCTGGCCGACTCTGGCTGGAGAACGCTGCCCAGAGAAACATCTGGGAAAACGAGCTTCATGCTTTGATACGGCTCTGGTTTTAAACCCTTTCACCCCCGGCTCTCCCGCTCTCTTCCTCCAAATCATCTTTATTGATCCTTTCTTCTGGACAGTAAAACAGACCAGATTTGCTGATCACTCAATGATACCTTGAAAGGGTCAAGTCTTCATTTTTATCATTACTTCATACCACCAAACCGATCAAAATGTTGCAGGGATCACCGTGAATCCCTGACTATTTTTATAGCATGTCCTCCATTTGTGATCCAATCTCCCATCATTGTGTCTGGTCCTCAGCTAGCAGTCATGATAGCAGTCATGATAGTGCCTGGTCCTCAGCTAGCAGTCATGATAGTGCCTGGTCCACAGCTACAGATAGCAGTCATGATAGTGTCTGGTCCACAGTTAGCAGTCTTAGACTCAGACAAGGCATCTGAGAAGAGGATCTCCTGTTGAGGCCAGGCTCAGCTGTGTCACCAGGGTAGTATGTGAGGGAGATTTGGGGGAAATGAGCTCAGAGACGTCTGGAAAGATCATTAACCAGGCTGCCTCCCGCCCCACTGCAAGCTCTCTTAAAAACTGCAGAGGTTCTCAGACAGACAGACAGACAGACAGACAGACAGAGGTACTGCAGAAGAGTGAGAGACGGAAAGAGAGTGGGGGGAGGGGGAGGCAGGGGGTGAGACAGGGCAGAGGGAAACCTCAGTTTGAGGCAGCTGGGATTGGAAGCAGAGAGCCTGGAACTCTGGAAGGAAAATATGCCCGTTTTTTTTAAACATATGACTCAAGCTCTCCCCTCTGAAACAAAACCTCAGCGCTGCAGGGCTTTCTGCATTGTCTCTTTCTCAGATCTCAGATTTTTAGGAGCTCTGAAAGGTGGTTTATCTTATTATTATGAATGAATGAATGAATGAATGAATGAATGAATGAATGAATGAATGAAGGTTTTATTTGGTCATTCTCTTTAGGTACATTTTTTTGGGGGGAAAAAACAAGTATCTTATTTTTTCTCTTCAAATGTATATGGGTCCTATAGGAACAACCAAAAGGGCATGGCTGAAGCTTATAAAAATGGCAGCCCTTTTACACATCATCAAAACTTAAGACAGACACGATCACATAATTTAACACTGTGACAAAAAAGTAAACTAGAAAGTACATTTCCTGGAGAAAATGTGAGGTGGGCTAGCTGCTGCAGCTGTATGTAACAGCTACTGCTAGAACTACTACGGACCGGGCAATCTCCATGCACCCACCGGCGAAGACAGTGCGTCTCTAGCCCACTCAGGGGCTGAATTGTAGGGTCCGTGGCGTGGACAGTGGCATGGTGGCGAGACTCCGCCCCTTCAGGTCAGAGCTGGTCGGGGACAGTGTACCCCTCTCCGGGCCACCTACCCTACATTTCTATGTATAATATGTCTGTATAGCTTAAACACTGTAGGCATGGTGACAAGTTAGACAAAGGGTAAAAATGCAAAATTAGCAGCTCAAAAGTTAGTGCGGCACCATATGTTTCAATGGGGAGCACAGAACAAATCGTCATACCTCAAAAACGGTAAGTCACACACCTTAGATACTTACATTGTATGAATCAGCACAGTTGTGTGAACATTTTGATATATAATATGTGTGTGAGCTGTCAAAATTGTAGGAGTGCCAGCAGTTTACAAAATGTGTGAATATTCAGTCAGAATTGTCCGCTAGCACCAACCCCCCCGCTCAACAAATCTTCCGCTGTCTGGGGTTTCTGTGTGCACACGACCCTGTAGTAAGGAGCTGGCGGGGCGTTTATGTATGAAAATTCAGGTGTACGAGAATGCGTATTCAATTTAAGAAGCAGTGGCATTCCTCATTTGGGGGAGCACAGCTGAGAACACTTTTGGTTTAAGAACACATTTCCACGCGTTTATGAATCCAGCGGGGATCTTTGTTAGGGTTGGTCTTACGAAGTTCGTAAGAAGACATTTACGAAGACACTTAAGAAAATGTTCAGGAATGAGGTCCAATGTCCTCAATGAGGCAACACATTAAAAATATATAAATCAAATAAACTTTATTTATTTATTTATTTATTTATTTATATAAAGTGCATTTCATACACAAAGGCAACACAATTCGCTTTACAGAGAGTCAGGGGAGAGGGGTGTACATAGTGATCCTACCCATAATTTTCCAGAGGGAAGCAGAAAAACAGTTCACCCATTTGGGCAAAGAACTGTCGAAAATTCTTCCCTGACCTCTCTGCCTTTCTCAACGAGATGATCAAGCAAGCTCCTGGAAAATGTTGCATTTAAAAATCACAAACAAACAAAAACAACAGCAATCTCAAAGTCATCTATTCAGAGACAGACAGGCCAAAACAAGGCCTCTCATATCATCACAACGCTTGGCGACCAGAACCATGTAAGATGTTCTCTCTCTGGTTTCCCCATAACTCTCTAGACCTCAGAAGGTAAATCCATCAGAGTACCTGGCAGTCCCACTTTAACACACACACACACACACACACACTTATCTGTTCCTGTATTTATTTTGGTTTATTGCTTACCTGAGCCAGGGGAAGTCCTCCTCTCGCTTGGCGCTCTTCCTTTGTTATCCTCCCCCTGTCTCTCCCTCCCTCTCTCTCCCTCTCCCTCTTTTTCTCTCTCTCCCTCTCTCTCCCCTCTCTCTCTCCCTCTATGTCCACCTCTCTCTCCCTCCTCTCTCTCTCTTTCTGTCTCCCCCTCCCCCTCTCACTCTCCCTCTCTCCCTCCTTCCCTCTCTCTCTCCCTCTCTCTCTCCCTCCCTCTCTCTCCCTCTCTATCTCTCTGAACTACAGTAGATTACATTTATGTATGTTATTAATGTATGTGTTCCTTATTATACTTATATTGATATTGCTCTTCTAGTCCCTTTCAAATGACTACTGATAATGCATTTTTTTTATTTTATTTTGTTGTATTCGTAGTGCTCAGTTTGTACTGTAGTACTTTAAATCATCAGTAGATATTCACGATAATTGAATCTCTATTGAATCTCTGGCTCGTCCATGTAGAGTGCATCTCCTGTACTGCCCCATAGTGATGCCTACCTCTCCCTCTCCAGAGAGCAAGCGTCTCTTTCACCTCTCACAGCCGGCCATGTTGTTTTTCCAGCCCCTGTAAGCTTGACATCATCACGTGGTGGATGACAGCCTGCCCCCCCCTCCCCCACCACCAGTGGATGACAGCCTGCCGTCCCCCCCAGCCCATCCTAATGGATGACAATCTGACCCCCCCCCCCCAGCCCAGCCTGGTGGATGACAGTCTGATCCTCCACCCCCCAGCCCAGCCTAATGGATGACAGTCTGAACCCCCCCCCCAGGAAACACTGGGAATTATCCACTTCACACGCTGGGGGAGGTGAGAAAGTGTAACTGTGTGTGTATCTGCTGAGTGAGAAAGTGTAACTCTTCTGTCTATACATGCCTGTGTACTTGTGTTAATCTGTCTGAAAATATTTTATCTTGGTCAAGAATGTGGGACTATGTCTGTTTAAAAAAAACACTGTAACACAATTAGAGTGAGGTTCTAAAGCCTCCTACTCATAGACCGTAGCCAAACTGTCAGCGACACGACTGCTGTCATTGTTGAGGTACAGTAGCCAGATGACCAGCCAACCAGGGAGAGACACAGCTGCTAACAGGTAGATGGTAGAGGTGGGAGGGTGGGGCATACAGAGAACAGCAGAGGTAGAGGTGGGAGGGTGGGACCTACAGAGAGAACAGCAGAGGTAGAGGTGGGAGGGTGGGGCCTACAGAGAGAACAGCAGAGGTAGAGGTGGGAGGGTGGGGCCTACAGAGAACAGCAGAGGTAGAGGTGGGAGGGTGGGACCTACAGAGAGAACAGCAGAGGTAGAGGTGGGAGGGTGGGGCCTACAGAGAATGGCAGAGGTAGAGGTGGGAGGGTGGGGCCTACCGAGAACAGCAGAGGTAGAGGTGGGAGGGTGGGGCCTACAGAGAATGGCAGAGGTAGAGGTGGGAGGGTGGGTCACCGAGAGAACAGCGGAGGTAGAGGTGGGAGGGTGGGGCCTACAGAGAACAGCAGAGGTAGAGGTGGGAGGGTGGGGCCTACAGAGAGAACAGCAGAGGTAGAGGTGGGAGGGTGGGGCCTACAGAGAATGGCAGAGGTAGAGGTGGGAGGGTGGGGCCTACAGAGAATGGCAGAGGTAGAGGTGGGAGGGTGGGGCCTACAGAGAACAGCAGAGGTAGAGGTGGGAGGGTGGGGCCTACAGAGAACAGCAGATGTAGAGGTGGGAGGGTGGGGCCTACAGAGAATGGCAGAGGTAGAGATGGGAGGGTGGGTCACCAAGAGAACAGCAGAGGTAGAGGTGGGAGGGTGGGGCCTACAGAGAATGGCAGAGGTAGAGGTGGGAGGGTGGGGCCTACAGAGAACAGCAGAGGTAGAGGTGGGAGGGTGGGGCCTACAGAGAACAGCAGAGGTAGAGGTGGGAGGGTGGGGCCTACAGAGAACAGCAGATGTAGAGGTGGGAGGGTGGGGCCTACAGAGAATGGCAGAGGTAGAGATGGGAGGGTGGGGCCTACAGAGAATGGCAGAGGTAGAGATGGGAGGGTGGGTCACCAAGAGAACAGCAGAGGTAAAGGTGGGAGGGTGGGTCACCGAGAGAACAGCAGAGGTAGAGATGGGAGGGTGGGTCACCGAGAGAACAGCAGAGGTAGAGGTGGGAGGGTGGGTCACCGAGAGAACAGCAGTAGTAGAGGTGGGAGGGTGGGTCACCGAGAGAACAGCAGAGGTAGAGGTGGGGGGGTGGGTCACCGAGAGAACAGCAGAGGTAGAGGTGGGAGGGGGGGTCAGAGAGAAAAGCAAAGGTAGGGGGGTTGGTCCTACAGAGAGAACAGCAGAAGAAGAGGTGGGAGGGTGGGTCCTACAGAGAACAGCAGAGGTAGAGGTGGGAGGGTGGGTCACCGAGAGAACAGCAGAGGTAGAGGTGGGAGAGAGGGTCACAGAGAGAACAGCAATAGACTGATCAGAGCATGTGCTGTAGCTGCACGGCTTGCAGTCATTGCTTTCAGAGTGGCTGAGGAAGAAAGTGACCTCAGTAGAAAAGAATGCAGCGCGGTCGACTCACCCTCCCCTACCGTCCGACTCCGGCAAGTGTTCTCCTAACCCTCTGTTTAGAGGAGGGAGGGGAGAATATCCTTCTGTCATTTAAACAGCCTTTCCCTCCCTCCCTCCCTCGCTCCCTCCCTTGCTTCCTCCCTCTTCACTCCTGTGTTCTGTCATGGGGGTGGAGGACACAATGTTGCCACGTTATGCTGCTATGATTCATCAACCCCTCCCCCCCTCTCTCTCCTCTTTCTCTCCCTCCTCTCTCTCCCTTTCTCTCTCTCTTACTCTCCTCTCTCCCTCCCTCTCTCCCTCCTTCTCTCCCACTTTCTCTATCTCTTCCTCTCCCTCTCCCTCTCTCTCCCTCTGCCCCCCCCCTCTCTCTCTCCCTCTCTCTCTCCTCTTACTTTCTCTTCCTCTTCCCTCTTTCTCTCTCTCTCTCTCTCTATCCCTCTCTCTCTCCTCTTACTTTCTCTCCCTCTTCTCTCTTTCTCTCCCTCTCTCTCTTTTTCTCATCCTCATAAGGGGATGTTCAAGTGTTCTGGCATATAATCACATTTTCTGAATTCTATCTTGATGATGTATGCAAGATAAACTAGCAGTCCAGTCTATTCGATTTTTATTGCACAAATGTTGTCCCACTAACACAAACTAATCATGTGTAACTAGATCGCAGCATATCAAAGAGAAGAAGTGAGAAGGTCAGTCCATCTAGTTCACATGTAAGATCTAAAACAATGATAATAGTTCCTACTCCATTTTGTTTTGGAGAACCTCTTTACAGACTCGGATTTGTTTTACTAAAGGCTTTACATGAATGAGTGAAACACATAATCCACCACTATCTCTGGTATGATCCCAAAAAGCGCCTCAAGAAGCGCCTCAAGAAACGCTTCGAGAAGCGCCTCAAGAAGCACCTCACAGCAAGAAAGTCTCTGGGCCTTTGCATTTTCTCCCCGTGTTCGCAAGGGTTTCCTCCCAAAAGAACCCAATATGAAAAACAGGCAGAAGAACAGATGCTCTTCAGTCTGGTCCTTGACCAGGACCTGGACTGAGCACTTGGACTTGGTCCTCGGGCGCCATAAACGATGGCTGCCCACTGCTCCTGACTGCCCCTGGAGGAGGACAGCTTAGATGGGAGAAGTGCAGGGAACAATTTCTGGCGGCCCCTGAAGACGTGTGTGTGTCTGTTGTGTGTGCTATGCGGGCCTGACTCACGTGTGTTTGTGCATCTGTCAGACGTGGACAAATGAAGACCCCTCGAGGTCCAGAAAATTGTGTTTAAAATACAGGTAGTGGAGCCGGCTGGAGGAACACCAACATGGCCACTATCCAACATGGCCGCCAGCCGGGCCAGGCAGTTGCCCCGTGCCCTTCTGAAGACGGCTCCCCAGGCTTGTATTCCGTCATGGATGGTCTGGGAAGAGGGTGTCATGCAGTCTGTAACTCTCCTGGTGCCAGCCACATGTTCTGATGCAGGGAGGTGGAGAAGCCTGATTTATGCTGGCCTCCTGTCCCCCTGGAAACAGCATGCTAACAGCTAACAGATGTTGGCGGGGGGAGGGTGGGTAGGGGGGGGGGTTGAAGAAAGGAGGTGGATATCTGTTCTTTATTGTGCCATTTTACTTGGAAGTTTAACCGAAGCTTTTGAGAGAAATATTACCTCTGATGTCAGGCTGCCATTTTGTTGCTGGGCAAATCTTTCTGAGGCTACAATATTCTGTAAAATGATGCTTAGTGCTGCAGTGTACAATCTGATTCCTTTGCCATGGTAGCGTTGAGAAGCCTACTTTTACTGCTGTTGAAGTGTGACTGCACACTAAGAGTGGTGAACTAATAGATTATAAATGATGAGAGATCATCGTTGTATTGGACTTCTGGCTTTCCACCAATACTTCACGAAATAGTACAGTCCTAGTCCTAGTATTGAGTGCATTAGTAACAGGCAAAACTTTTGAGTGAATTTAGTGGCAACATGACTCAGAGGTGTCATGGTGAATCAGGTGAAAGGTGAAAGTATTCACACCAACACAACAGGATGGACAAGCTGATGAGGAGGGCAAGCTCTGTACTAGGGGTCAGCCTGGGCTCAGTGATAGTAGTTGCAGAGAGAAGAATGCTGGCCAAACTGAGGGCCATCATGGACAATGTGTCCCACCCTCTTCACAACACTCTGGTCAGGCAGAGGTGCACCTTCAGCAGCAGACTGGTCCTGCCATGGTGCTCCATGGAGCGCTTCTGTAGGTCATTCCTACCAGCTGCCATTCGACTTTTGACCTGAGCCTACTTGGAGGGAGCCAAGGTTGTTTTTGGTGCCCAGATGTTTCTTGGACAGGACATTTTACAGTTGACTTATTATTTATCAACATGGGCATATTCCTCATATGATTTGACTGATACTGTAGGTATTGCACTCTTGTACAGCTTGAGCTTATACAGTAGGTTTGTTGTATATTTTTATTATATTTTGTATATTTTATATATTTTGTGTAGCTACTGTAAATTGGTCCCTGATTGTGCATTTTTGTTGTCCTTAAAGCAATACATTGCGATATTTGGACCTTTACAAACATGTCTGGTGTTAATTCTCCAATTAGATTTACTAAAAGTAAGCTGAATCGTCAAAACAGTCTACTCAGAAAGATAATACATTGACATGTATTACCTTTTAAAACTCACGCCCCCGGGCGCAGCATTCAGTCGAAGTGCGCAAGAGCAACGTTGTGCTTAAAGAACATAGTAGTAGCTAACTATTCCAGCGTCTATGGATATCATGCGTTTTTTAGCTCAATGATATCATGGCGGAGGTGAGAAAACCGAAGCGAAACATCACGGAGGAAGCCAGAAAAAGAAAAAGACAATCTGATAACGTTACGACAGTATGACAGTGCACTTACTCGCAGAGCCTGTGGGGTTGCAGTTCCGTTTAATGCACACAACACAACAATTTCCCCTCGGAGATCAATTCGCCTTATTCACTTCAGCTGCCATATTGGTCAGTCTGACGTAATTGGGGGTGCGGATGCGGAAGTGCCCGTTGACTTCAATGTTAAAGGTTCACTGTAAAAACACCACTTCAAGAACCAAAATAGTCAAAATAACAGGCTGAATACACTATCGGGGTTATAAACTCATCATTACCAGACTCTGATTGTTTTCACTGCCGTTGTTTGGAAATACATCGGAGTGAATGCAGCTGACGGCTTACTATGGCTCATTCACATCCATGTATTTCCAAACGTGAAAACAAGGCACAAACAATCAGAGGCTGGTAATGATGAGTTTGTAACCCCGATAGTGTATTCAGCCTGTTATTTTGACTATTTTGGTTCGTGAAGTGGTGTTTTTACAGTAAACTTTTAACATTGAAGTCAACGGGCACTTCCGCATCCGCACCCCCAATTACGTCAGACTGACCTGAGGTGAATAAGGCGAATAGAGTATCTATCTGTATCTAAAATGCAATTTGTGGTCTCATAGTCACTTCACTCTTCCAGTGTATCAGTTCCAAATAAGATGACCACACGTCAATCACTGGATTCTCTTCAAAGCACGATGAATGTCGACGCTGACAATTCGCATAATGTCTCCCACCGATAATTTTTCATTAGTGACCTTAAATATTGAGGCCATATTCATACTGTTGTTGTTAAACAAGGACATTCCTGGCTTGTGTTAATGCACCTGTAAACACACACACACAGTGCTAAGACACACGGAGGGCACCCAAACCAGGTGAGAACGCAGAACCAAAGTTTCTCTCCTATTCTCTCCATGTTTGACTGTTCCATGTGGCCAGTGGAGTCTCAGCAGGGACTGTGTTCTCCCCTGCAATTCCTCAGTTAACTGCTGCCATTAAAATGTATCATAAAAGCAGACTATGCGTTAATTTGACTGCACACTTTCCTGAGACCGACCGCTGTCTGCTGAGTTCCCCTGGGGCTTCATTATGCATGTGAATTCTTTCTGTTTTAATTGACTGGCATATACTGTAGCGAGTTGGTGAGACAGGAGTTCAGATTAAAAACTTCTGTCATTTGTCAATCCAATTAACCTAACAATGTACTTGCATTTCCAAGCAGTGTATTTATAAATGTGACATATCCCTCTGTCCTAATGACATATTCAACTCTCATTCAACAGACTGATTCACAGATGAGTGGATTGGGTCGAAAATATAACAATATCCCAGGCCCTTTGACTCAGAGCACAGAGCACACTCAATAAACTGTCTCTTAAAATACATCCGAAATGAGAGGGTAGGAGCAGTGAAAATGCACTGGGTTGGTCTCTTTGGTCCCACACAGATTGCTGTGTTGCAGATCCTTTCTTGTGTCTGGTATTATTCCTGGTGCTCTGCCAGGTGGAGATGGAGGAGCCAGGCTGAGATGTGGCTTCCTCCCTCCCCGATCTATCCATTGTAGAGCAGTGAGTTGGCTGACGCAGTATGAGTGAAGAGGTTGTGGGCGGTGCGATCCTCTAGCTCATCGGACAGCCATTTTGTGAAAGGTCCAGTCTACTATGCTGCACTTCGGTCAGTTAACCATGAATCCAAACTAAATGGATATTCTCTTGGCAGTATACAGTTAGCAGGATCCAAATATAGTTACAATTAATCCACCAAACAGTGGCACGTACAGTACACACAGGTGAGGCGACACAGCACACAACACACACACACATGCAACCTCAGGGGTCCACAGTGGAATTTGTCTTCTGGTCACGGACCGGACTGAAGAGCGTCTGTTCTGCATGTTTTTCATGTTGGGTTCTTTGGGAAGAAACCCTTGCGAACACAGGGAGAACATGCCAACTCCGTAGAGAAAGGCCCCAGGCGACAGTGCTAAGTACTGTACCACGGTGCTACGCATGAGCGATTTTGGGGTTCAGTGTCTTGCTCAAGGACACTTCGGCACACTGCTGGGAACTGGAATCAAACCGGGGACCTTGCGAGCCCCAGACGGATGCTCTACTGTACCTCCCAAGCTACATGCTGCCAATGGCAGTGGGTTATGTCTAATGTTTGTAACCATTACCCTTCTCACCCTGATCATCATGGAACATGGATTGATCAGTAGGGCTCCCATGCAGAAATTAGATTAGATTAGATTTGTCTTTATTGTCCTTTGTAGGAAATTCATGTCTATTGAACTGGACAAGTGCAACACACAACATAAACCCATTACCCCCCAAACCCCACATTCAATTTCACATTTACACATATACACCAAGACAAATTTACACATACCCATACAGTAACACATTTACACGTGGTCATCGGACATATTTACACATACATATACATACATTTATACATGTTGCATGGGATGATAGGGGGGTTATAATCATGGTGTCTTGTTGAGGAGTGTGATGGCAGAGGGAACAAAGCTCTTACTGAAACGCGCTCGTTTCCAGGACAGGGCTCTGAATCTGCGGCCTGATTGAAGCAGAGTGAATTGTGGGTGGAGGGGTAGATGGAGTCATGGGCTATGGTGTGTGCTTGAGAGTGATGGCTTGGTTATTGATGTCTGAGAGGTTGGGGGTGGGGAGGCCGATGATCTTAGAAGCTGTGTGTGTGATACAGATATTCCCAGTGTTAGTTTGCGCTCTTTCTCTGCCTAATGTCTTTTGCAGTCTCTGTCTCTAGTATCTAATGTCTTTTGCAGTCTCTCTCTCTAGTATTGGCTCTCAGAAATGTGTCAGAGAGAGAGAGAGAGCGCAAAAAACAGATGCTTGTTGGACAGCAGCACGGCAACCTGAGCGAACATCTCCTGTGGACACCTCAGCCAAGTAATACATCACCATAAGGCTTGGGATTTGTTCTGTGTAGGAATTAATGCCTGACTGAACAAGAAATTTGTCTTCACGTGAATGTTTGGAGAGGATGGGACAGATTCTGCTGATGTTAGTTTACAGAGGCATGCTGTCATAAGGACCTGCTGCAGGAGCCTGAACACGCCGGACTCTCCTCTCCAGGTAATTTTATTGATCGTTCAGCAGGTTATTGATCCTGCAGCTTGTTCTGATGATCAGCATGCATCTGAAATGTATCGGTGATATTACCTGAACCTAACAGTTTTGACTGTTAATTTTAGTTAATTTACTTTAAAACGGACCGTATGCATAGACATTGATCATTTGGTGGAAATAAAAAGATGGGTGCACCAGATTTGGTGGGAAGCTAATTTCCATCTGTAGTCCTAAAGCATGATACGCAGCTTTTCACACACACATTGTGACTTTAACGGATTGAACTTGAAAGAAAGTGCGAGCTGAGTACTATGGGCTGTAGATGTGCTCTTCGGTAGGGAGGTGGAGAGGCCTTATTTGGGCCCACACAGCTCTCTTGTCTGTTGTAAACATTGCAGCTTGAAGTTGAAACGTCTTCAGCTGGTGACCAAGAGGAGCACAGCTCCCAGCAGACAGGAGTTGAAAGGTTAAATTGAAAAGGACAATTCACCTGAAATTTGTCTCCCAAAATGTGTGTCTGGTGTTCTAGACTGTCACTGTTTTGTGTTTGACCAGTCACCAGTAGACTCTCACCTGACCATGGAAATACTGAGTCTGACAAAGGTGGAAGGAGTCTCTTAAAGATAAACAGACAGACAGAACCAGTACATAGATACTGTAGATAGATAGATAGATAGATAGATAGATAGATAGATAGATAGATAGATAGATAGATAGATAGATAGATAGATAGATAGATAGATAGACACAGCGAGGTACTGCCAACATCCCCTAGCACGGGCCCAGACAACGACCACTCAGCTAACATCCCCTAGCACGGGCCCAGACAACGACCACTCAGCTAACATCCCCTAGCACGGGCCCAGACAACGACCACTCAGCTAACATCCCCTAGCACGGGCCCAGCCAATGGATTCTCAGCTAACAACCCCTAGGACCCAACAGCCACTCAGTTGGAGAACAGATCTGTGTCAAACTCCAAGGAGGAAATACCAATGAAGACACACAGAGCTGGAGAGGAGGGGAGGGGGCGATGTACACGCAGACAACTGAGACAGAGACCCGAGAAACTGAAGAAAAAAAAACGGTGTAGAGAAATGTAAGCTTGTGAGGTTTCCACGTCACATACTTTAACTGGAGAGAGGAAGAGTAGAGGTTAGTCACTCACCAGGGCTAAACTGGGAGTGGGCGGGACCAGGGGGGATGCTAGTTCTCTGATTGGCTATGGGTGGATAGCCATATTTAGACGAGCAGTTTCTCCGCTCTCTGTGGTGTTGGACTGGGCTGCGGAGCCGTCTGGTTCCCCTCTCCTCTGCATCGCCTCATGGAAACTATTCTCAGCTCTGCACAGAGATCCTTCATGAGACCACCGACGCCATTAGTCAGCTTTCAGTCCTCAGATAGGTATAGCCCGTGTGTGTGTGTGTGTGTGTGCCTGCCTATATGAGTGTGTGTGTGTGAGACAAGATTACAATGCTCTCTTAGCTAAACTTGATGAGCCAAACAAAGCTGGGAATATGTCCTGGTTGTCATTCAGAGGTCTTTGGTTCTGGTCGCCATCATGACTCCGTGTCTTCCTGCGTCAGAAGAACATGGTGGACCACCTGTCCTCAGTTTGAGCTCACTGTCTGTTCCCATATCCCCAGCTAGGCGAGGGACACAGCTCACATCAAAATGTTATGAACTGGCATGTTATCAAACATTATAAAACAACAAAATGATCCTAACTTGGGACTATGGGATATTAAGGCATCTGAGAAAGATAATTTGTTGTTGCCGGGGTGAATAAATGATTTGGTGTACTTGATCGTAGCTGTAATACTATGAGAGAAGAGGATCTGCGCAGAACAGAGAGAAGAGGATCTTTTGTTCCGAGAGGTGTTGCTCAACACAAAAGCAGAAACACATCATTTCCCAGGCCTGCCTGCCACATCCACAGACGGAGCAGAGCTTGGCAGAGCTGCAGCAGAATGTCCTCGGTTCAAACTAGAGACGAAAAAATGCTCTACAGTCTATCCACACAGAAAAACAGGGAGGGGCAGAAAGCACGAGCTTTGTTCACTGTTACTGCTTCACGACAGAGAGGCCCCAGACCCTAACGTAGCCTCATCTTAAGAACGGATGGTACAGCATGCTTTACTGATGTTTTTCTTTTGAATCGCTGATAATGACTGAAACTCTGAAAGAACCTACCCGGACAGAAATGACCTCCTCCCCTCTCACATTCCACTGCTATCTGTTGGCATCTCTGTATTGACATAAATACTCAGTCCCTTGAATAACTTCACACTCCAAGAGCTACCTAAACAGTGCCAAGCACTCCTGAGTAAAACAATGAGATTTATTCCGCTCCAAAATAAAAAACGTATTGATCTCCTTCTTCGACGTGTACACTTTCTCTCTGCTTTGCGCTCACATGTTCCTCCCTACTCCAGGGAGGAAATCACATTTTTTAAGAATCCCACTCCAAACAAAGTATGACCTCATCTCAGCAGAGCCTGCGTGTCTCTACCTCAGTATGGTCTCGTCTCAACTACCTCAGTATGGTCTAATCTCAACTACCTCAGTATGGTCTAATCTCAGCTACCTCAGTATGGTCTAATCTCAGCTACCTCAGTATGGTCTAATCTCAACTACCTCAGTATGGTCTAATCTCAACTACCTCAGTATGGTCTAATCTCAACTACCTCAGTATGGTCTAATCTCAACTACCTCAGTATGGTCTAATCTCAACTACCTCAGTATGGTCTAATCTCAACTACCTCAGTATGTTCTAATCTCAACTACCTCAGTATGGTCTAATCTCAGCTACCTCAGTATGGTCTAATCTCAACTACCTCAGTATGGTCTAATCTCAGCTACCTCAGTATGGTCTAATCTCAACTACCTCAGTATGGTCTACTCTCAACTACCTCAGTATGTTCTAATCTCAACTACCTCAGTATGGTCTAATCTCAGCTACCTCAGTATGGTCTAATCTCAACTACCTCAGTATGGTCTAATCTCAGCTACCTCAGTATGGTCTAATCTCAGCTACCTCAGTCTCTTCTCAGCTACAGTACCTCAGTATGGCCTCATATCAGCTACCTCAGTAATAGTCTCATCTCATCTACCTCCATATGGCCTCAGCTACCTAAGCATGGTCTCATCTCGGCTACCTCATTATGGTCTCATCTCATCTACCTCAGTATGGTCTCATCTACCTCAGTATGGTCTCAGCTCATCTACCTCAGTATGGTCTCATCTACCTCATTATGGTCTCATCTCATCTACCTCAGTATGGTCTCATCTACCTCAGTATGGTCTCATCTCATTTACCTCAGTATGGTCTCATCTAACTCAGTATGGTCTCATCTCATCTACCTCAGTATGGTCTCATCTCATCTACCTCAGTATGGTCTCATCTACCTCAGTATGGTCTCATCTCATCTACCTCAGTATGGTCTCATCTAACTCAGTATGGTCTCAGCTCAGCAGAGCCTCAAGTCAGTTGAAGAGCTGGAACAGCAGCACCAGATCCTTGTTGGAATTCTCACCCCTCAACATGGGCCTCTTTTAGACTATGATATTTTTGCCAATGAAGAGGGCTATATGCGTGCATATGAAGGGCATGCACAACGACACAGCTGAGAGGAGTGTAAGGATGATGAGGTCTGTCATTAACTCTGACAAAGACAGGCTCCACCCACTCATGATGTCATTCACTCTGAGGGGGATAGGTATATGATAAACACAGGCTCCACCCACTGATGATGCTAATCATTAATTCATAGACAACTCTGGTGATGATCCTGGAACATTGAGTCTGAACACCATCACCCTTTCACCCCACCACTGACTAAAGTCTGAACACCATCATCCTCTTACCTCTCCCCTGACTAACGCCTGAACACCATCACCCTCTCATCCCTCTGACTAGAGCCTCTGAACATTATCACCCTCTCATCCCTCCTCGGATTAGTCTGAACACCATTACCCTCTCACACCTCCTCTGACTAACACCTGAACATCATCACCCTCTCACCCCTCCTCTGAATAGAGACACTGAACACCATCACCCTCTCACCACTTCTCTGACTATAGACTCTGAACATCATCACCCTCTGACCTCTCCTCTGACTATAGACTCTGAACACCATCACCCTCTCACCTGCCTCTCCCTCAGCATGTTGAAACACTCAGCAGACTGCATTCCTGAAACAGCTCTCCAGAGTAGCCCTCTGTACAAGGAGCTGTTTGCCACAGCGTCCTGCATTGGCTATGTGATCAGTCTTACTAAATCATCAATCAATGAGTGTGAGAATGAAAAACAAGTAAGAGGTCATTATGACGTGGAGTTTGCAGCAGGGAGAATGATGGGTGCAGTCAGGGAACGGGACACGCCACTGTCTCTTCACTCATCCCTCTCCTGATGATGTGCAGCTAAACATTTCATTAGCTTTGTTTATGCCTGAGACATCCTCCTCCTCTGCCACATCTCCACGTCTGTAAACTCTCTCCCCCTTTCAACTCTCTCTCTCTCCCTCTCTCTCTCTCCTTCTCTCTTAGATAATCCCTGTCCTGTTTCTACCTGCCTTGTGCATAACTTGAGCCATTAATCTTGATGTGAGCCCCTCAGCCCTCCCTCCAACATCATTAAATAGTTAGCATGAGGAGCAGAAGCACATACTAAAGCAGTCCCACCTCTGTCCTCCCTGCCCAGCCCAGCCCAGCCCAGCCACGCCCGACCAAGCCCTCAGGCATTTTCTTAAGGTGGAAACTAAGAAATAACTTCCATAAGACCACCAACTGATTTCGTCACATGTGCTTTTACAATGTGTGTTGTATTGTTAACTCAAAATTGTACATGTAGCCATAAAAAGTAATGTATTTGCAGTGCTATTATTCCATGTCATTGCTGTGCATGCTGACTCTGCGTTCTTGCATTCTGAACATAAACCAGAGGATGTGTGAGATAGTGAGATAGTAAAGCATGGTTGGGGCTACTGGGTGGTTTTTGCCACAGTTTTATCTGCTACGCATGTCTAACTTTTTCCATCCCATATTCATGAAACTTGATCTCCTGGTTTCAAGCATTTCTTTCACTGTTCACGTGGTCCGCTTGGTGTGATATGTTGACAGACCCCCCCAAAAACAGCCTCTCACAGTATATGTCGTCGGTAGGTATCGTTGAGTTTGTGCATGTAGCAGTCAGCTTGTGAATGTTGATGGAAACAGAAGAGGCGAAGGCGACGCCAGATCGAGGAGATAAAGGGAGACATCGTTCTGTTCTCTCTCTCTCTCTCTCTCTCCCCGCAGCAGCAGTTCCCATTTCACAAACATCTGGAATCACTTTGGCTCCGAAGTCGTGAATCCGTTTTGCTCAGGACTGCTGTGTGTGACTTTGGTAACAAAAACATTTACAGTGAAAAATAGAAACAGCATTAAACAACATAAATATTAATCTGTGCAGTTCACTTAAGTTCTCACTTTGTTGACTGGAAACGTGGTCAATTTCACATGAAAATGAAGCCTCAGCTAGACACATCCCTATCAGAGAGACGGTTGGTCGGTGTCTTTCTGGCATGATTATGTTGAGAAACGGTTGATGTATGAAGTTGACATTTGGCAGGTTGTATTGGTCAGGACCCAAGGCATAGCAATGTAGAGTGTTGTAATATTTTCCCCTGTGGTACAGTTATTATTTGATAAATGAAACATGTTGTAAAATGAGAGCCAATATCTCCACATAAATTATTTTTTATTAAATTTCCAGTCAGAAAATGTCCGCCGTGATGATCATTTCTGCTATGTTCTACTCCATTCGCTTATTATGATACATGTAACAACGTTAGTGATCTGTACAGTAGGACGTTCAGGTAGGCTACAGCAGAGGAACGCGCAGAACAACCATTATGGGCCTATAAAGTCAGGGGGGACGCAATAGAATTAACCATTTTGAACGGGAATAAATCTTATCTACAGTCAGATCAATAGTTGGTTGTTCAACACTGTTGAAACAGAGTTGTACTGTAAGAATTTATTCAGTTATTTATTCAGTTATCGTTTCGGTTTGTGGCATGGAATGAAAATTGATAGTTGTGTTTTGTTGTGTACACCAGAAGTGATGATTTGAACGGTGAATTTTAACGGATTCAGTAACTATATCTGCCCCTAGTGTTGTGAGTAATGCTTTGTACTGTATAGCTTACATGTGTAGCCCCGCAGAGTTGGCTGTATGGGTCACAGAATTCTCAGTTGGTCACTGAGACTACTAGGCTGAATCCTAAAAATGGTTTTAAATCTACTGTTATTGATTTAATCTTCTCTAACAGAATTTCTGCTTGTGGTGTTTTTGATTTGGGTATAAGTGACCATTGTCCTACGACTTGCGTTAGAACTACAAAGTTGGTGAAAACACGGCCACATATTGTTTTGAGAAAAAATCTTAAATCCTTCAATGCTCAAGCTTTTTTAAATGACATTATTGACTGTAATAGTTTATGCTCAGTTGAGTTTGATGACGTGCAAGTTGCCCTTGACTCTTTTGCAAAAACATTCAATCACTTTGTAGATAAACACGCCCCTTCTAAACAGACTAGGATTAAAGATAGAATTGCACCATGGTTTTATAGTGATCTGTCTACCTTGTTTAATGATAGTAATTGTGCCTGTTCCAGTGCCAGTTCCAAGAGGGATATCCAAGACTGGCTTTCTTTTAGACAACTTAGAAATAAATGCACAACATCTGTGAGGAAAGCTAAATCTGACTACTTTTTGGATTTAGTCTCTAACTCTTATTCAAACCCTGCAAAGTTCTGGGGTGCTGTGAACTTAAAGGGGAATGCCGCTGTCATAGCAAGTTTAGCTCAAATGTTGCTTTGTCTTCAATGAAGCCGATCCGTACATACCAACATTTAACCGATCGGTGCAGTAGTAAGTTAGCTCCTTTTGCCTCTGTGCGCGCACCCCCTTTATAATGGAGGTCTATGGGCCTCTGCTAAAAACTATGATAAACATGCATTTTCAAGGCAGGAAGCACCAGGAAGCCCCTTACCGGTCTCGTGAAATGAATCGCCATCCCCATGTGTTGACGTGTTAGGCATGGCTAATAAATATGAGCATTGTGATTTGTCATTTGTGTTTGTCACTGGATTTTATAGAAGTTATGTAAAATGTGGATAACTGGTGGGGAATTTATGTGCAGTAATTGAACATTTGAAATACTCCTGTTTTGAAATTATACCTACAGTATAGGTGTCTCAGTAATTACCCATTATATATTAGGCTATACTTTGCATGTATTTACAAGGTAAATGTTTAGTAATTGGGGGACTATGAAAGGAAGGGTAACCAAAAAAATGTTCAAAGTTAATTTAGCAATAGAAATCCATAAGCCTAGGACCAATGGGCCTAGGATATAGACAATAAACTACCGGTGGAATGGTGGTGGAACAATAGCGGGAGCATTTTGGATTACTAGCGGACGCTAGTAATTAGCCCTGACGCTAATAATCCGCCAGAGGTCCGCTTGCGATTCGATGTGCAAATGGCCAGGAACCCGCCAGTGGATTCGGCCGGAGGTCCCCCAGCTCGTCCATCGGGGACCCGCTGTAGGTCTGTGTTATCTGGGTTTATCCCTTACCTTTGTCCAGAAACAGAAGTTGAACCAATTGCAGCAAAATAGCTAACGTTACAGGAATCATCAGTGCAACTGCTTTAGCCACTGATCGCTACCATTAATGTTATGGAAGCTGCTGCTAGTTGTTGTGAGCTCATGAGCTAACTGGCTATCCTACTCTTATTGTGCCGGATTAGCATTGGAAGCATTGGAACTGATGTGGCCAGGCGACAAGACCTATCTTCATTTATCAGACATTATTTCATGTCATTTCATTTCAATTCACAGCTATTTCAGTGGCATGACTAGCTTCCGTCCTACCAGTCCTGAACAGAAACAAGCCAGCCACACACATAAGCTAGGCTGGACCTGGCCTGGTTAATCTCTCCATTGTGTCAGGTATAGTTCCTTAGGTTTGGAAATCTGCTCAGGTGGTCCCGTTGCACAAAGGGGGTAATAGGGATAAGATGGATAACTATCGTCCTATCTCCAAATTACAATGCTCAGCCAATGTTCTGGAGACCTTGGTAAATAACCAATTGAAATATTTTCTTTCAAGTCACTCAGTTTTAAGTACTCACCAATCTGGATTCAGAGCTAACCACAGCACCATTTCTGCTGTTACTCTTGTTACTCATGACATCATCTGGGCATTAGACAACAGGAAACATTGTGCTGCCCTCTTTGTAGATCTTTCAAAAGCATTTGATACAGTCGATCACTACTTGCTTTTAAATAGACTATCTAGTATTGGTTTGGATAGAGATGCTTGTGATTGGTTTCAGGACTATCTGTCGTCAAGGTGTCAGTATGTGAAATTGGGTAACATTCGATCTGATTTCTTGTCTCTAGCTAAAGGTGTGCCCTAAGGCTCAGTGTTGGATCCTGTACCTTTCACCATCTATATTAATGCTATTGTCTCTGCACTAACTGGCTGTCATGCTCATCTATATGCTGATGATACAGTTGTCTATTGTATTGCGGATACTGTTCAGGAAGCCATTGAGAACCTGCAGCTTTCTTTTAATGTGCTGCAAGAAGCTCTCACCAATCTGAAACTAGTCCTTAATCCTAGCAAATCTAAGTTTATGTTGTTTTCTAGAGTCAGGATTGGATCATACTGATTACGATAGGCTTCATTTATTAACGGCTAATGGCTCACATATTGCGAGAGTCACTGAGTACAAATATCTTGGTTTGTGGCTGGATGATGGAAAATTGGCTTCCTGTAACCGTTGTAGCTTTCCTATGTTCAGCAGGAAGAAAATTGTACAAGTTGTCTTCTTATCAGTATTAGACTATGGTGACACAATCTATAGACATGCTTCTGTGACTACCCTGAAACCCCTAGACCCTGTCTACCATTCCTCCCTAAGATTTATTACGGGTGATACTTATGACACCCACCACTGTGTTCTTTATCATAAGGTGGGCTGGCCATCTCTTTCTCTATGGCGTAACTATCACTGGTATTTGTTTATTTTCAAAGCCATTATTGGTAAACTTCCACCATACATCTCGTCTCGGTTGGACTGGAGCCTTGGCACCTACCAGATCTGATCTAATGATCGGCTTGTTTTTAGGGTTCCTTGAGAGCATTCTGAACTTGGTAGAGCTGCTTTTTTCTATGATGCCCCTTATACCTGGAATACTTTACAACAGACTCTAAAGCTTGAGGTACTTCCTTCAATCGTACAGTTTAAATCCATGGCTCTTGACATTTGTACTTCAACCTGTAACTATTTTAATATTATTATTATTATTATTATTATTATTATTATTGTTGTTGTTGTTGTTGTATTTGTTCTGTTGTTACTTGTGTATTTGTGTGAACTCGTCATCTCTGTAAATGAGGGAAACCACAGTGCTTTACGAGTATAAATAAAGGTTTGAAATGAAAATAAAATGAATTAATCATTGTTATTTGATAGATAGATAGATAGATAGATAGATAGATAGATAGATAGATAGATAGATAGATAGATAGATAGATAGATAGATAGATAGATAGATAGATAGATAGATGGACGGACAGACGGTTTCTAGCAAGTACCAAGTGAGAACAAGTGCTGACAGCTACTATCTACTGTACTGTCTACTGGAGTTTTAAGAAACAATCCAACATTTAAATCAGAACATTTATGTTTGTAGTCAGCTGTTTTTGGTCTGACAGCATGCATGAGGCATGAATAACAGGTTAAGAATAACTTAATTTACTTCCCAACTAAACCAACAATCAGCTTTGTAGTTTGGAACACTGTAGATGAGCCACGTCCACATCAGGCTCCTCTCTGCCTAAGGAGAGTTACAACTGAGTGGAAGATACCTGTAATACTGTATACACAGTGGAAGATACTGTATGATAGTATAGTATACAATGGGAAATTATAGTATACAGTGGAAGATATGACTGTATGATAGTACTATTATATATGACATATGTGTCATATATAGACAGACAGACAGTGCTGTCTACTAACAATTATACCACACAAGTAAAATCAACTATATTCCACTATATACTATATATATATATATATATATATATATATAGTGGAATATAGTTGATTTTACTTGTGTGGTATAATTGTTAGTAGACAGCACTGGTTAGTTGTTTAGCCAGTTAGTCACAACAGTATGACATTGAATTCTGCATAGCTCTTTTTAAACTGCTCATCCTATAGTACACAACCTTGTAGACTTGTACACATTTCTCTTCTAACCTGTACTACTAAGACAATTACAGTCATAGATTTGAAGTGTAAGCTCCTGTCATTCAAGCTGAAGAAAGGTGACTATTTAATGATAGAAAGACCCAGGACACCCGTTTGGCTCCCGTGTGTCATCTATGATACTGAGCACCAGCTCCAAGACAACACAAGCCATGACTTGTATCATCACACATGACCTACTTGGTGTGCAGTTCTTTAGGGGGAGGAGTATTATATGTAAATAGGTGATACGACAGAGAGGTCTGTGATGTCACGCTTATTCCATAGGACACCATGGGAGTTCCAGCTCTGTCCACAAACTCTGGGAAATATCAGACAGAAAAAAGGTTCTGCAACACCAGATAAACGCCGGGGCCATGTTCTTTTCTGTTCTCTGAGGGGCAACGTACGCTCTCACCCCTGCTGGAAGACCAAACATTTGAGTGCGGAAAGAATGAATCATGAGGCAGGACCCACTGTCAGCCCAGACAGGCTGCAGCTCAACAATAACCCTCCACTTTCTTCCAACGCCCCCTTCATTACACACACATCTGTCTGCAGGACGGGCTGAGGGCAGGGCGGGGTCAAAATGGCGAGAGTACAAAGGTTTACTCTAGTCTTAGCTTATTCATGTAACAATTGGGAGTCCATAGATCACTCAACACAATCACTACATAATCAGAGTCAGTTTATTGCCAGGTAGGTTTTTACACATATTAGGAATTTGTTGTGGTCAGTTGGTGCGTAACACTGATGGAGACAACATTAGAGAGGGTGCAGTGACAAGACGAGACAGTGCAAATGAACAGTTCAAAATACAAAGTACAAAATGGTTTGTGTTGATATACAGTATGTGTACATAATGTTAATGTGTGTGCAATGTTTTTATATATACAATGTGTCGGTGTCGGTGTGAAGGGGTCAGTCTTCTAACTGCTGTGCTGGTGTAAAAAAATGTCTGGACAACCTCTGGGTTCAGCTTTGAGGCCTCCTCTCCATCTCCTCAGGCCATGAACAACACCCCTCCCAGAGCAGTCTGGCTTCAGAGGAGACCAGTACCAAAGGACTTGGTGTCAAACCATTGTAGTCAGGAATTGAAAGGCCACACACAACAGCCCTGGAGAGACCTGGAGATGCTTCCATCAGAGGAAGGGTTGACGCAGACATTTTTATCATGGCTCTAAACGATTCCTATTTAGCGATTAATGTCGTTCCTCTTTATCTATCAAACTGACAGATTGAGATTAGACTCAGTGGGATGCTAGATATTTCTCAGTGCTCTTTAACTGCACTTCCATCGAGTGACGTGATATAGGTGAGGAACCTGCTCAGGTTGTGAGTACAGTAGCATATGTACAGTATGTAGGTGATGGTAAATAAGTCATAACTAGCTTGTTAAGGATCAACACTCTCAGAAACTGTCTGGCGATCAAGTGTCTTTTACAGGATACGAACAAACGATCTTCCACAGTGGGGTCATAACGTGGAATGGATGAGGGGAAAAAACACGAGTACACTCTTTAAAAACACGAGATAAATAAAAATATGTAAACAGCTGTGACCTGTGAATCCAAACCCGGCATAGAAGACCATGTAAGGGCCAGCTGGGATCCGTCGTAAGGAAGAGCCCCCTCTAGTGCCTGTGGTCCACCAGTAGGCTCACTGACATCCACAGAAACACCAAATCCCAGCGGTGTACAGGCAGAGATGATCTCATGTGAGGGGTGGGGTAGAGGCTATTGGCTGGGCGGGTGGGAGGGGCGTTGGAAGGACGGTACTGCAGAGCTAAGACTGATGGAGAAACACGAGACTCTGGATTATCACCGAAGCAATGATGGGAGGGGTTGCTCATGCATGATCTGGCAGGATGTGTATGTTGTGTGTGTCTGTGTGTGTCTGTGTGTGTGTCTGTGTGTAACTGTAACTGTTAAAAACAGTTTCTTGTCTTTGAAATTTAGAGTTTTTTGAATTATTTTTCAAGGTGCCCACCCACATCCATTGTGTGACCAAAACGGTGGTAGAGAAATTATCAGACTTCCTCAAAAGTGCTAGTTTTGTCAACGTTTTAATCTGAACCATTGTATATGATCATAAGTCACCTTAAAGCAGGGAAATGCATTTTCCCTTTACTACTCCTTTAAGAAACAAAATGCATTATTGTAGAGAATCTGCTGAAACTTCGGCTCTGTTCAAAGTACCCACCCATGATGAGTCACTTCCAGCACTGGAATCAAACCAGATATTCTTATCCCTCTGTGACTTTAAACCTCCAAGTGAGTTATGATCACACAACAAAGTGTAGTTTTGTGGTTTTGCAGGTGATGATTAGTATTGTTTTCACGTGGCACACCAGCAAACTACACCTGGCAGTGTAACATGCCCAATAATGATGAGTATTGTTTTGATGTGGCAGTGTAGCACGCCCAGTATTGCAGTTGTTTAGTTTCACTGCTACTTCATCCATTCTGTCACATACAGTACAGTATGTAGAAGACCTCCTCCACTCCTCAATTCCCGGGGGCTCTTTGGGTTTGGTTTGGAGGTCAGAGGTCAGATCTTAGTTGTTGCCAGGTGCACACAGCCCAGGCCTGAAGAGACGCAGACGCAGCGGAAGAGAGGTGAGGAGCTTCCAGAACATTCTACATACACCCTGGAGCACACAGTATCTAGATAACCGTTGCTAATGTTAAGGGTTTACACGCTGCAGAGAGAAACAGTATATTACTGTATACAACTGTAACCCAGAGACTGTCTGAAATCCACAATGCTCGGGAAAAAAGGTGCTTTTTGAAAATTAAAGCCATGAATACCTACACAAACTGAATAGAAACTTTTGTCTTGTTTTAAACAGTCAAAAAAGGTGAACTTTCTTTTTACAAAGCTGAGGTCCAAATGTGCTTTCTCTCTCCTCTTCTCTCAAAGTTGAACATGCAACAAGTCTGGAATGTATGTGTGGGAAGAATGTCCAAAGGCTAAAGATACACCGATCCCAGATAAAGTGTTTGGAGGTAGAGGTGTAACCCGTACGTTTTGGCACGCACTGGGTGGGATTCGAACCCGGGTCTTCTGTGAGACAGACACCATTCTAACCAGCTACGCCGATGAAAAGTGAGCTCTTTATCACTGCGGGTGGATGGCATTTATCCTGGGGTAGTGAGTTTAACCAACAACTCTCTACCCTCCTGGGACTCACAAGAACTGACTCACTGCTCCCATAGTCACTGTTTCACTGGGTTACAGAGGTAAGTAGCAACACGACACAGCAGCACAGATAGAGACGTGGTGAGAAGCAGGAGGAGCCAGGCCAGGAGTCACTACACTCACTAAAGGAGTCTGGAGTCTCCACATAGGAGGCCAGTGAGGGGTAGCGACAGCCCTCAGCACAGTTAAGGACCATTCTCAGTACGGACTTTCCACTATGTAGTAGCCTTCTGTTGATGGTGATGTTAAATCAACATTCGGGAGTTGGTGTATTTGTAAAAACTTTCACACACCCTAATATTTTCAGAACAATTCTGTCTCTGTGCTTCTGCATCAGAATTGCTGACATAAACCCCTTCTTCTTACACACAAACAAATTAAATGTGTCGTCATATTCAAGCCCTGTCATATTTATAAGGGAGGTCGATATACTGTAATACATGAGAGGTAATGATGATTTATTTTACTCAAAGCCTTTCTGGAGTTTCATCCTTCTGCCATCAGAGCGAGGTTCTCATTTCTCCAGAAATGTACGCATGGGTCAGAGTATCCGTGGAGAACCTCACATTCTACAACATTCTCCCGACATTTCCCTTGTTATTTTTATAAATCCCAAAGGTTGTGTTGAAACATTGGTGTACGCATTCTTTTGTATGTACATGTGTATAAATGAGGCCCAGAATTGTACAAGTTTATTGGCCAGTGTTGGTTGAATATCTTATTTTAGCTGTATTGGTGCTCATGTTAAAATCCAGAAATGACTGTAACCAGACACAGTCTCTGGTTCCACTTGAAGTCAATTCCTTCCCACAGTTTGACATTTGACCTTGTTCTGGTGGCATCCTCTAGTCAGGAAGTATAAATGTGAGGACAAGGCTTTCCCCCCTACATGTGGGGCTGTGGAGTTTCTGAATGGGTTGAACGATCGATAACACAATCTCTCTCCATAGACTAATCTGTTCCACTGAGGCAGAACGAGCCTGAGAGGTGTGTTTCCATCTAGCTAAACACAGAAGGAAGCCTGCTAGGGTGAGTTTGTGTTGAATCATCTAGCTAAACACAAAATAAATCGTACAGGGTTTGTGTTAGAAGACATCTATCTAATCACAAAACGATGGCTGCTAGTGTGAGTTTGTGCTAGAGGATAGAGACATCTAGATGAACACAGAGGCAAGCCTGCTAGTGTGAGTTTGTGTTAGAGGATAGAGACATCTAGATGAACACAGAGGCAAGCCTGCTAGTGTGAGTTTGTGTTAGAGGATAGAGACATCTAGATGAACACAGAGGCAAGCCTGCTAGTGTGAGTTTGTGTTAGAGGATAGAGACATCTAGATGAACACAGAGGCAAGCCTGCTAGAATGGGTTTATGTTAGAGATGTTAGAGAGACACAGTTGAGTGAAATAGCCTACAAGCCCAGCCCAGTTTGGTTTCCTTCAAAGAGAAACAAAAATATATGTTTCTAGTTATTACAGACTTACACATTCTCTGGCAGAGCATTGTCCTCTCTCTCTCTCTCTCTCTCTCTCTCTCTCTCTCTCTCTCGCTCTCTTCTCTCTCTCTATCACGTGTGTGCAGCTGTTAAACCTTCTGTAAAATCGACACATTTGTAAAAACCAACAAGGCTTGAAGTTGATAGAGGATGACGGGTCGAAGGAATAGGGCTGACGTTTTAGCAGTGTGTGTGTGTGTGTGTGTGTGTGTGTGTGTGTGTGTGTGTGTGTGCGCGCGTGCGTGCATGCGTGCGTGCGTGCATGTGCGTGTGTGCATGTGCCTGTGCCTGTGTGGGACACTCCTAACTCTTTGATGAAGGCTGGTGCTGTGCACAATGGTATTGTGCCTGTAACCCAGTCTCGTCCTCAGCCCTGGTCTCAGACTGTGTCTTTCCCTGGTCTGGGCCGTCTGCTCCGACCCTCTGACGACAACCCGCAGATTGAAACCAGCTGTGGGTTTCTGGCTGGGGGAGTCTGCAGAGGAGCGCCCTGCCAAGACCAGCCCAGGGGAGGAGCAACATCTGGAAAAGAAAAGCCTGCTGGAACAAAAGAGACCCCAGCAGCTAGTCTGTCCTCCACTCCGCTGCCCAGAGCCAACGACAGCCCTCCATGTTGGAGAGGCTGTTTGGGGAGGGTCATTTCCAGAATGTTAGCATCAATAGCATCTAGTTATTAGCTAAACTACGGCTAAGGCTATAGCTAAAACCAACATGATGACAACATCCCTGGCCATTTACTAGAGAGGCTAATAGAAGGAGTGGACACTGGTCACGCTGGAGGTATTACTGCCCTCCAGGCTTCAGACACTGATAGGAAAACAAGCCCTGACATGAATGGACCGCCCACCCACACCAGAAGAATAATGAAGGGAATTTCATCTTTTAAATGAACTGGTTCATTCGGCTTTTCCAAACGGCTCTTTGTTAAGGAGACCACCATTTTTAAAAGTAGTTTCAAAAGAATTGGCTCGTTCATGAACTACCCATAAATGGAAGGAGTTGGAGGTGAAGAAGAGACTAATTTAAATAAATAGGCACAATATCTAACTGGATATATAGCTTTAATCACTGCACACTGCACTTGCTTTCTAAGCTTCAATGCTTGGAAAAAGTTAAAGCACCACAGCATGTTCATTAATTTTACTGTTTCAAAACAGACCATGGCAAGAAAATAATGCAACACACCCTGAGTCTCTATGGTAGACTTTATACCAAGTGTTCTATCTCATTTTAACTTTGTGAGTCACAGAGGACTGTAGGAAAGTAAGAATTAGATTTAAAGCTGACCTCTATTTTTGGTGAAGCAGTGCACATTAGAGCCAGGGTAATTATATGCTCTGGTCGCTCGAATTTCCAGAAAGTTTAAGGCAATGTTTTTAAATTTCTCAGTCTGTCTCCCCAGTCTGGTCCTGAGTCCTTTGTGAAACCCACACTTGTTGTTTTGTTGTCCCAGTCCCATTCCCAACACGTAGGGACTAGGTATCACTCGAAGCACATGGCAGAACTTAGTACAATTATGCACACACTTTTCAGTGTTGATATGAAATCAGAAATCTGAGTGGGATATTTCTCATGGGGGTACTCCCTGCCTAACAACACACACACACACACACACACACAACAACAACAACAACAACAGAAAAGGTAGGGAGCATCCATTATACAGTATAGGTACCAATCCCCCCCACAGTCGAGCAATACAAAGGAGACAGGGGTCCTGACAGGGGGACAGGCGCAAAACAAACAGTAAAGTAAAGAACATCACAGCAAAGACATGCAATGAGTGTGTGTGTGTGTGTGTGTGTGTGTGTGTGTGTGTGTGTGTGTGTGTGTGTGTGTGTGTGTGTGTGTGTGTGTGTGTGTGTGTGTGTATGTCGGGCGTCTAGCAGCCTGTGATACGCGCTGCTGCGTGGGTTTCCTGCCTGAACTCATCTTCACTCCGTTTATGTTGGTCTGGGTGTCTTAAAACATGGATACGCCTTGTTTCTACACTGTGTTGGAAGAAGACAGCATGAGGATTTTCACCAGTCTTACAGGACAATGTGTTAGAGGGATGTGCGAATCCTACTGATCATCTATCATGTGTTAAAGGGATATTCCATCTTATACTGAAAACAATGTTTCTTTTGAATTGAAATGATCGGATGTACATTATTGCTGTTTTTGCTCAACCAGTGGGCCTGTCCAGCAGCTGCCGTTGGAGGGCTTGTCCAACAGGGGGCGCAGCAGAGCCGGAGAGTTGCTTGCTCCTCACAGCACACCCAGACAGAGGGGCCATTCTTCTCCCAGGGTCCCCCGAGACGGCCCTCCATTACTAACCACAGCATGCCACCCAATCTGGCCCGCCGCTACGGAGGAAATGTTCACTTTGCTCAGGAAGTTTGAGGTTTCCCCCACACCTTTGATTTCAGATCTTGTCCAAACTGCCGTGGGGTCCTACCCAGGTCAGAACAACAGAGAAAACACAGACATCCACATGGGAGGGTATGGTAGGTCAGTCTGAAACACAAACATCCACATGGGAGGGTATGGTAGGTCAGTCTGAAACACAAACATCCACATGGGAGGGTATGGTAGGTCAGTCTGAAATGAAAGGAAACTCGTATCATCATGGTTGAGTTGACTAAAACAATTTCATGGGAAATTCTGACTTAAGCTGTCACATTCAGAGGCGCTTATGATTGTGTCTAAGGTTCTTGTGTTCTGGTGTTGTGAGGAACTTGTTGTGGTGTTGTGAGGAACTTTTTGTGGTGTTGTGAGGAACTTGTTCAACACTGACCACTGGTTTTATTCTCTGAGAGGGGAGTTTGGGTAAAGATTAAAATAACATTACACATGGACGAATATGAAGTGTTGTTTGCCGAGGAACATTTACTGAGATTGAAAGGCCAAAGCAGACTGAAGAGCCATTTTAAATGTATTGTCCTACATTTGAATAGACTTTTTGCCAGGCATGTGGACTATTTCAGCAACAGTAACAGAACCTTGTGAAAGTGTCAGATGTTTATATTTCAGCAATAAAAGCTTATAAACATGCGATGTAGACCACAAAGACAATAAACAACACAATATATTTGTATTCAGATAGATAATGACGCACATGTACATTTGATGTATTATTATTATCTAAGTCACATACCACAGCCTACAGAGCAAAATAATCTCACAGCCGGTTTAGATTTTAGTGCTCAGAAGATATATTATATATAAAGAGCTCAAATGAAGAGTTCATACAATCCAGAAACAAGGTGGTGAAGCATAAAAACACTGTAATTCTGTTCCTCGTTCACTTACAGTAGCTCCCCTTAATTCAAACATAGACCCTCTCCCAGTTCTTCATTTAAAGGTAAGAAAATGCAGATTCTGGCGGGGGGGAGTAGGTCCAATGTATTCCGACCAAAGTTCAATGAAGTGATAACAACGGCCATTATCCTTATGAATGTATGAATAAATGAATGAATGACATTAGTTATACAGCACTTTTCCAAACAATAGTTACAAAGTGCTTAGTAGTAACAAAGTCCTTGTTATCCCCCAGCAGGCCGTGTGGTTGTATGCGAGTGATTGTTAGTCGTGCCCTAACCCTGCAGGGGGCCCAGAGAGGGTAGAGGCTAGTTCCCATCACTGCATCTTCTTCTTGGCCAGACAGGCCAGCTCCCTGGCCTTCTGTCTCTTCAGCTTCTTCTTCATGATCAGCAGGTCGATGTAGACAATGTGGTCCAGGACGGTGGAGGCGCATAGGAGACCGCCATGCAGCGCCCCTGCTATCCCACAGCTGAACACGTCCTGGCCTGGGACACACACACACACAGACACACACAGACACACACACACACACACACACACACACACACACACGCACATGCAGGCACGCACTCACACACACACACACACGCACTCACACACACACACACACACACACACACACGCACACATGCACACACACACAAAGCATGCATGAGACAGGGATAAGATAATATGAACACAGCACTCCTACATCTTAAGGTAGCTAGTATCAGTAGATTTTAGTTTTTCTGTAGAGACGATTTATCTACAGAATTGACTGATTGAATAATTGATATTGATTGATTAATTGGTGTATTTCATTGTTTGATCATTTCTAAGTTGAACAAAGATTTTCAGATGCTGTACAACACTAAACAGCATCTCTCATCTCTCTTTATGGATGGTCTGAACCCGGGGCAAGACGTCCGGTGAGGTACCTGAGATGAAAAGGTTCTTGACCGGGGTGTTGCAACGGTTCCTGGCCACGGCCTCGGCCTCGAAGCGCTCCACGTTGTGTTCGGCGGAGTACATGGCTCCGCGCTGAGACCCCAGGTAGTGCATGTTGGTGAGGGGCGTGGCCACGTCCTGGAAGACCAACTACAAACACAAAACACCTAACGCCTTATCATTCATATCTGCTGGAGATTGATTCAAATGTCAGGATTCTTCCAAGTAAACACAAATACACACACGCACACACACAAACACACACACACACACACACACATACACACAGATAGTTAAACAGTCAAACCTTTTCCCTGAGTTTGGGAAATATGGTGCAGGCCCAGTCAAACACCGTGTTAGCAAATCGCATCTTGTAGTTGTAGTATTCATCACCCCGTTTCCTCACGGTGGTGTCGTTCCACTCCTCAAACCACTCGTATTTCACCATGGTCAGTATCGTCATGCAGGATTTCCCTTTGAGTGTATAGCAACTTTTTACATGTATATATGCAGGCTTTAGATACATCCGTCAAAATATACCGTTTTGGGATAGTATATTGTTATGTTACCTGGGTGTCTTTTCTTGGCTTCGGTGTCTTTGGCAGAGGGGAATGTGATGAACATCATGGGAATGTTTTCAGGTGCATCCTCTTTACTCAGGGCAAAGAACTCATCCATCCTGTCAGACAGAAAGAGTTTCCCCAATTAATCAACAAACATCATCCCAAAGTATGATGGTGCAGTACTAACAGTACATGGTGTACTACCTCAAGAAAGGAACAGCACCCATAACTGATGAAAAAAATCTTCTGAAATTTGTTTTTACTTAATCTTTAGGCAATAACGCCACCCGGTGGAGAAAGAACGCTGTGTCAACTGTACTCACGAGGTATCCATGTCGTTATTTTTGAAGAGCCAGAAGTTGGTGGACACAATACCCAGCTCCTCTTGTGTACCATCGAAACCAGAGAAGACCAAGAACGATCCTCTGCCGTGTCTCATCATGTCGAGTCGATCTTGAATGTCTGTAAAAAAGACAGTGATGTTGATAACGCTTTTCTCCTGTCTTCATCCCCGCTGAATGAGATACTGATCCTCAGGAACCACAGGTAGAAACATTTGATTCCCTCATGAGCACAGCTCACCTGGCTTGACCCTGATCTCTGGGGGAAGGAGTTTCTGGAAGGTGGTGAAGATGCCACAGTTGGAGATCACCACAGGAGCATGAACCTCCACCTCCTCCTGGCCCTTCCTTACTTTCACACCTTCACATAATGACACAGATGAGTCACTAACAAGTGGTCAGTAACATAAGTCTGTGATATCTAGGCACAGATAGCAACACGGACGCACCGTAAGCAGCTCCTTCCGCGTTGACCAGGATCTGGGAGACATGAGCCCTGACTAGAACATTCCCTCCAGATTTCCGGATGACAGGGATGATGTTGTAGGCGATCTCGCTGGCCCCTCCCTTGGGGTAGTAGGCTCCTCTCTTGTAGTGGTGAAGCAAGAGGGCGTTGATAACAATGCTGGATTCCTTAGGAGGCACGCCTGAAAAGACACAACGGCATAAAAGACACAATCGTTCATGAAAAAATACGTCAACTGTCGCTTCACCTGAACGAGAGCAGAGACGAAGAAGAACGAGGCTCGGCCGTAGCCAGGGTCTACCGTAGAAGAGGTAGGAGAATATGACGTGGAGGTCTTTGTTGCTGGTCAGGGTGTTGACCAGGCCTGTCGCTCCAGTCCCAGAGAGTTTGAAGATGGGGGAGACCAAGCTGGCGAGGCCTGACTTTAGCAGAAAGAGAGACACCCACTGAGGGATCAGCTTCAGGGTGGCTAGGTAGTGAGTCTTCTTAGCAGAGACCTGTTAGAACACAAAGAGTTTAGAGAAATGTTACAGAAAAGCACACAGTTGGTGACATCCTTCGCTGCTGTTATCCACATGGCATTAGAGTCACCATGCTACCTTCATGATTTTAAAGAAGGTTTCGATGGCGTCGGTGTCGTCTGGGAACTGTTTCTTCAGGTGGGCCTCCATCTCAGTCTTGCCGGTGAAGATGGTGTACACGCGTTTCTCCTCCCCCAGGCCAATCTGGATGGTGTCAAAGTGCTGCTCGAGCTCTACGAACTCCAGCTGGCCCTCGGTGATCTGGTCGAAGGCGATGCGAAGGAGGCTGTTCTCGTGGAGTTGACCAATGTAGTGAAGTCCTGTCGGAGACAGAGGGATGATTCAGCTTTGTCAGAACAATCACATATATGTAGAATTGAATTCCATGGTATTTGAAATTTAGGCAGTGACTTTAGTCAGAGTGGTTTGCAGCGAAGGATACCGTGCATGCTTATGGAGGGGATTTAAGGTTTATGTATGAAGCTCTACGGGTGCTGAAAAGGCCCGTATCTGATGACACAGTGTAGGCTTTGACAAACAACCTGACATGATGCATAATAGTGGGGGAAAAGCAGTCCTAAAAACCATGCCCCCGGGCATTTCCTGTAAAATCAGGATATCACTGTGTTGATCTCACAAAGAAGTGTCTTACCAACATCAAATTCAAATCCTTTCTCTACGTAGGTGTGGCAGCATCCCCCGGCCTGGTCATGCTGCTCCAGCACCAGGACCTTCTTGCCCCCTTTCGACAATGTGGCCGCAACCGTCAGCCCCCCGATGCCACTGCCAATCACAATGACATCCAGGTCCTTGGGGACTTTGTCAACGGTGAAACCTTTAAAGAAAAGCAATCAGTCAGAGCCATCGTGTTTTCACATTTTCTCTCAGGATTTGTCTTATCTATCTTTACAGTCCATCTGAACACTGGGTGCTGGAAAGGTGTATAGTATACTGAAAGGTGTATATAGTACTGAATCTAAACAGGTTATATAATTAGCTGAGGAAACTAAAGTCTGAAGGTTGTCAGAAGGTATCTTATTCAAACTGTCGTAAATGTAAGGTGTTATCTTTGTTCCTAATTGGCTGCAGTTGTATTTTCTTTGAAGAAGAGTTTGGATCTAATCCACCAGTTAACCCACTAATTAAAATAAACTGCAATTGGCCAATGAGTAAGCAATATTTGAGTTATTGCCCATAGAAAATACCATTGAGATAATCCAGCCAATGGAACATCTTAACCCATGCAGATCAATAAACTAGCTCGCAAGTCAGGTCACTCTGAAACTGAACAGACCTAGGAGCATCCTCAAGAATGTTTGGTGTAATAATTGTAGAAACGTTTTGTTTCAAGAAGAAACCATTGATTTGATAGGGGTGTTAATGCCAGCAGTTAGCTCAAACAGGTTTTCAAGAACTCTGGCACAACACCCCTATCAAATCAATGATACATGCTATTGTATTGATAGGGGCAATTTGCATAGTATCCATAGTAGGTCAAATCAAGCTGGCTTAAATTCACACCTATTGTCATAATCATCATAACCGAACCTAGGCATGTTTGCACAATCTGGCCATTCTAAGGAACATCTACTGTTATAAACTTGTTTATATGTTGTTGTATACATGAATTGTTTACAATGAATTGTAAATATCTATTCAATCTTGATTGTGCTTCTTTGTTGTTCTTTTTATACTGCTGCTGTAACAGTGTAATTGCTGTGCAGGGATAAATAAAGTACCTACAGTACCAACCTACCGAACCCTATCAATATTCATACTCATAATTTTTTACACTCATAATTTGATTGTTGTTCATTTACAGTAAAACAAAACATTTTGTTACTCTCAGTACAGCTGTCTCGTCAGTTAAACATGATTTCCTGAGTTCCAGAAGATAAAGGTTCCAGGCAGCTGGTTAGATACCATGTGAACATTAAATTAACACCCTGGCTTTGAATTAAACATCTATCTTAAGTTCACTTGCACATATTTATTCTTTCCTAATATTCATCTAACACTTCCACAATACAACAAGCCCAAGACACAATACAGACCAGAAGGATGTCAAAGTATATTATATTTACCTAGTTTGATCACTTTGTCCCTCTTCCTCTGGTCATACTCGCGGGGGCCTGGTGGTCTCACAGACTCCAGAGAGAACGGGCTTGGCTTGCCAAACAGGTACCAGTATGTCCCACCGGCCCAAATCACCAACCAGGCTAAGAATATCAACAGCCACATGATAAAGACGGAAACCCCAAAGTTACACTATAGTCACTGCTTGTTGCTTGTTGCAGCTTCTGAGGGACTAATGACTCTTCATCTGTCTTCTCTACCTTTTATTGTATGGAGTGTCAAAGGTCTGGTAGGAGAAACAGCAAAATACATTTGTGTAACCCACCTTTATCAGGCAGGCAATAAAGATACAAGTGTGAATGCTTAGTGAATTATCAGAGTCAGAATCTGTTTATTGCCATGCAGTTTTTCAACGTACTAGGAATTGGCTTTCGGTCGTAGTGCATAACATTGAGACAACATTGGACAGGGTGCAGGGATGAGACGGGACAATGCGAGTACAAAATGCTAGTGCAAAAAAGGATAAGCTTGAAAAAAAAAACAATATACAAAAAGTAGCAGTTAATCTATACAGTGAGTATGTAGAGTATAATATGTAAGTGAGTGTTTGTATGTGTATAGTGTGTGCAGTGTGATGTGTGAGTGCGGTGTGTCCTATACAGTACATTCACGTCATGTGCAAGTGACAATCGACAGTGTCTCTCAACGGTGATGGAGTCCGTGGTGGGTTTGGGGGGTGGGGGTCAGAGGGTGACACAGGCCTGGTTGAAGAGGCTGATGCCCGTGGGGAAGAAGCTGCCTCTGTGGCGTACGGTCGTGGTCCTGATGGGCCGTAGCCTCCTGCCTGAGGGGAGTGGAACGAAGAGATTATGGCCGGGGTAGGAGGGGATCTGCCGCGATCTTCCCGGCCCATTTCAGGGTCCTGGAGTTGTGCAGGACCAGGAGGGAGGGCAGGTTACAGCCGATCACCTTCTCTGCACATCAGATGATGGCCCTGTCCTTGGCTGTAGCAGTGGAGTACCAGATGGTGATGGAGGAGGTAAGGATGGACTCGATGATGGAGGTGTAGAAGAGTACCATCATTTCCTTTGGTAGTCGGAATTTCTTCAGCTGCTTAAGGAAGTACATCCTCTGCTGTGCCAACTTCGTGAGGGAGCTGGTGTTTAGTTCCCATTTGAGGTCCCAGGAGATGACGATGCCCAGGAAGCAGAAGGAGTCGACAGTGGACACTAGGATGTCATTCAGTTTGATGGGAGGGAGGGGGGTGGTTTCTTTCTAAAGTCTACAATCATCTCCACTGTCTTGAGAGCATTGAGCTCCAGGTTCTTTTGGCTGCACCGGGACAGCAGCTGGTCGATCTCCCACCTGTAGGTGGACTAGTCTCCCTCAGAGATGAGTCCGATGAGGGTGGAGTCGTCCGCAAACTTCAGGAGCTTGACAGACTCGTGGCTGGAGGTGCAGCTGTTCATGTACAGCGGCACCTGGGGAGCCTGTGCTGATGGTCCTGGAGTCTGGATGTTTTTGCCCCGCTTCATGTGTTGTTTCTTGCCGGACAGGAAGTTGGTGATCGACCTGCAGGTAGAGTCGGGTACGTGCAGCTGGGAGAGATCATGCTCCAGTGTGGACAGGAGGATGGTGTTGAAGGCAGAGCTGAAATCCACAAACAGGATCCTGCCATAGGTGCCTGTGTGTTCCAGATGCTGTAGAATGTAATGAAGGGCCACGTTTACTGCATCATCCACAGACTTGCTGGCTCTGTAGGTGAACTGCAGAGGGTCCAGGAGTGGGCCCGTGATGGATTTGAGGTTCAGCAGAACAAGGAGCTCAAAGACCTTCATTACTACAGAGGTCAGGGCGATGGGCTTGTAGTCACTTATGCCAGTGATCATTGTCTTATTATAGCACAGCCATATGTGCTGTGAGGATGCTGCACCTGAGCGCTGAATAATACTCTGAGCAGCACGGGATCACGGGAGGTAGAGCGGCCGGCTGGGGAACGCAAGGCATTGTACCGAAGTGTCCTTGAGCAAGACAAAACAGCAACCCCGAAATCGCTCACGTGCAGCACGGTGTAAGCACGCAGTAAACACTTTCGCCTCACAGCCAGAAGGTCTCTGTGTCTTCTTTGTGGAGTTTGCATGTTCTCCCCATGTTCGCAAGGGTTTCCTCCCAAAGAACCCAATATGAAAAACAAGCAGAAGAACTGAGGCTCTTCAGTCCGGTTCCTGACCAAGATCTAGACTGAGCACTAGGTCCCTGCGTGCCGTTAATGATGGCTGCTCACTGCTCCTGACTACCCCTGGAGGAGGATGGCTTGGATGGGAGAACAGTTTCCACCGGTGACCACTGAAGACGTGTGTGTGTGTGTGTGTGTGTGTGTGTGTGTGTGTGTGTGTGTGTGTGTGTGTGTGTGGGTGTGTGTGTGTGTGTGTGTGTGTGTTGTGTCACCCTCTCACTTGCATGTGTTGTGCGATCACGTGTGGCTAGAGGTCCAAAATTAAAAAAGGAAAAAAAAACAAAAAACTAAAAGGCTCAAGCTCAAACAGACAATGGGCACCAGCTGATGAGCCTTTAAACTAACAATGTTCTCCAGCATAGGCATCTGATTTAGTACTGTAGCTCTGTTAATCTACTGTACCTCACACCCATAGCTCTGTTAATCTACTGTACCTCACACACAAAGCTCTGTTAATCTACTGTACCTCACATACATAGCTCTGTTAATCTACTGTACCTCACACACAAAGCTCTGTTAATCTACTGTACCTCACACACAGCTATATTAATCTACTGTTCCTCACACACAAAACTCTGTTAAACTACTGTACCTCACACATGTAGCTGTTAATCTACTGTACCTCACATACATAGCTCTGTTAATCTACTGTACCTCACACAAAAGCTCTGTTAATCTACTGTACCTCACACACAAAGCTCTGTTAATCTACTGTACCTCACACACAAAGCTCTGTTAATCTACTGTACCTCACACATGTAGCTCTGTTAATCTACTGTACCTCACACTTTTAGCTCTGTTAATCTACTGAACCTCACACATGTTCTCATCACTGGGCAACTTTCAGTAGCATTCAAACCTGCGTAATACATGTAAATGTATTGTATGTTTACCTCATTTATACACTACAGGACATTTCATGTGAAACATAGAGCTAAACATACTGTATATTCCTACGTATGCTCTTTAATGGCAAATGGTAATGACCACATATGTTAAGGCCTGACACTCCATTCCAAACTTTTCAACCACTGGAAATCTGTACTTTTGTTACATTGTATAACAATCATTCTGGTTCATACAGTCTGGTGGTTTGCAGGTGTGCAACACAGTATAGTTATTCTCTATGTACAGAAGGTACAATCGGGTACAGTTACCTCAGAATGTCCTGTTATCAGATAAGGTAATTAAGATAGGGACGCATAAGTACACAGACTTTACACACACTATCCTGTTTTATGGATTTCTACGAAGCAGCTGAATCATCACAACATCTCAGTCATGAAAGGTGGGTGTGAGTGGTGTTGGATCATCTCAGTCATGAAAGGTGGGTGTGAGTGGTGTTGGATCATCTCAGTCATGAAAGGTGGGTGTGAGTGGTGTTGGATCATCTCAGTCATGAAAGGTGGGTGTGAGTGGTGTTGGATCATCTCAGTCATGAAGGTGGGTGTGAGTGGTGTTGGATCGTCTCAGTCATGAAAGGTGGGTGTGAGTGGTGTACGATCACTCAGACCTGCAGGCATGAATACAGTAAACTTTGGCCAAGTGAAGAAACACAACAATCGAACAGTGATATAATCAAAGATGTGAACACTGATGTGTATACTATGTGGGGATGAACTGTGTATATTGCAAGGGTTGAATTATATATGTTATATGGTATTGCTAATGTGTTTGTACTTGTGTTTTAATCTTTTTTTGTACTAGGTATTAGCCCATTATTTCTGGCAGGGGGACTGCCAATGTAAACTAGCCTTTTGGCTACAATTGGGTACATTTACATTCTATTTTATAAAATGTTTCTTAATGTACGTTGTCCCTCTCTAACAAATAAATAAACTGAAATATACTGTATAATCCAGACGGATCCCGCAGTGAAAACAAACCAACACCATAATCTGCTACAATATGGTAAATGGATTGCACTTGCAGTATATAGCGATTTTATCCAAATTGCTTTATGATGGCCTCTCATTAAACCATTCACACACCAATGGCGGCAGCAGCCATGCAAGGTGCTAGCCTGCTCATTGCCAGAAACTTGGGGTTCAGTGTCTTACAACCAAGGACACTTCAACATGTGGACAGGAGGAGCTGGGATTCGAACCACCGACCCTACAATCATTGGACGACCAACTCTACCTCGTGAGACACAGCCGCCCCAGCCTTGACTATTAGGTAGGTAAAAATATAAAAGACACAATTCTAATATAGCTACGGTACCACTGTACGGTTAAATTAACAACATTATCTCTTATAATAGGCTACTTTAATCGTAGTATACTATAATACTATGATTAAATTAACATAATCTGTTAAAAATACTATTTTATGAAATTATCACCATAATCTGTTACAAACCTTGACTATTGACTATTGACCTTGACTATTGTACCATGAAATTAATTGTAATTCAGGAATTTAGTCTCCTTTTTTTTTCTTCACAAGGTATGTTAAAGTATTACACAGTCAGCACGAATGTGGGCTGTTTAAAGTGCATGTATAGATAACCTACCATGTTCACTTTCAGAAAATGTAACTTTCTTATCATATTGATAAGGGAGGCTTGAAGGATTATTGTCTTTAAATAGATTGTGCATTTATACTGTATTAGACAGCTCTTAAGGACAGATAAAGTTTAATGTTTTCTATTGAATTAACAAGATAAAAGTCCAGAATTCATATGAACCAGTTTATGGTATGTAGAAATTCTAGATAGGTAGCAAAATGGATAATTAGCCATGTCAGAACTTACTGTGCTACAACAATCTATGACCCATGTCTTACAATCACACTTACAGGATCCCAGCTTTAAGCCTGGCTAAACTGAAGAAGCAATTAGCTTCCCGTCCATCAAACCCTTCACAACAGAACCAGAATTACACCCCAGTGATTTTAATTTCACCTGCCTTCTATTGACCTCATCAACAAGACTCCACACCCCCACTGATGCTGTCTAGGTTGTACATTTTTATAGTCAATAATATACACTGATTTAAAAATCGAATGTGTACAGAACTTATTATATTGACTTGAGGACAATAGTATGTTTATCCATGCATTGTGAGCATTGATGCTCATTGTGATCTTGTGGTATAAACCTGTAGACATGAGAACAGTTTGTGTTCCTCCTACGTCCAGCAGACACCAGCCCTGCAGCAGAGACACCAGCCCTGCAGCAGAGACACCAGCACTGCAGCAGAGACACCAGCCCTGCAGCAGAGACACCAGCCCTGCAGCAGAGACACCAGCCCTGCAGTAGAGACGTGCTGCTGTGTTCTTCCCAGGGACTTCCTGTTTGGGTTCAATGTAAAGTTTTTTTTCGTCTAGCAGGATTCCTCAAAAAGAGATGCCCATGATGCAATTTCCCCCTGGGGATCAATAAAGTACTACCACTACTACTACTTCTACTACTACTACTACTACTACTATAGTTTTATGTATTTCATGAAGGCGGTGGCTGTTAATTTGAGTATGTGGCTCAAAAGCTCAAGACAGGAGGCAAGTTTCAAGTCCCTGGAATAAGCTTAAGGACTTTGACACAGGAAGCAGCTATGTATCAAAAGGCTAAAAGCCCCCCTACCTTCTGACACATAAATCCTCTTATAAATTACACTAACAGTGTCATGACTGAAATGCCAGCACTGTAATGCTTTAAGCAGGCCAGGTGCTGTCTTCTCAGTGAGGACGATTTCAGTGTGTATTGCCATGTACATCTAACTGTGTAACTGTGCTGGTTTTACAATTCATCATCACATAAAACAAAATGCTCTGCAGTAGTGAGATATAATAACATGAACAACAACGCCAGGCAGGCCAGGTCAAAGCTCTGTACAGTCATATGTGTTTAATTACAAATTGACACATATACATAATTACAGCCACAGGTTTTATCCCGAGATGGCAGGGGATTTTGCCTTGAAACAATATGATATGATGACACATCCCTAGTCTTTTCTCTCCATACTGTCTTTTTAGAATTGATCTCTAAATAGTCAATACATACAGTGCGGGGTAGCCAAATGTGGTTAGAGTACACACCACTGTCTCTCATTAAAAAAAACTTTCCCCTGGATGTCCAAGTGCTAGGTGATTATACAGCCACCCTTCTCGGGCTTGTAGGGATTCTGAGCTTCAGTTACACCCCTGACCAGAGGATCGTCAGCTAACAGGTCCTCAACAAACTGAATGGTCTCTGCGACATTTTCTCCAATCTGTTCAGGAAAAATGGATAGAGCAGGAGGAGGAGGAGGAGGGGAAGGATGAAGAGGAGGAGAGGAGAAGAGGAAGGAGAATGAGCATACATTACCCTAAGATAAACACATTATTTTTTAAGTATAAAGAAATAAAAATCTAGATAATGTGTGCAGTGACAAATATTCAACAAAGCAAAGCACACATGTTTGACTTCAAGAATGAGATTAACTATGATAACCTCATTAATATGAATAAATAAATAAATAAATAAATAAATACAGATGTCTGAAACTGGATCCAAATGAGCATTTCCTGCATTTTCACAAGAGTTATCAATGCTGTAAAAATCATTTTTAGTTTAGTTTCCAGGCCGTTCCTCACCGGAGTGCGAGGGACGCTCACTTCCTTTCTCAGCTGGTCCAGCTCCATCTTCAGGATCTCTTTATCTGACATGTCCCGAGCCATCCTGGCTAGAGGGAGGGTTGAGGTAGGATGTCATACAGTATATAGACAGCATGAGCAGCAATGGGAAATATTATGTTGTCATGTCACAGAGGTTTGATCAAAGACTTTGAGTTTAAGCAATGATGACGTTGCTATAATTTAGATTATTATTTTCTGTAAAAACTCGAGGAACAAATTGTTCAGATCGATTGGTCAATTGTGATTGTGGTGCAAAAGAAAACCTAATCTCAGAGAAAAATCACAAACTGTAAAGTGCAGATCAAAGAAAAGCTGAAGACTCTGGGCTCTTACCTGCTGAGTGGTGGGGTGTCCAACAGTCAGATGAATGTTCTCAGCCCCTAGGAGCTCGTGGAGGGTAGGCTTTCTGTCAGACTGACCGCTACGGCGCGTCGCACTACTCTTCTTCTGCTCTGAGCCAGGAGGCTTCTGGGAGAGGGTCGGTACAGGATCGGGGCTGATGTCACCAATCCCCCCAGATCCTGTTAAACAATCAAGAGGCGTAACCCCCCGAACCCTCGCTGAGCAGGAAGGCCCGGGGTCTGTAAATACACACAACACGTCTTCTGAGGAGCTGCACACAGCGTTGGTCTGGAACATTCTGGTTATGAGGGGAACAGAACAAAGTATGGTTATACCCCAACTATAGTCAACTATTCTACATACACATGCATGTAGTCACAGGTGTGAATAAACCCAATAGGTAAGAGTTACAATCCTTGACCCCTGCATCCTCATCTTGTTTTCACTTACAGTATGAGCCGAGGACACTGGCCACAGGCCATGTGAGCATCAGGTGATCTATACCTCCCATCCTCCCATCAATGGTCCACAACTTTCACCAAACAACTAACAAGTACATTATTGGCATTCATTCAGTATATTCATCAATTCATTTTATTTGATAAACATTGTGCAGTGCCAGACATTTTTATCCTACAACATTTGTATCATACAATTAAAAGACTCATCTCCTGTTTTTATCAGACACAAAGCGAACAAATCAAATGCTCAAATCAAGTTTAAGTTCAACTTGTTTTATTTGTCACATGCACCATCTGTATTTGACACAGAGTGGTCATTCAAATTAATACAAATTAAATTTCAGATGAAACCCTAAAGAGGTCAAATGAAACCCAAAAGTAGAAACACTCTTGAAAATAGTTGGATTATCTCCGGAAACTCATTAGTAAATTACATGTAAACACTTTTAACTGAATTTTTATCTTGGTCAGGTCTCTCTTGAAAAATAGATTTGTAATCTTAATGAGACTAACCTGGTGGAATAAAGATGAAATCAATAAATTAATAAATAGTTATCACCCACAGCTTTTATCCACAGCTAAAGGGACTGTCTGTGAAGAGGCTAAACACTGAAGAAGGCAGAGCCGAAACGCGTCTGTCAGGTCTGTCCACCATTATGAATTGAAGAGCATAAACATAGTTGAGTGCGGACCCTTCTTTATTTTTGATCAAGTTTTTGTATATTGGTCCTGCACCGGTTCTGAGCGCTGTGGCCCCGATTATTACTGTCTGTGTTATCAAAATGCTCAAAGTAAACATGTGTGATTCAAAAGTCAGTGTACAATATAACACTATATAGAGCACTCTGTATTTTCAGATGAGTTCACAGATACTATATTTCTAACCTTGGTCACATAAGCTATAACCTGAGCACCAGTACCCTAGTTTTGTTAAAGTTGAGGGCCTCCTCTCTCTCAGATAGGAGGGCTTGTGATCCCTGGGTAATCCCTAAGAGGCGCTTGTTTCACCCATAAGCCGTTTTCAGGATCTGGGTTAGTCTCATCCCATGTAGATTAGCCAATCAGAGACGTCAGTGTGGACTTACAAGGGTGTTCTTGGAAGCTCCTAGATCAGCCATATGAAAGTTGAGTAGCCAACAGAGTATATGGAGCATTTCTGTCCTGACTCCACCTCTATGGTACCTCCATACTGATCAGCTGGGATCTGATAGGACTAGGAATTCCTTCTATACTGCCATCACACACACACACGGCACACAAATACATACCCACACACACACATAAAAAAACACACATAAACACACACACACACATGCACGCATACACACACACACACACACACACACACACACACACACGCACAAACACACCAGTGCACACACACACACACGCGCACATTAGATAATACATTGAATATGGTATAGCTGTTATCCTGAAACTGAGACTCTCTTGAGCGTCACTGAGTGAAGTCTCATCTCATTGAGGTGGTGAAACTCATTATTAAGATTTGCAGTCTAATCCTGTATGCTCTAGATTAAATCCATCCATCCATCCCTCCCTCCCTCCCTCCCTCCCTCCCTCCCTCCCTCCATCCATCCATCCATCTAGCTAGCTATCTGTCTTTCTGTCTGTCTGTTAGGATTGTTGATTTGTATCCCCCCACCAAAATGGTTCAGACATGACATTCGAAACAAATCATTCAGTAAGGTTCAGGTAAGGTTCACGTCGTTCGTATTGTTATCCAGTAGATGGTGATGATGGTGATGATGCGCCCTGAGTCTGAGAGACGCGCTAGAGTGACGTATCAGCAGCAGCAAACACCGACCAAGCCCCGTCTATCAAAATAAAAGCTCCTGAAACACCGGTTTTAGTTGTTAGTTTTAGTGTTAGTTTTAGTCCTTGACTTGAATTCTCAAACAAAAGTGCGTTATTGTCCCTTTTTATACACTGCACGGGGGTATCTGACTTTCAAACGTCCTATTGGCACAGCAGTGTGGGATCTGCACGTTCTACATGAGATCTTTTATTGATATATATCTGTACGGAAGTGTATTGTTTTGTTGCAGTGTTGCTGATCCCAGACGGTCCTTTAGCGATCATGGCGGCGCCGAGCAGGAAGCAGGTTCTCCGGCTGCTCTGCCAGTTCGGAGCCTTCATTCTGACCCGGTTCGGCTTCTGGAACTGCTTTAGTATGCTCATGCTCTTCGCCGAGCGGGCCGATGCCAAAAGGTCAGTACTGCACCCTAGACAGATCCCTCATTCCTGGGACAGTAGTACTAGCTTCACCTCCCTGGTGCTAGCTACTACTAGCCGGTACTGGCTTCACCTTCCCAGTAGGCTACTAATGGTGCATTCGTTTATAACTGGGAGGTGGCAAATTGCGACTTGCTACTAGGAATTATTAAATAAAACACAGCATTAACTCGCACTTCCTCGTCGCAAATTCGGATGTTTCTCTGCCCCCAGTTGCTCGAATGCACTAGATATAACTAGGTAACTGTGATATAATGGTATATAGATATAACTAGGTAACTGTGATATAATGGTATATAGCTCGAATGCACACAGGTCGGAGGTAGGTATTTTGCCACTTGCGACTTGCCACCTCCGACAACAAACGAACGCACCATAACTACCTGTATTCATATGTGGAACCGTCCTGGTACAGTACTAGTAACGTTAGTAGCCTACTAGCTAGTGCTAGTAATGTTAGCCTACTAACGTAAGCTACCTATGTTGATTTCTCAAGCAAGAGAGCAACTCTGGTGGCTACGGTAGCTGGCTGGAAGCAGACTGAAAGCTTGCTAGAAAAGGAGCAAACGCACAGTATCTGTATCTAGCTTACGTACGGCTGTAACTTCGTACTGTAACTTATAGTTATATATGGTTATATTAGTAGTGAGTGAGCATTTAATTGTACATGGCACCCGTGTCTTGTGCATCGACGACGACCACTCTGAAGTGAACTTTGAATTATCTAGTTAGCTAAGCGTTAGCTAACCATACCATACCATACCATTTTATTTATAGAGCACATTTAAAAACAACAAAGTTGACCAAAGTGCTGTACAAGTCAAACAACAATAACACACAAAGAACACATAGTAAAACATACGCAGTATGTCACATGAAAAAGGACAAGTCTCTTAGGCCATGTCAGGAAAACGCCAAAGAATATAAGTGAGTTTTGAGGCGTGATTTAAACAACGTTTAAACTAACGTTTGTTGTTGTAACTCTAATTATCTAACGTTACTAGCTACCTAGAGCTGTTTTGTCATGGCAGTGCTACGTTATTGTTGGGTATAGCCGTGTGTGTGTGTGTGTGTGTGTAGGGTTTTACTAGTGGGGTTTGAACCAGAGCATTGGAGTGACTGGACTAGAGAACGGGATTCCTGGCTGACGTCAGTCAGCTTGTTGGACCTCCCAGCTTGTCATCTGGTTTGAATAAGTTGAGTTATTTTCGGTGGGTTGAGTAATTTTCGTAGTCTTTAATTTTAAGTGAGTGTAGCTACAACCCTGTAATTTACAAGGTCTCAGGAGGAGTTGGCTGCAGCCTCCCTTTGATCAAGCTTGACATGAATTATTCTACTTTCTACAATACTAAGTGCCATTTTTCACTACACTAGATAATAGCTCAGCTCTCCCGACCCATTATCTGCATGCACTTGCACATGCTACTAACTTTGTCACCAGGCTCTGCTCGGGGAAGTGTAGATCCTGGTTTCCATTCACTATCAGATTCGATCCTGTCTAGAGCCCGCCCACTCAGAACTGTCATCCGGCAGATGTAACTCGCCCTAGACCCGGACAGGCAAATATGGGAGTTGACGGATTGAAAACATATGACCTAGGCTGCGTTCCGAATCGCATACTACCCTACTATATAGTATCCCAAAACAGGATGTAGTATGTCCCAATACATAGTATGCCACATGCAGTATGCCAAAAATACCAGGATGTCCTACTACATCCGGTCGTATTTTGCAGTATGCAAGCCAGCAGGCTTTTCTGGCTATTCTGACCCACAATCCTGTGCGCAGCGGAAATGTGCGTCACATGTGCGAGTCGTGACAGCTGTAGACGAATGTCGTGTTATGGACAGCGACGGATGTGGGCAAATTTCAAGACGCAATGTTATGACAAGGTAGTATGTCCCAATTGGATGCCTACTGCTTGCAAAGTACGTACTTTCTAAGGGCAGCTGTAGTAGGTACTGGTAGTAAGTAGTACAAGTATGCGATTCGGAACGCAGCCCTAGACATACTGGTCCAACACCTAAGGGCAGACAGGAGATTGAATACCATTGGTCCCTGAGTTCTGAATTAAAAATATTCACTCACCTGTACAAATGTCTCCATCTAGTGGCGCAAGCAAATCCAGGCAACTGGTAACTCTTCCTACACTGAATGTTGAGAACAAGCACCAGAAGAGCTCCTAAACACCCCAACCTCTAAACTCTGAATTTAGAAAGGAGACGACCTCCTGAGTAGAGTTAACTACTTTTACTGAGACATCCAGCATCATTTTTATGTACTAAGCTAAATGTACTTGGCAATGGGGGGAAATTAACTGTGGCAAGCCGAGGGGGAGGGCAGGATATTGCTTTGAGCCCTAGTATGTTAACACTGGTGTACCTGTGCGTGTGTTTGTCTGTTGCACATGTACCAGAGCCCATCACCAGGTAGCCTACATGTGTAACACACAAACACACGCACCTACACCAGCGTTAACATACTAGGGCTCAATTTCATTGGGGGATGGGGTCCGGGCTAATGCGTATGTGGTCTGGTTTGCAGGAAGCCTGACATCCCGGTGCCCTACCTGTATGTGGACATGGGGGTGGCAGTTCTGTGCGCCAGCTTCATGTCGTTCGGTGTGAAGAGAAGGTTCTTCGCCCTCGGCGCTGCATTGCAGCTGGCCGTCAGCACCTACGCGTCTTACACCGGTGAACAGGTGCACTACAGCGACTGGCTGAAGGTGAGCTTGGCGGCTGACGTGTCTGTGGGTGTGTGTGTGTCAGGCTATCAAAATAAAAGACCCATGGAACGAGAGTTGCTAAAGGCAAGTTAGGCAACTAGGTGTAGTATATATATAACCAACATTATGGGAGGACTTTTATTGTGTTTATTTTGCAGGTACGGATGTATTCCAGAGCTCTGGCCGTCATCGGAGGCTTCCTGATTCTGGCCAGTGGTGCCGGGGAGGTCTACAGACAGAAACCTCGGACCAGGTCCCTGCAGTCCACTGGCCAGGTGTTCCTGGGCGTCTACCTGATCTGCATGGTAAGTCTTCACTGTGCCCTGCTGCTTCGAAGATCTGGAGTGTGACCCAGAAACTATGAATTCCCCTCCCCCTTTCACGATTAAACAGACCTACTTCCCCTCCCCCTTTCACGATTAAACAGACCTACTTCCCCTCCCCCTTTCACGATTAAACAGACCTACTTCCCCTCCCCCTTTCACGATTAAACAGACCTACTTCACGTTCATGAAATACAGCAGATAGAAGAGAAGCATATCAACATTATAGCCTCAGATAAGACGTATGAACGGCTTACGCCGTTTCCTCTCAACTCAGTCTTTCTGCGTGCTTTTTCATCAGTGTCCTCTATGTGAAACTGGTTACATATGCTGTTATTTCACCTTTCCACATCTTAGAGATAACGTATATATGTATGTACATATGTATCTACATCACCAAATGATTCCCGAGCGCGGCACCGCTGCTGCTCACCGCTCCCCCATAAGGATGGGTCAAATGCAGAGAACAAATTTCACACACTCAGGTGTGTGACGATCATTGGGACTTTATATCCCAGACTGCATATATGCATGCATATAGGTTGGTTGATTGATTATATATATCTATCTCCCAGACGGCTGACAACTATGCTGTAACTAACTGCAGTACTCTTTCCTGCCACCAGGTGTACTCTCTCCAGCACAGTAAAGAGGACAGGATGGCGTATCTCAACCACGTCCCTGGAGGCGAGGTCACCCTGATGCTGCTAGTGGTGATGTTCGGCGTGCTGGCGCTGTCCTTCCTCTCCGGCTGCTACGTCCGTCTGGCGGCGCAGATCCTGGCCACCGCCCTGCCCCTGGTGCTGCTCTTCATCGACGGCAACCTGGGTTACTGGCACGGCAGCCGCCGCATCGAGTTCTGGAACCAGATGAAGCTAATAGGCCACAACGTGGCCGTGTTCGGGGCCGTGCTGATCCTGGCCATAGACGGCTGAACGCTCAGGCCTCGGACTACTCGGCAGACAGACATCTGTGTGAAATCAGATTGTACGCCATTACCACGTGGTTATGAAGCTAGTATGGACTCTCAGGACTGATGGCTCTCCTCCTACAGATATACTGTACTCCTGGTCGGACGCTGGGACCTGAAAGCTGTCGCTTGTCTTTCTCACTAACTACGTCTTTTTTGCTTCCGCAGAAAACATGCGCTCCTCTTTTTGATGTTTTAAATACCACACTAATTTCCACAATGATGTTTACATTTATTTCACTCCATTCAATGTTTTGCTCTGAAACGTGACACTGAGTATTGACAGTATCACAGCAGGCTCTTCTGAAGTGTTTGGATAACATGTTAAGGTCATTATCGTGGAATGGTCATCAGATATTTCACTACAATGTATTTTCATTATAGGGAAACTTGTCATCTGTATTACTGCCTATGAAATCGGATAACTACAGTCCCAGGATGACTACAGACCCCATCATTTTTGTACTTAATGCTTTTGTGTCTGTCAGGTATGCTGGCTGCTCTGGTGTTTGATGGATGTTCCACCTTTAGAGCCAAAGGTGTGACATGTCATTTTGTTTAGTTCCATTCAAGGCATTCCTATAAATGTAGGTTGTCATTTAACTGAATAAAACCCTGCTTTTGTATATGGTTTTTAATACTCTTTTGTATTTTCACTCTTTTCTTTGAAATGACCACTGTAATTAGTACCCCGGATTTACCTTGGCCTGTGGCTGTATACATGGATGTGGGGTACTCAGGATCTAAGCACTTGTTTTTAGAATAGCACCTCCATTGGTTTATGTGGCCTCATCTGCAAATGCTTGTCCTGCTCTCAGATATCCTGACGGTTAGTGGCAGATGAGATCCAGTAGATGACAGATCTCAGTCTGACAGATGAATAAAACCCAAACACACCACATTATTATTGGATTGTAATCCTTGGAATGTTTATGTAATTAAAATCAAAATTATTTCCTCTAACATCAGAAGTTGTTCCATTAAACTGTTCAGAAGTTGCATTTGAAATGCAATCACATTGTCTGCCAAGGTCTATAACAGGGAGCCAGTTTGTGTTGGGTCATAGTAGTTTCCAATGATACCCAGTCAACAAACCTCTTCTAGGACGAAATAAAAAGACAAGTGGTGACTAAAGCTCCCAGTCCCGTGTTCCAGGTGTCTAGTTTCTCAGTAGGACAGCTGATCCAGGCTGATTCAAGGAAACACTGACTAATAGCACACAATGGGGGATCAAGCTTCCACCTTGCAGGACATTGGTGTAAGACAAGAACTACTGTAAGACCTCACGTGCTGATCAAAATGGTGGGACTGTGGGGGTGTTGTTGGGCATACTGTGCTTCACTTAGCCTCGTGAGACCATCCTCACATTCTGTTTCTCTCGCAAATCAGTCTGGATACTCTCCATAGAGATCGGTTTGTGCCAGATCAGAAATCGATCTCTCTAATCAGCTTTGGTTCTGAGGAATTTGAAATAGGACACAGCTACGCTGGGCGGGTTTAGACGTGACGACAGCGAGGAGCGGTTGAAGTTGGCGCGGGACAGGCGGTGATAGACAGATGGTTCATCCCATCACCTGCCAAGTATTTTTGAAAGCGTCTGCCCTTTCCAGCGGAGGGTTCCCACTCCCAGATGGTTATGTCAAGCGTAAGCAACCATCTAGTGCGTCTGGTTATGGTGCAGAAAACACTTAAACACTTTACAACGAAGACTAATGAAGCTGGATTACTTGCTTTCTCGCCCCAGATCTCGAGACCTCACAGCCGTGACTGCCTCCTGCTGTCGGGCATCTGCGAGTCTTGTCTCAGCACCGGTACCCGCAACTCTCTCTTCCCGGCCTCCATTTTCTGCATCCTTTTCTTGCGGTTGTGTTCGGCCATGAACAGGGCGCCCACGACCGTGAGCATGACCGTGCCGCTAATGACCATCACAGTGCCGGTCTCGACCATGCACAGCTGGCTGTCCATCCACGCCAGGGACACGCCTTCCAGCTGTAGCGGCTCGTGGCAGGTGATGTTCCCGTAGTCGTCGACGTGCAGGTGGCGCACGTGCAGGATCTTGCTGAAGACGCGGTACAGGTCGCAGTCGCACATCCAGGGGTTGACGGACAGCTGCAGGTGGGTGCTGATGGTGTACAGGTTGAGGAACGTCTTGAACTTCAGGTGCTGCAGCTGGTTGCCCTCCAGGCCCAGCAGACTGAGGCTGCGCAGGGGCGTGAGGGCCTCGGTCTCGATCAGGGAGATGTTGTTGTGGCTGAGAAGCAGCACCTCCAGGCTCTGCTGCCGGGTCAGCGTGCCCTCGCGCAGCACGTTCAGGCGGTTCCCCTGCAGGTTCAGGTGCCGCAGGTGCAGGAGGCCCTTGAAGACCCCCACCTCCACGGCCCAGATCTGGTTGTGGCTGAGGTCCAGCTTGCGCAGGTTCTCGAAGTGCGCCAGGGCCAGGAGGTCCAGGTGCTCCAGGAGGTTGTGGTCCAGCCGGAGGTCCTGGAGGGAGAACAGGCTCTGGGAGAAGTCTGCGGGGAGCTGCCTCAGCTGGTTATAGCTCAGGTCCAACCTCTCCAGGAACGACAGGGCCGACAGCGCCTGGAAGCAAGTTTACACAGTAGTAGTAATGCGGTAATAAACACCTAGAATGCAGACTTAGACTGCACACACTAAAAAACACAGACACATAAAATCACAAACAAAAACAACAGTAATCCAAAATCTATCTATAGCAGCCATCAAAAATATCATCACAGTTCATGAGTCCAAAGTGTGTGTGTGTGTGTGTGTGTGTGTGTGTGTGTGTGTGTGTGTGTGTGTGTGTGTGTGTGTGTGTGTGTGTGTGTGTGTGTGTGTGTTTGTCACCTGTGGCTGCAGGGCCTGGAGGCTGTTGTTGGATATGATGAGGATTCTCAGGGACCACAGGCCGGTGAAGGCGCTGCTGCGGAGCTCCGTCAGGCCGTTCCCGCTCAGCTCCAGGAGCCAGGTGTCGTGCGGGATGCTGTGGGGGATGTGGCTCAGCCTCCGGGACCTACAGTCCACCAGGTCCGACGCCTCGTAGCACAGGCAGCGGCGTGGACACAGCCCGGCGCCCCCCCCGGACGTGCAGACGACCAGCGGCAGCAGAGGAAGAACAGCCAGCATGGTTAAGCAGGACATGTTGTGACCTCGATATGGGACTCAGGGCAGGTTGCTGTGCTGGTCACTCTGGGTGTGAGGCGTGGGGTCACGGCGACCCACAAGTGGGATATCCAAGACGGTGCTCTTGAGAGATGTGTGCATTACTGGTGGCAAATCAGCTCTGATGTACACTGATATTCTGGGTCAGCAAGCATTGAATATTCCTGATTAAAAGAGGATAAAAACCTTAAGCAGATCATCATCAAATCAGCTTATCTGGGAACAGACCAGGTACATAATGGTCCCGAAACAAGGATTCATGTTTGCAGTGATTGGAGAGATCTTACACTGAATGATGACATCAAAGACTCCAATCATTCACTAATCTGAGGACATAATGCTGTATGTATCCCAAATGAACGTAGGCCTACATATCAGTAAACGTAAATAGTCCCCACGTCATCCGTTTTAGAGAATCTACAAATTAAAATTAAATGTGGCCCAATGCAGGTTGAAAAACAAATACACTTGACCCATGCCTACCTTCATCAGTCACCACTGCAGTCCGCCAATATCCAATCCTATGACTGTTCCTCCCCTTCAATGTTCATAGCTTCTTTTATCAATGATTAGAGGCAGGCAGGAGAACGGTCCATGGCACAGCTGTTCTTAGTGTGCACAGGACGGTGAAAATGGCAGCAACCAATGAAACAGGAAGCCTCTGTCATTTAAGTAAATAATTGAATGGACGTGTTCAACGGATACAATGGTCTCAATTCCCTTGAATCAATTATATCCCTCACAATAGGGGTAAATAACCGAGACATCCATTACAGTGCAGCCTCGTCAAGCTGTGAAGACCAGCTATACCTGTCGAACACCAAATGAGACCAATGCAGTACTTATCAGAGAACCATGATCTGATTCCTCATCTTTGATATCAAGAGACTTATAAAACCACATTGAACCACTGAAATTGTAGTAACTTCCTTATGTTGGAGCCCATAAATACCCATTTAATCATAATGAACATAAGCGACCTAACAAATGAACATGCATGCACGAAACCACATCATTTTTCAGAGTAGTCAGGGCTCAACAATAACGGTTGCCCGTAAACAGCTACGTCGGGCATGTAAAAATAGAACTCACTGGTCCGATTGGGCCAGTGGCATTTTTTCAATGCTCAGCGTGTTTTCAAAAAATATCTATATAGTTGAGATGTTGTGGAAACTGCTTTATATTAGTATTGAGGGGCCAGCAACTGCTGATTTCAATGCAGAGCGTGTTCTACAACGATGGGTGTCAGCAGGACAAAGAGCATGTCGGATCTAAAGTTGTCTACCCAGTTGACTTAAGTTGTTTAGTAAAAGCTCAATGGTGGTTGTATTTTTCAGCTGGCATATGTAATGTTGAAAAGAGAAGCCTTGGTGTTGTTCCCATCTTTTGTGGCCATATGTGGTTCGGATTTCCTGCACTTCCTGAAATTTACATGTTTCATTTGCTTAATATATGAATTCAATATTTATAATAAATGACATAAAAATGTACTGTAGTCTGTTTTTAATTGATACCAGCTTAAATAAAACAATTTGTATTCGGGGCAGTAAAAGATGACTTTGGGCCAGTAGATTTCTGACCCGCTTGCCCGACTGGGCAAGTGAAAAAAACAAAACAGCGTTGAGCCCTAAAAGCATATTTTGGGCCTTGAAAATGCCTCCCAAAAAGGTGTTGAAAATTACAGTATTACAGTCAGAATTTTTGTTACTTTTATTTTAGAAAATCTCATTTTAAAGTGTGACATTTCAAGTCACATTTTGTTTAAAATACAGAAAATACAGACACTTGTAGAACATGGATACAGCAAAAAGGAAACGATGACAGAAAATAAAGCTAACAAGCCTTTCTGACTGACTGGTTCTCTTTTTGAAGAAAATGGAATTGAAGGCAAAGAGGGGGGGGGGGGGGGGAAAGAAACGCCATGGGGAGAAGTGGGGCGGGGTGGGAGGGAGGAGGGGGGGGGGGCAGAATGAGACGTTAGTTAAGGAAACTATGGTTGCTTTATGAAGTTCATGTTTAAATTATCTTTATAAAGTCTAATTTCAGATTTACTCTTTCCTCTCTTTCTTTTTTTGTCTTTTTCTTTTCTGTTTTTGATCTTGCGGACCCGGGGCCCTCAGCGATGCTGGCCGTGGTCAGACTGAGGGCCAGGAATGCCGACCTGGTCTGGCAGCGGGACCAGACCGCCCGCAGGGGGCCGTCCCCGGCCCACCCACCCTGCCCACTCAGGAAGATAAAGAGGAGTCCTTCTGTGTTGGCTGTGCTTGTGAACGTTGCATGGACTTCTGACTTTCCACATCTCTAAAATGTTTCTCAACCTACGGGGACAAGAGAAGATACATTTTGTAACAAAACTTCCAAATACACCAAAATTGAAAGATGTGGTTCAAAATTCGTGTTTTAAATGCCTGGATGTGGTTCAAGTTAAAGTTTCGTTTTATTTGCCACATGGAACAACTACAGGTACATGGGAGTTCTTTTTCCTGCTTCGCTCCACAGTTGCTGATCAGTTCCTAAGTTCCTGACTAAGCAGTATAATGGTGTAAGGAGTAGAGAAGTGATAGGTGAGGACACTTACTATTTTGCGTACATGACTTAAAGCGCTCCCCTCTTTGCCTTTGCAGTTGTCGGCCTGGTAAGGCGGCGAGATGACGACATCGTCCATCACTATTATGTTCTTCTCCTGCCATTTACAGTCTTTGATGCTGCAAAGAGAACAGATCATTACAACACGACCACAAACGTCGTCTGGCACTGGGGTGACCATTCTGGCGTACCAGATCTCTACTGTACATCAAACCTTACTGTACATACGGTTAGCTTGTTCATTTATAAAGCTTGGGAATCTTCTGACCCCACAACAGCCACCATCTTAACTATTAACTAGCAAAGCTTCTGCCTCAATAATGCAGTCCTTCCAGCAGCTGCCTTGATGGAGCGCTTACGTTTTGTGAATAGTCTGGAATAGTTGCTGGCCCTCCACAGAAACCCCAGCGCTGATTGCATAGGCTTGGGACAGCTTATCCTCCTTTTCCGTCCGTGCCCGATTGGCCAGCTGAGGAAAGAGGAGGAAGAACATGGGCAGGTGTTCTACCAATACAGGTAACAACTCGGCAAAAACACTACCACTGGAAAGCAACTGCGTGGTGAAAGTTTCAGCATTAACAACAGATCCCAAACTCTCCATCTGTTTCCCTGAAGTATGTACAGGTAGTAGTGTACTCCCACTTATGCTTTTAATCATTAAACACTTCAGAAAAATCACACACACACACACACACAGGAGAGGGAGAGAGTGTAGACAGGACTGGCTCCTTCATTCATTCCAGTCACGCATCTGATAGGATTGGCTAGGTGTTAAGAAGTGGACGGAGCTATCAGACATCTCCCGTGCCCTCAGATGTGCGGACGATGACAGCCACATGCAAGGTGACCATTTGTGAACAGGATCACGCCGCCCGGGTCTCACCTTGCTAACATTCAGAGATGCTAGAGGAGGAGGAGTTTCAGTGCGGTCGTTAATTATATCCACTTCAGAAACGTAGGCTAAGTTGATCAGGATGACGTCGTTGAGGTTGGGCTTTCCACTGGAAGGAGCACATTCTCGGAGGAGGAGCAGAGGTCAAGGTTGACAACCAACACATGGTGGAACTGGACACAACTCAACCAAAACACACGTTGGAAATAGATTTTTTTTAACACTCGTGGCAAATTCAACGCAATACACAGGCCTAATTTTTATGCAGAACAGTGGTATACCATGCGGCAGTGTTGGAGCTGTGAGCAGCAGTAATTCTCACAGAATGAGGGTGGCAGTCAAGGGCAAGACTGCCACCTATTGCAGCTACAGACGAACACCGAGAGAGCAGCATTCTGCTAAGCTCAGACGATAAGAACCCAATACCAGGATCCTGCAGAGCACTGCCTGTGGGATCGCTGCAATGCCCAGAAAACATGACAGTCTAAGACAAGGGACAGGGCCTAGGATCGTGCTTAACACACCATCCATCCTCAGGCATGAATGGGCTACATCATGGCCAGGCTCTAGTGAGACAGTAGGAAACCATGCACCTGCTCCAGACCTGCAGTCTATATCTCCATACAGTTTCTCACACGCATGCATTTCTAGATGGAAGAATTCTCCAGGACAGACTGGAAAACACGGACATCCTTTGATGTTAATCATGGATTCCAGCATGCATGTCACACTTACTCATATTAATTATGGTTATAGTTTTGCTAAAAACGACAGCCACGAACAGTGGTCTAATCAAGACAATCATCGAATATAGAATCAGATAAATATTTCAATCTCTATAAGCAATCTCTACTGTAGGTACATGCATAGCGACAAGCACACTAGCTAGATCATGAGACTTCTCCGTGAATGCTCCGTTTACTCTTCGTTACCTAAGATTTACCTTCCTATTAATTGGTCGATTATTACTCGCCAACGTTGCTGAACTGCAAGCTACCATTACATTCAGCTAGCTAACGTTGACTGGCGACTAACCAGCAAGCAAATAACCGCCTGGCTAAACAACGAGCTAGATCTAGATAGATCAACTTAGCACTAGCTAGCTAGCTGCGGCTAGCTGCTGTTAGCCTGGCTAACGTATTGTGGTGGGAGGATATTCCCAGTGTTCATTTGCCCCATGGGGCATCAACAGACTGTATGGCAGACAGGATACTGTACCTACACATTATTGTAGCACCCATCAAAGGCAGATGCTGTAGAGGATCCAGGCGGCTAGCCAGACTGCTAACTGAGCTAGCTCACCAGCCCGTCCGTGGATCTGCCATGATGCCGTTTACTATAGGGTTCTGCCAAATAGTGATCCCGGTCGAGGACCAGCAATCCAATGTGGGAGCACAACACATGGACGGCTGGGCTGAGCTCCTACCGACACTGCAACGACATCCACCCAGTCTTTAGATAGAGGAATGAGCTTATGGCTGACCTTAAAACTTACAGAATGTATAAAGTAAGATCTTAACATGGAGACAAAGATAGATAGACAACTCGGCTACTGCCGATTACGCCTGCCCGGATCACTATTTGACATCCCTCGGTTGGCTAACGTTACCATACACAGGCCCGTACACCGGAGACACAAGCCAGAGGTTCTGTAACATCCAGAAACAGAGAAAGGATACTCAAAGTCAACATCTTTGACTGGTAGTCAAAGGCCACCACCTCCCCTTGCAGGCGCTGGCCCAGGCAGGTGAGGCAGGAGACATGGCTCCCGACGCTGAAATACTCCCCCGGTCCAGGAGCCGCCATCTTCTCCGCCAGGAACCCGGAGCGCAGCTTTTACGTAGAGATACGTGATAGCGTCAAGATGAGACTGGGGCGTGTCTAATCGCAATACTATTCATTCATTCATTCATTCATAACTGCCTTTAACCATCACTGTATCTCATAATCTGCCCTTATAATGTTTGATATTTGTGTGTTTGTATGTAGCCTAGATTCCTTTGCCCTCTTTGCCAAATCTCTTAAAAAAAATTTTTTTTTCAATATATCAAATTTCTCCCGTTTCTGTTCTCCTGCTTAAACAAATGTTTTTAAATGTTAAATAATGTGTATATATATATATATAATGCGGTGTATATAAACACAGTAATTCATTAACAGTCATACTGCCATTTAATTTGAGGGTACATTAGACTGATCTATATCCATCCATCCATCTTCATCCGTTTATCCAGGGTCGGGTCGCGGAGGCAGCAGTTCCAGCAGGGGGCCCCAGACATCCCTGTCCCTGGCAGCATCAACCAGCTCTGCCTGGGGAATCTTTAGCTGCTCCCAGGCCAGTGCGGAGATGTAATCCCGCCACCTAGTCCTGGGTCTACCCTGCACCCTCCTCCCAGCCGGACACGCCTGGAACACCTCCCTAGGGAGGCGCCCAGGAGGCATCCTCACTAGATGTCCCAACCACCTCAACTGGCTCCTTTTGACGCAACGGTGCAGCGGCTCTACTCCGAGTCTCTCCCGGATGACTGAACTTCTCACCCGATCTCTCAGGGAGGCCTCAGCCACCCTCCGGAGAAAACTCATTTCGGCCGCTTGTATCTGTGATCTTGTTCTTTTGGTCATGACCCATCCTTCATGACCATAGGTGAGGGTGGGGATGAAGATAGACCGGTAGATCGAGAGCTTTGCCTTTTGGCTCAGCTCTCTTTTCGTCAAAACAGTGCGGTAAAGCGACTGCAGAACCGCACCAGCTGCTCCGATTCTCCGGCCAAACTCCCTCTCCATGGTTCCCTCACTTGTGAACAAGACCCCCAGATACTTGAACTCCTTCACTTGGGGTAAGGACTCATTTCCTACTCGGAGCGGACAGACCACCGGTTTCCTGCTGAGAACCATGGCCTCAGACTTAGAAGTGCTGATTCTCATCCCAGCCGCTTCACACTCGGTTGCAAACCTATCCAGAGAGTGCTGGAGGTCACAGGCAGATGATGCCATCAGGACCACATCATCTGCAAATCTCATCAGTCCCTGGGGCTTTGCCACTGTGGAGTCGTTTGACTACCTCAGTGACCTCCTCCAGGGAAATGGACGATGACCCCCCATCATCTTCCGGCTCTGCCTCGATCGTAGAGGGTGGGTTAGTCGGGTTCAGGAGTTCCTGAATGAGCCCCAAATAGGACTCCACTTAGGGTCTGCAGGAAGGCTGAGTACTCTGAACTGATGTTCGGTGCATAAGCACAAACCACAGTCAGAGCCCCCCCCCCCCCACCACACAGTCCTAAGGCGTAGGGAGGCGACCCTCTTGTCCACTGGGGTGAACTCCAGCACAGAGGTGCTCAACTGGGGGCTAGCTAGTATAGCCACACCTGCCTTACGCCTCATACCGTGAGAAACTCCAGTGAAGAACAGGGTCCAACCCCTATCCAGGAGTTTGGCGCCGGTGCTGTGCGTGGAGGTTAGCCCCACCAGGTGTAATTGATATCGCTCCACCTCCCTCACAAGCTCCGGCTCCTTCCCCCCCAGCGAGGTCACGTTCCATGTCCCCAGAGCCAGCCTTTGCCGCCCGGGTTTGGTCTGTCGGTGCCCACCGCTTTCACCGCCACCTAGTTGGCAGCGCACCCGACCCCAACAGTTCCTCCCGCGGGTGGTGGGTCCACGGGATGGAGGATGAGATGGTGTCTCCACGTTGCTTCTTCGGGCTGGGCCCGGCCGGGCTCCATGGTAAGCCCGGCCACCAGGCACTTGCAGGCGGGCCCTCCGTCTGGGCCTGGCTCCAGACGAGGACCCCGGACTTCCCCGGGCCGGGTCTCTCTTCCTCTTATGTTGTTTTCCATCAGGGGTTTTTACCTGTAACCCCAGGTAGGGGGGCTAGGGGGTACTACCACTTGCCCAAGGTAGACCCCCAGACTAGAGGAGGGAAGGAGGCGTCTTACTTCTGAACTTTTGCACTGAAACTAGCCACTGCCCTGATCTATACACACACACACACAGCGCTAGTTGACTGTTTTTATTTATTAATTTATTCTGTTCTCATATTGTATATATTGTTCTGTGTTGACCTTGTGTATTTCTGGATGTTTGTATGTATTTATTCTTACTGGGGCCTCTTAGCCAGGTCATCAATGAAAATGAGAATTGGTTCTCTTGATTTTATCTGGTTAAATAAAGGTCAAATAAAATTTAAAAAGTAAAAAAAAAAAACACAAAACACAGCAGACTATGAACTCAAGCGGGAGCTGTACATCACCCCAATAAAGCACAGCAGAGGATGTACAGTACTTCCTGAAGCAGCTGAAGAAATTCAACCTGCCAAAGGCAATGATGGTACTCTTCTACATCTCCATCATCGAGTCCATCCTCACCTTCTCCATCATCATCTGGTTCTCAGCCGCAACAGACAAAGACAAGGTCAGACTGCAGTGCATCATCCGCTCCCATGAGAGGGTGCTTGGCTGTAGCCTGCCATCCCTACAGAACCTGCACACCTCCAAGACCCTAACACAGGGCAGATCCCTCCCATCCCAGTCATGGTCTCTTTGACCCACTCTCCTCTGGCAGGAGATCAGGTCCACACACCACAAAAACATCTTCTTTCCCACGGCCATCAGACTCATTAACAAGGCTTGTGTTCCCCCATGCCCCCCCCCCACACACACACACACACACACACTCTATACCCCTTGTACCACTTGCACACAACCACATACCTCAATGGCACACACATTGTACACACTGTATACATACACCATCGTTCATCTATCACACTACACTCTACACACACACACTGTACACACTCACCACACTCCATTCTGTATATAGTACATGAATAGCATTTGTGCCTCCCCTCTTTTTTCCTTTTAGAGTATATCGTAATTTGTATATTGCACTGTTTTCTGTTTGCACTGTATTTTTGCTTTGCATTTCCAGTTTTTTTGTATTGCATTTGCAGTCATGACTTGGCACTGTCCTGTCCTGCACCCTGTCCTGAGAGAGCCATCCACTGAACTCATGTTCAAATAACTTCTTAAGACACACATGTTCAGGCAGGCCTTCGGCCATCTATAACGCCTTGCTGCTCGCAATGTTGTTGTTTTATCTGTTCTGTGTCGTTTTAATCTTGTCTCGTGTTGTATTGCCATTTTAATTTATTACTGTAAAGCACTCTGTGCATCCGTGCTGTGAAGAGCGCTATATAAATAAAGCTTACTTACTTACTGTCCTGTCCATGTAATCTGCAACAGCGTATACCTCGACCCTTATCATATTCCTAGTATGGGTGAACATGTGCAAATAAACATATTGAATATTCATGGGTTTCATTTGTAGTCCCAGATCTGCCATTTTGAGGACCTACAGGTGTTTCAAATTAATTGATTGCATAGGATTCTATGCAGTAGAGCCAATCAGACAAATTATACACCTGTGCAGGTCCTCAACATGGCAGGTCTGATAAACCCATGAATAGACACTGCCTGCCTTGTTTCAATCATAACTAAAATAACAATTCAAATCAATTCAAGACTGTAAATGAAAATTAACTGAATTAATTTGCTCACTGGCAGTAAAAAATAAAACATCAGAAACGTGGCGTTCAACTAACGCGAACTATCCTTCGAGACGTGACTCGCTTGTCCCCTTCCCCTCCCCGTAGTCAAAGATGCTTCTGCTACGAGCTGGACCAGGAAATATAACGTCTGAAATGTTGTATTAATACATCCATGCTGAAATATTAGCCATCTCCAAACCTCACGATGGAGGCAATATATATCCAAGGTATTTTGATGGCCGAGACTCTTCAGCAGACAACGAAGAGTCAAGAGAAGCTGTGGCTGATTGCCAGTCACCTCGGGGACCCCAAAGCCGCCTTCCTGCTGGTGTTCCCGCTGGTCTACTTCCTCAGCAGACGGGCCGGGGTGGCCGTGGTCTGGGTGGCCGCGCTCTCCGAGTGGCTCAACCTGGTGCTCAAATGGTAGGAGAACAAGACCACTTTATCACTCAACCTGGTGCTCAAATGGTAGGAGAACAATGGTGCGTTCGTTTGTGGTCGGAGGTGGCAAGTCGCAAGTGGCAAAATACCCACCTCCGACCTGTGTGCATTCGAGCTATATACCATTATATCACAGTTACCTAGTTATATCTATATACCATTATATCACAGTTACCTAGTTATATCTATATACCATTATATCACAGTTACCTGGTTATATCTAGTGCATTCGAGCAACTGGGGGCTGAGAAACATATCCGAATTTGCGACGAGGAAGTGCGAGTTCATGAGGTGTTTTATTTAATCATTCCTAGTAGCAAGTCGCAATTTGCCACCTCCCAGTTATAAACGAACGCACCACAACAAGACAACTTTAGCTAGGTAGCTAACACGAGTCAAGGGGTGTCGCGAAGTCAGTAGTTGGTAGTGGTGGTGGACCACTATGTATATCCAAAACCAAATGTTATCATTGCATTTTAATAGTCGTTTTGATATACTGATGTAACCGAGTGAAATATGGAGTAGCTGGTGAAACTGACTCCTCAGAAGAGCGCTGCCAGTGTCTCCAAGAGGGACGTCCCTATTGGCGCAACTGTCGGTGTGTCCACCTCACAAGCGGCAGTTTGTCGAACGTGGGTTCGAATCCCCCTTGGCAAGCCCTTTGGGATGCACTGAAATATGAAGATACTAAATATTACTTTTCCGCCTTAAATCCATGTCAAACTGGTTTTACAGTCCTGAGATGAAAAAAAGTGTGGAACCTTTTACAGGTGGCAAAGTCAGTAGATGTTTTTAGTAAATCTGAATACAGTGGGATTCATGCGTTTATCTCTGTGCAGGATGCTGTTTGGGGAGAGACCATTCTGGTGGATCGGAGAATCACGTTTATATGATAAAAATCGCCCTCAAATCCACCAGTTCGCCTCCACTTGTGAAACAGGTCCAGGTAAGTCTGTTAAAGAGCCACTTAACCCTGAATCAATGTCTAACGTTATTTCAAAAACAACAACCAAACAGAGGTAGGGTGATCATTTGGGTTTTGGGGAGGGACTTGCGGCTTATGAATTTATCGTGGAAATCTGAAAACAGCTTGTGTTTTGACCGTGTCATCTTTAATCTCACTGTTCCTCCATGCTACTCTTCCTGGTCACTTCTAACACAGACAGATAACAGTTTACCAGCAGAGTAGGACACGCCCTGGTAGCTGATATTAAATACTGTTCTCCTGCCTCCTCGTCTGCATGAGCCTGCATGGTACATCTTCCCTTGTACGATCATGTAGGTGAGTGGCCCCAACAACATATTTATGGAAGACATCATGGATGTGGGAGCTCAGGTTGCCTTGCTGCTGCTAACTAGTGCTGGAATCATACATTAATCAAATAAACCATATCTATTATAAGCATGCAAATCAAACTGTGACGTGCATGTGTTTGACAATAAGTGCATGTGTTTGATAATGATTGTATGAATAATAGTGCTATAGCCAAGTCCCCCACACAAGCAGTGAACTGGACAAGCTAATTATGTGTGTAGCCTGAAAAAGCTTGCAAACAAAGCTTGCAAACATATGGTAGCATATCTCAGTTGTTCAATTCAAGGAGGAAAAATACTCACTTTTCACATGTTTATATTTGGCTCACATCATACAAAATACGCGTTTCGGCAATCAGCCTTCGTTAGAATGTATGAAAGTTACAGGTTCAGTGACCATTTAAATACAGTTCACAGCTGGGCCAATTATTTGGGAACCAATCACATTTTCTCACATGGTTCAAGGTAAAATGGTGCAACTTCAATTTCAACAAAGCACACTAGGTGGCACTATATATTGATCATCTTAGATTAACAAACAACTAGTATAACAGGTCAGAATGGCAAGTGGAAAAGTCAGTTCAAGAATCCTTTCAAACTGTAGTCTTGTAATCATTCAGTCCATTTGGTGGCATGGAGTTGAGTGTGTATACCCAGAACATTTGTCTTTGTGACAGTTTCTTCAGGATATCTCCTCCTCTTTTGGACATTGTGACTTTCTCAATTCCATAGAACTTTAGTGAGGAGGCTGAACCATGATTTGCTTGGGCATAGTTTTTTGCAATGGCATAATCCATGTTGCCTGTCCGGATAGCCGTTTTGTGCTCTGATATTCGTTGTTTCAGGGGCCGTTTGGTTTTTCCTCTTCTCCCCTCATCTACTCCCCCTGGTCCTTCATCTACTCCCCCTGGTCCTTCATCTACTCCCCCTGGTCCTATCCTCTTCTCCCTTCATCTACTCCCCCTGGTCCTTCATCTACTCCCCCTGGTCCTTCATCTACTCCCCCTGGTCCTATCCTCTTCTCCCCTCATCTACTCCCCCTGGTCCTATCCTCTTCTCCCCTCATCTACTCCCCCTGGTCCTTCATCTACTCCCCCTGGTCCTATCCTCTTCTCCCCTCATCTACTCCCCCTGGTCCTATCCTCTTCTCCCCTCATCTACTCCCCCTGGTCCTTCATCTACTCCCCCTGGTCCTATCCTCTTCTCCCCTCATCTACTCCCCCTGGTCCTTCATCTACTCCCCCTGGGGCTGAAACATAGCATCCCGTACCACTTTTATGCAGATGATTCCCAAATCTACCTGAAACCATTGCTGGAGTGTCTTAAGGACATCAAAGCCAGGATGGCCTTAAACGTATAATTTTTTAATGAAAGCAAAACCAAGGTCATGGTATTTGATGTCCCTTTTATGGACCGATAGGCTCCCTGCAACCTTCATCTAAAACCCATAGTTACCAACCTTGGCATCAAAATGGACAGTGAGTTTAAACTGGATGAACAGGTGAATTATTTGATTAAATCTAGTTTTTAGCAGGTGAGGCTTTTATCCAAGGTTAAGAAAGTTGTATCTTTTAATGATTTTGAACGTCTCATTCATGCTTTTATCACAACTCGTCTGGACTATTGTAGTGCACTTTATGTTGCCGTTAGCTAGGCCTCCCTCTCGCGGTTACAGTGGGTCCAAACTTCTGCTGCTCGTCTTTTAACTAACACACATAAGCGAGAGCACAGTTCCCCTGTTCTGGTCTCCCTCCACTGGTTCCATGTGTGTTTTAGAATTCACTTTAAGATTTTATTGCTTGTTTTTAAATCTTTAAATCGGTTAGCTCCACCCTACATCTCTGACCTTCTACAAATATAATACAGTATTTGCCCCCTGGAGGTCATTGAGATCCGCTCACCAGTTGCTTGGTGGTCCTAAGACGGGGCTGAAGACCAGAGGTGACCCCTTGCAGAGTTGCCCCTCCACGTTAGGATGGCGCCCACACTGCCGGTTTTTAAATCACTGCTAAAAACTCATTCATACTACTTGGCTTTTAACCCAGCATGAGAGTTTTTGTGGCCTATTTTTAATTTATGTGTATACTGGTCCTTGTGTTTTATTTTATTGTGTTCGTGTTTTTATTGTGTGCCTCTGCTATTTATTGACTGTCACTGTACAGCACTTTGGTCAACTCAGTTGATTTTAAATGTGCTCTAGAAATACAGTTGGATTGGATTGGACTGCATGTGTACCACCATATTTTGGTTTAAAACGTGTGCATTTAACAACACCCCAGGTCTGTCACTGTCCTCCAGGCAGCCCGTCAGGACACGCGATGGTGACGGCAGCCGTCTGGTGGGTGATAGCCTCCTCCTTGGGTTCGCTGCTCTTTGCCCGCACGCGCAGGTACTGAATGTCCGTTCTAACCGACGCCATGCCATATCAAGCCGTTATTCATTGCACCCTGTTCTCTGCTAATGTGGCGCTCTCCATTTTCTGCAGTGTGCTGATATCAGGGACCCCCTACCTGCTGTATCTGGTGATGCTGGTGGCCGTCGGCCTGTCGCGCATCTTCATCCTGGCTCACTTCCCCCACCAGGTCATCGCTGGCTCCATAACGGGTCAGAATGGGTTCATCTCACCTCGTTGTAGCTCTGTGTTTAGCTGTGTTTAGAGAATCACACCTGAGCCTAAACACCGTGACATTTGTTTTATTTATGAAACTGATAATATTAAAATCTGTGTCATCAAATAATAACTACAGAGTTGAGATGAAACTGAAACCCGACTGTTCTGACCAGGTCTGGTTCTGGGGGTGGTTCTGAACCATAACGTCCCAGTAGATCGCCGTCTGCGTTTCTTTGCGTGCTGCAGTGCCGGTCTGCTCCTGAGTGCTGTGCTGCTCCACGCTGCGCTGGAGCAGGTCGGGATGGACCTCTCATGGTGAGTCTGATTCTGGAGCAGGTCGGGGTGGACCTCTCATGGTGAGTCTGATTCTGGAGCGGGTCGGGGTGGACCTCTCATGGTGAGTCTGATTCTGGAGCAGGTCGGGGTGGACCTCTCATGGTGAGTCTGATTCTGGAGCAGGTCAGGGTGGACCTCTCATGGTGAGTCTGATTCTGGAGCGGGTCGGGATGGACCTCTCATGGTGAGTCTGATTCTGGAGCGGGTCGGGGTGGACCTCTCATGCTCATGGTCAGTCTAACCAACGGGTCGGGTGTTGGTCGGTTCCTGATCACAGGAAGGATCCGTTTGTGATTCGTAAGAGTAGACGAATCTCATTCAGCCGAACATGTGACGTTTATCTCCCCAGGTCTATTTCATTGGCTAAGAAGTGGTGCTCCCGTCCAGAGTGGATCCGTCTGGACACGGCCCCCTTCTCCTCGCTGACGCGGGACTGCGGTGCCCTCCTGGGCCTGGGGCTGGCCCAGCACTGGAAACCCGGCGGCTGGTCTCTCTCCTGGGCCTCCCGGGCGCTGTGCCTGGCCCTCTCGTCCATGGCTCTGTACCACGTCCAGCGCCTGCCCCTGCCCATCCACCCGCAGGGCCTGTTCTACGGACTCTTCTTCATCAAGTTCATCATCGTGCCCCAGGTCGTCATGGTGTTTGTACCTGGCTTGGTGCAGCTCCTCACATCCAAAAAGAAGAAAGATTGAAAAATCAATATTCCTCTCGGGGACAAACTTTGGACAGTATTAGATGTCTTTTCATGGATATATGATGGAGATGGATAAAACTGGCAACCGTGCGTTGAATTCATAATTTTTAATGAAGACAATATTAGTTCCGAATGACTTCTCCCACAATTTATTTATGCTTTTGGGTATTCCATCTGGAGATTGTGACATGCCTGTCCACATTGAATGCCATTCATGGATGCATTGCCTTCTTTGTAAAGATGCTTAATCAAATAGGTCAAATGTTCATGTTAGCCTATGTAATGTGCAGCTACAGAGGCTTTGTTTGACAGGACAATGTTAGGGCAACAGTGCCATCATCTGGTCATCTTTCTCCCTATGAGCAGCCTAGCACCTTGCACGGCAGCTTCCGCCATTGGTGTGAGAATGTGTGTGTGAATGGGTGAATGAGAGGCTATTGTAGTTCGTTGGATAAAAGCCTTATATAAGTTCAGTATTTGATGTTGCAGGCTCTCATAAAAGCCTTTAATAACATGCTGTTTTGACTGTATGATCAACCTGAAAGGTAAATGAAAATAATGGACATGCATTTTTTTCCAGTTGGTAGCCATTTATAAATATGTTATTCTTCAATACATCGGTCGACTGTACAGATTACAATCAGTTATCATGAGATAGAAACACATTCTTTTTTATTGTTTTCAGTTAAACTTTTTATCACAGCGCTCTGAAAGCTCACATTTACAGACAAGAGAACTCTGCTCGGCAAGCAAATACACTGAAAAGAAATCAAATCAAAGAAAGTTCAGTTTGTCTGCTTCTGTCTTCTGAGATTGAGCGAAATAGAGAAGGGACATTTTAGGACAACAGTCGCAGTACTCGTATCCCACATCCCAGCTGAACTTCATGTAGCAGACTCAGGACACTAGACTGCATGTGTTCCTTTTAGAGATCATGGAAATCATAGGACATGCATCACGCTATTTACAGCAAACGCATTTACATTGAACTGTTGAAAACAAACATCCCAAAAGTTCCTCAAATGTGTCCTTTTTGAAAGAATAGGGCTATAATTACAATAACGATTCATACCTTTAATTCAGTAGTAACCTTTCGGCACCTCTTGTAGTAGGTTTAACTGTTGGGGGTCAAAGGTTAAACAGGTTCTCAGGGCAGGGCAGTGGTAACCCTAACCCTGTTTATCAGAAACTACAACTAACTAAACCTATCAGCAACTACAACTAGTCCTAACCCTGAAACTACTTTATCTACATTTACCAGGGACTCACGTCAGCCTGTCGGTCTCTGCCTGGCTGCCCGCCTGACTAACTGCCTACTGCCCACCAGGCTGGTATTTATTCCACAGGAGTTGCATTGTGGGCTGGGAATCATTTGACTTATCTCTCACAGAACAGATTCCTCACTTTGCATCAAACAAGAAACTTCACACCCCTCATTTCATTGCAATAAGATTGCTCCCCTGGCAAATATGAAAATAAGTTATTAATGAGTCAATGTAGTTGTAGACTACTGTCTACTGCATGGGCGTGTGGGGGAATAGAGCTGACTGATTTGGTCAGTCAGAAGTTCGAACACTAAACGCTGGTTCCTTGAGGCCAAAGAGAAGCCATTTCAAACGTGGCTCTGTGCTGACAGAGCCAGTCAGACATAGACAGGCCAATGGGAGAAGCCCTCCTGTGGAGAGGTCCTGGAGTTGGGTTGTCTGGGATATGTCAGCCTGTACATACAGCAGATATACACATTGTGCTATAAAGACCATACTGTACATTATCATTATAGTTAAAAACCTCTGCTCCTCACATGGTCATTCATGTCTGATTAAAGCTCCTATGCTGGACCGATGATCAGCACAGCCCCGGTGAGACCCATGCCCACTTCATCATCGAAACTCAAAACAATTCAAATACTAAAGTGCACCCTTAGTTAAGAGCTTCACAGGCATTAGTGCAGAAATGGTTGGGGAAAAATGTACCCCCCTAAAAAAGGAAGGTGAACAAAAAACAATGCAGTTGCAAAAAAAACAAACATTAATTGTAAATAGTGGTTTGTGTTAATCTGCACACAGCTGCTTTAGTTGCTGCAGAAAACTTCACATTATCTTCTTATTACTAGTACAGTAAGAACAGAAGAGAGTACTATCCTCCATGTTACTAATACAGTACATACAGAAGAGTACTATCCTCCATGTTACTAATACAGTACATACAGGAGAGAGTACTATCCTTCATATTACTAGTACAGTACATACAGAAGAGAGTACTATCCTCCATGTTACTAATACAGTACATACAGGAGAGAGTACTATCCTTCATATTACTAGTACAGTACATACAGGAGAGTACTATCCTTCATATTACTAGTACAGTACATACAGGAGAGAGTACTATCCTTCATATTACTAGTACAGTACAGTACATACAGGAGAGAGTAGCCTACTATCCTTCATATTACTAGTACATACAGGAGAGAGTACTATCCTCCATATTACTAGTACAGTACGTACAGAAGAGAGTACTATCCTCCAAATTACTAATTCGTATAGGAGAGAGTACTATCCTCCATGTTACTAGTACATACAGGAGAGAGTACTATCCTCCATGTTACTAATTCGTATAGGAGAGAGTACTATCCTCCATGTTACTAGTACATACAGGAGAGAGTACTATCCTCCATGTTACTAGTACATACAGGAGAGAGTACTATCCTCCATGTTACTAGTACATACAGGAGAGAGTACTACCTCCATGTTACTAGTACATACAGGAGAGAGTACTATCCTCCATGTTACTAGTACAGTATAGGAGAGGGACCTTCAAACCATCGTGTTGCTATGTGAAATCAATACAGACTTATACATTATCCAACAAATCATAAAAATGAATGCATAAAATAGAGGCCTATATTGAACATAAACCATAGCCATTTGAATGCTGCAAAGCTTGATAGCATCTAAAAGTTATGAAAATATTCTACTGAAAGAGGTCACTGGAAGCACACTGCTGCCACCACAGAAAAAAACCCTGTAAGGCTATGGTTTTAATAACATATGACTATGGTTTTAATAACACCACATAACCATGGTTTTAATAAGATCACATGACCATGGTATTAATAACAACGTATGCGTGATGATTATTCTGTTCTAACGTGACCATCATAACATACAAATGTGATCTTTTTGAATTATGAAATGATTAGGCTGCTGTACATCAGAACCTCACTGAATTAATACACAAGATAGGCCACTTGTAAAATGTAAAAGACTGCCTCTATACTAAATAGCTTTAGTCCAACACCTGTCAAGGCTGCAGACTATCCTTTATTTATGGACTTGGATTCAGACCTACTGCGGTGCCCAGAAGGCATTCCTCCACAATGCTGCTAATAGACCAGCACATCACATCGCTGTGTGCCACTTGCACAGATTTCTGGGAGACTTTTCTTGTTGAAAAATATTACTGACCCCACAATGTCTCTTTGTGTTGGGCCTAATAACCCAGTTGGCTGTAGCACTAGGCACCTGAACCCAGCCTGAGTCAGGCAGAGCCAGAGCACCTGAACCCAGCCTGAGTCAGGCAGAGCCAGAGCACCTGAACCCAGCCTGAGTCAGGCAGAGCCAGAGCACCTGAACCCAGCCTGAGTCAGGCAGAGCCAGAGCACCTGAACCCAGCCTGAGTCAGGCAGAGCCAGAGCACCTGAACCCAGCCTGAGTCAGGCAGAGCCAGAGCACCTGAACCCAGCCTGAGTCAGGCAGAGCCAGAGCACCTGAACCCAGCCTGAGTCAGGCAGAGCCAGAGCACCTGAACCCAGCCTGAGTCAGGCAGAGCCAGAGCACCTGAACCCAGCCTGTCAGCCACCTTGTCAGTCAACCTCGCCACCTTGTCAGTCAACCTCATGTAAAAGTAATGTCAGGCTAATGTAATCATTTCATACTCGTATGTTCAGGTTAATGTGATTTCCTTTCACGTATTAACGTGAATGTACTGTAATTTTAGCTCATTTAAACTTGTTTTTGTTCTGTGGAGGCAGCAATGCAGCTCCTTGGAGCTTGCCAGTTTCAATGTAGCTTCTTTGTATCCGGCTGGACTTAAAGATGAAGTAGGGATTCAGGCCATGGCATTTAGACTGTTGTTCAGCATACTAAAGGCATGTTATGAGGTATGTTCCGTACAGTAAAGTCTAGGACATTAAGTAACTATGGGTGCACATACTGTGACATTGCATCTTATGAACATAACTAGCAACGCTTATATTTTGTGACAAAAAAAAGTACTTGAAATTCAAAGTTAGGGTGTCCCTGATCCTTTACCATGGTTGACTTTCAACAGCCTTTTCTTACTAGTGGGAGGAAAACAAACCTTTAAACATGGCAAAACAAGAATACAATTCAAACACAAACTATTATTCTGTCTGTATGTCTATATACAATATATAACTTAATTATAAATATTGTAATTTTTCTCTAAGAGTTGCTTATCATTTTATGAGCAATTTACAGTATTGAACATATATGAATATTGTATTACATTGAGCCTATAGCAACCTTGGTTAGAGCACACTTTGTATTCTAAGGATAGA
>NC_140255.1:16278570-16293570 GCF_949987555.1 Borostomias antarcticus | reverse complement strand
ACTTTTCATGAAGGTGTGCCTGTAAGTGAACCACACATACAAATACAGGGAATACAAACATTGTATTGTTGAACAAAATTCTACAGAAAAATACTAGAATCTCGCCCAAATGTTCTTCATCTCTGCAGCAGTTATCTTTGACACACGTTTCCACACAGAGTACAGGTGAGGTGGTCTTACAGGGAGACACAGGTGGGCAAGCGGGGGAACACAGCAGAGCTCTGCAGGCCCGGCCACCATAGCCGTAGTCCTCAGGGTGTGTGTGTGTGTGTGTGTGCGCGCATGTGTGAGCAGGACTGCAGGGCCGAGTGCCCTGACCAGCGCTGAGAACAGTTCCAGAGAAGGACGCCTGAGCCTGTAGTACCCAGGCGTGACAAACACATGCAGTTCCAGTATCTACAGTACAGGACAGTACACACCGCAGGGCTGGAGACATGCGTCTGTGGGATGGGAGAAGAAAACACCGCTGTACAACGTCATCTAGAGGCCGGCCATGCTGCCAGGAACTAGGGTGAAACTTCTCTGGTGTACCTCCAGACAGTCTAGCTGTGTGTCAGTACTTATACCTCAGTGTTACTAATCATTATGGGGGGAGGGATAGGGTGGGGGTTGGTAGCTAAGCTCGCCTGTCGACAACACAGAACGACACACAACACAGAGAGGACACAGAGCTGTCAGAACGCCAGCTGGGGGGAGGAGTCCACAGCCTGGGCTTTACCTCTGGGCCGGCTGGGCAGCGTCTGACATCCTGGCGCCGGAGAGGGAGGCGGGGTGAGGGGAAGAGGGGGTGAGGGGGGAGGGGTATGGGAGAGTGAGGGAGGGCAGAGGGGTGAGGGAGGAGGAGGGAGGGGTAGTGTGGGGAGGGGGGGTTGGGGGAAGGAGGGGTAGAGTGGAGGCCAAAAATCACCAAAGAAAACAGAGAGGAAAAAGGTTTGTGTGGGAGAGAGAGAGGGCATGAAAAATAAAAGAGAGAGAGGTGGTGGCAGAAGGAGGAGGAGGAGGAGAAGGAGTGAGAAAAGGAACAGAAAAAAGCAGCAGTGAGAAGCGGGGATAAGTGGCTCAGCGAAAGAAAAAGGAGACAGAAAGAAAAACGCTCCCGTGCTAATAACCACCTGTCTCTGAGACACCACAGGGGGAGGGAGAGAGAGAGAGAGAGAGAGAGAGAGAGAGAGAGAGAGGAGGGGGAGCGAGGAGGGAGGCAGAGAGAGAGGGAGAGAGAGAGGGAGGGAGAGAGGGAGGGAGGAAGAGAGACAGAGGGAGAGAGAGAGAGAGAAAGGACAAGAGTCAGAGAAAGAAAGTTGAGAGAGATGGCCAGTGTTGAAAGACAAATAGGAAGTGAAGGGAGAGTCAATCAAGAGAAAGAGAGAGGGAATCGATCGAGAGAGAAAGAGAGGCAGAGAGACAGTTAAGCGTACATGAGCAGTAGCCTGCTAACAGCAGTACAGTACGCAGAGACACGTCTCAGGCAGAGAGAAGCAGCAGGGTGTAGCCAGGAGGGGGTTAGCAGGACGAGGGGTTAGCTTAGCTTAGCTTAGCTTAGCTTAGCTTAGCTTAGTGTAGCGTAGCTTAGCTTAGCTTAGCATAGCTACACAGAGCGGCAGACCTGCATCCTAGGCTGACCAGTATAGGGGTACGGTAGAGTTACCAGCCAGCTGACCAGTACAGGGGTACGGTAGAGCTTCCAGCCAGATGACAGTACAGGGGTCTGGTAGAGCTACCAGACCAGAGCAGACCTGCTCCTGCTCTAACAGGTCTTCTTAGCCTTGCACTCTTTCATACAACCATGTTTGAATTACAATGCATGACTGTTTAACCATAGTCATCTAATCATAGACACAGTTAACAGTTCTTTTATATCTTCTCAATATGATGTCAGCCACTGTGAAGGAGATATTGCTTAATAACCCTGGGTCAGTCTCCTGCTAGACTTGGTCAGTCTCACGGCTAGCGTCGGTCAGTCTACGGCTAGTCTAGGTCCATACCTATTTTGGCTCCTTTCTTGAGCAAGGCGACCACCACGGAGGTGTTCCTGCAGCCAACGGCCCGTTCCAGCGGCCTCATCCCGCTGTAGTCCACGTGCTCTATCAGGGCCCCGTGGTCCACCAGAAACTGGACCTACATGGAGAACACGGAGAATCAATCAGAGCTGACAAGTTTCATGTTTAGAGGATTAAATGTTAAATCTATTGTAATGTAACACCTTCAGTGTCAGATTCACCTCAACTATTCACCTCAACGAATGCGAATTTCACATGGATTGTATAGCTAGCCCAGTAAAAATGGTGGCAATGGTAAAAAAAAAAAAACATCTCTCATCTTCCTAGATCTCTAGCGGCCACTCACCACCTCAGCGTCGCCATAGAAGGCCGCCAGGTCGAGCGGTGTGCGCCCGTTCTTGTCTGCGTGGTCGGTGGCGGCGCCCGCCTCCACCAGGCAGCGAACCACAGACAGGCGGCCCTTCAGACATGCCCAGCTGAGCGCCGTCAGGCCCTCCTTATCCACTAGGGGCAGCGACGCACCTGGGTGAGGCGGGAGAGGTGGGAGGTGGGAACAGGAAACAGGACAACCGTCATAAACATTCAGTCAAATTATTTAAACAAACGCCTGTTTAAACAGAAGCATGTTTACAGTAGCTGCTTCTTAAAGATGTCCACAGAGGCCGCAGCTCTCAAGTCCTGAGGAAGAAAATTCCATAATCTAGGTGCCACAGACTCAAAGGCTCAGTCACCTCTGGTTTTAAGCCTGGTGCGAGGGACAACCAACAGAGCTTGGTCAGCAGACCTCAGTGACCTGCTGGGAGCATGTGCATGGAGCAGATCAGAGAGATATACAGGTGCCTGACCGTGTGGCTTGATACGTAATTACAAGAACCTTGAACTGGATCCTAAAATTAACTGGAAGCCAGTGCAAGGAGGCCATGACAGGAGTAATATGAGAAGTTAGGTTGATGTGTCAGATGGACTGAGGCACACTGCCTTGGTGACCTATGGTCTAGGACAGGGAGTGTGAGGCGTTCAAAGCAGAGCTTGAAGCAAAGGAGAACGTCAAGGAGAAAGACTAGCATAGGGGGCGGAGTCCCTCACCTTGCGCCAGCAGGAACTCCACGGTGGCCAGGTGGCCCTCGGAGGCGGCCATCATCAGAGGGGTGCGGCCCTGCTTGTCCGCCATGTTGATGTCGGCTCCATGGGCCATGAGCAGGTCAACGATCTACAGTACAACACCAGATAGACGACAGACGACGTGTTTAGTGCATTATGAGAAATACACTTTTTATTTTTTCTAGATGTTTAGTTCTCTTATAGAATTACATTAAAGGTGCAGTATGCGGTTTGGCTCAGAAACACATTTTGTTATATTTTTTGCAATTCTCACATATCATTAAATCCCAACGGAAATCAATAGATAAAGTGCTCTGACACTAAAATGAAATAATTCTGTAATCTGTGGAAGTTGCAGGACTGTAGTAAGTGCGTCCGATCATTTTGAGTTGCCAACCAAACCTGCCTGTCAACCTACCTGCCTGCCTAGCGAGTCATTTGTTTTCCCCCAGTTTGGAGGAGTGGCTTTGAGGGAGGCCTGAAGGGAGGGGGCGGGGGGGATTTTGACGGTCACACACCGCACCTTTAAACCAGGGTGTGCCGTGGCTGTGAGGGTGGAGGGAGAGTGCTCACCTGCCAGTGTCCATGCCGCACGGCGCTGAACAGCGGCACCACGCCGCGTCTGTTGGCCTGAGCGGCCGCCGCCCCCTGCTCCAGCAGCACGCGACATACCTCCAGCTGGCCACGCCCCGCCGCCGCACTCAGCGCTGGGGTACATGCGGATACACAGAGGTCAGAGGTCGGATCCACGCACGGGGACACACAGGATCAGAGGTCAGATCCACGCATGGGGACACACAGGGTCAGAGGTCAGATCCACGCACGGTGAAACCCCACCGCGTCACTTCAGGCCAGGTGTGGCGGGGGTCACTGGTTTGTTACGCAGGCCAGCGCATCACTGCGCTCTAACGTGATCGGGATCTTTCAGAGTTCACTGTATTTTAGTTAAGTTTATTAGATAGTTTAGTACTATAGTTAAAGTATACGATAGAGCAAGCCATGCATCATAAAAATGTCAAGGAGGAACAAAAACATGAAAGACTCATTTCCTGTGGCCCTCATAACACTATACATAAACATGAATAGCATTACCTACAACATAAAAGCAGAATCAACAAACTACATTTTTAGTAGGATATCTTACAAAATGTACACATCTCACACACACTACGGTAGGATTTATTCCCTCCACTGTCAGACTCCACAGTTTACTTTGGATTTTTTCTAGGAGCCATTTCCTAAAATTCACCTTGAAACTATGTAGATTCAAGCTCTGTTTGACGGTCAAAGGCAACTCATTCCACTGCTGAGCTCCTGTGTGAGCAATGAGCATTGCACCATCTTTGTTCTACACCTTAGAGGATGCAGGTTGGCTATGCTGGACTTGTCCTATGTGATTCCCTAACACTAGAAAAACAGTTGCTAAGATATTTGGCTGTGATGGACTATTTTGTGCGTCATGTTGAGTGCAAGGAGTGGGCGGCAGTGTTGAGTGGGAGGCCGTGCTGTCTCTCCATATCCCATTACTCACGTCACAACACACACAGCACATAGTGGCACCATATGGTTCAGTTCAGAATAGGTATTTATAGCAACAAACACAATCAGATTTCTCATCCATATTCATAAAGCGATCGCTGTAGTTTCTGAGCAGACGTACCAGACATACAGTAGCCCTGGGTTCAGAAGCAGCAGCAGTCACATCACACACACGACGCACACAGCCAAGTACCTGTCTCTCCTCCACAGGGTGTTGAAGTTATTGATCTGGGAGTAGCGACTTACCTGTCTCACCCCACAGGGTGTCGAAGTTATTGATCTGGGCGCGCTCCACCTCGTCCTCGTCCTTCTCCGGCAGGTCCAGCAGGTAGGACACGATCTAAGGGGACAGAGCGCACGCAGACACACACTAGGGGGGTCAGAAACGGCTACCGAAGCGCTGCAGGAAGGCGTTAGGACGAGCGAACCCGTCCCGGTCGACGGTCCCGGTTTCTGGAGTACCTCTGTGTAGCCCATGCTAGCGGCCGCCACCAAAGCTTGCTGGACCGCCTGGCTCTTACTGAAGGCTGCCTGCTGCTGGCTCTGCTGCTGCTGCTGTTGTTGTTCTCCTGCGCCCCAGTCTGACTGGACGAGGAACTGGACCACCTCCAGGTGTCCTCTGAGTGCTGCGTGGACCAGGGCACACTGACCACTCTTATCCAGGTGGTCCACCTGTTCAGGACCAGACACGGTGGTCAAGCCTGGTCTTAGTCTGCACATAGCCTGCTACACACTCTCACTCTCACTCTCACTCTCTCTCTCTCTCTCTCTCTCACTCTCTCTCTCTCTCTCTCTCTCTCTCACACTCTCTCTCTCTCTTTCTCTCACTCTCTCTCTCTCTTTCTCTCTCTCTCTCTCTCTCTCTCTCTCTCTCTCACACACACATACACAGATACACACACACAAGCATACACACACACAAATACACACAGCCACACTTGACACGATGGTCAAAGCTCACTTTGACTCTCTCAAACACCATTTCTTTCTCACACACACCACACGCATGCGCACGCGCACACACACACACACACACACACACACACACACACACACACCCTTGACGTAATGGTCAAGCCCAGCCTTCCTCTGCACATAGCCTGCTACACAATCTCACTCTGACTCTCTCAAACACCCCCTCTCACGTACACACACTCACACACACTGATATTGTACACACACACACACACACACACACTCTCTTGCTCTCACCTTGGCTCTCTTGCGACACAGCGCGGTGACGATGGCCATGTGACCAGCGGCGGCGGCGTAGCCCAGCGGGGTGAGACCGCTCTCCGACGGCGCCTCGAGCGTGGCGCCGTACTCCAGCAGCAGTGCCACCATGTCGCCGTAGCCCATGTGGGCTTGGACGCACAGCACCGGGGCGTTGTTCAGCACCTCAGTACGGTAGTTCACGTTGGCTCCGCCCACCACCAGCAGACGGCTCACCTAGAGACAGTAGAGACACAGTAGAGACAGTCAAGCACACCTGAACACAGAGTAGAGACACATAGTAGACAGTCAAGAACACCTGAACACACAGTAGACACACAGTAGAGACAGTCAAGAACACCTGAACACACAGTAGACACACAGTAGAGACACACAGTAGAGACACACAGTAGAGACACACAGTAGACACACAGTAGAGACACACAGTAGAGACACACAGTAGAGACACACAGTAGAGACACACAGTAGACACACAGTAGAGACACACAGTAGAGACACACAGTAGAGACACACAGTAGACACACAGTAGAGACACACAGTAGAGACACAGTAGACACACAGTAGAGACACACAGTAGAGACACACAGTAGACACACAGTAGAGACACAGTAGAGACACACAGTAGACACACAGTAGACACACAGTAGAGACCCAGTGGAGACACAGTGGAGACACAGTGGAGACGGTGAACAACACCTGAACACACAGTAGAGACACACAGTAGAGACATACAGTAGACACACAGTGGAGACACAGTGGAGACACAGTGGAGACGGTGAACAACACCTGAACACACAGTAGAGACATACAGTAGAGTCGAGTGTTAGAGCATTTCTCAGATCACCTCCATCTTTGTCCTCTTTATCCCTGGGCCATGTCAGGCAAGAGGAATGTTTATTGTCATTATATAACTCCAGATGGCCTAACCTTGGCCTAGAATCCTGGGTCTGTTGTATTTCACTACAGGTCAGCGGTCACCTGCCAGACTGCCCTGTTCTCTGTTATCTTTACAAGTATTGGCTAAGAGAGATTTACATATTCATGTTTGAGTTGTGTCTAGCACAGCATGAAAGGCTATGCTCTGTACATTCTGATTTTCTGGGGAACTTTTGATGTGACTATACTGCTAATCATGACCAGAAAACTTTCCTCCCTGAAGGGTAACTATGAATAAATCACTTTTATGTGAATGGAGAAACTTTCAAAGTTTACAACAAGAGACAACCAAGAACACCGGAACACACAGTGGAAACAGATTCAAGCACATACTATATAATTATATGTTTGGCATAATAACTATTACATTCTGTAGCTGAAGCTACAAAGGTAAAACAAAAAAAACAACTACAACCAAAAACTCTGGATTCCATTAAAATATAATTTAAATCAAAAAGAAAGGCTAGGACCGAGGTGATTGGAGGTTTGTGCAGTACCTTGATGTTGGGCGTGTAGAGGTTCCGTAGAGAAGACAGGGCAGTGGACAGGCCTTCTGAGCTGTAGGAGACCCACAGCCCCTGCAGAATGGACGAGGAAACCCCAACCTTCTTACTCAGGCCCTGAAAGATGGAAATGTACAGTAGTGTGAGTATGCTCTGCTGTCCTCTCAGCAATGCCATGAACATGTGTGTGAGAGAGAGAGAGATGGTTAAGAGAGAGATAGATGGAGAGTGAGAGAGACGAGAGAGAGAGAGGGAAAGACAGAGAGAAAAGGAGAGGGACAGAAAGAGAAGGAGAGAAAGAGAGAGGGATGGAGAGAGAGACAGAGAGCTGTCATATGGGGGGGGGGGTTACCTTGAAGATGTGTGCTTTGAGGATGTGGTGTCCCAGCTCGATGGTCTGCTGTCTGTTCAGCTTGGTCTCCTGGCGAGAAAACCAGAAGGCCAGCAGGGTGTGTCCACTCCTACAGGGGAAAAAGCATTAAAGAATATGTTCACTTTCACAATGGGGTACACAACTCCTCTCCTAGTCAGCAGCCTCCATTAACCTGGTCCAGCCTCCACTAACCTGAACCAGCCTCTACTAACCTGGACCAGCCTCTACTAGCCTGGACCAGCCTCCATTGACCTGAACCAGCCTCTACTAACCTGGACCAGCCTCCATTGACCTGAACCAGCCTCTACTAACCTGAACCAGCCTCTACTAGCCTGGACCAGCCTCTACTAACCTGGGCCAGCCTCTACTACTACTAACCTGGGGTCACAGAGGAACTTGGTCTTCTCTCCCTCCTCCCTCCAGATCAGCCACTCCCTGAAGGACGGGTGGACGAACATCCTGGTGCCGTCCCTCCTCTTGACCAGGAAGACGGACAGGTTGTCCAGGCGCTGCTGGAAGTCCTCCCAGTCCAGCGTCCCCACCAGCCAGGCAGCGTTGATGGCCTGGTAGATCTGCTCGTCCGTCAGCGGGTGGAGCGAGGCCACGGCCACATTCAGCAGGGGCAGCGCCCGCTCGAACGACGACTGCGTGGGAAAGCGCATGTTGCACTGCAGCAGGTACACCTCCGCCAGGCTGACCGGCACCACCTAGGGAGGAGGGACAGAACGTTTATTTGCCACAAATAACCAGTACAGGTACAGCTACATTGGAATTCTTGTCCTATCTTGTCCTTACAATATCTTATTATTAGCACTAATCAATTCCTCATTCCAGTATTAGACATTATAAGGTTCCCAATCTAGCAATTCAGTCAGTATCAATTTATATCTGTAGTCTAGCAGTCTTCCAAATTCAAATTCATCCTCATCATCCTCATCGTCAGTAAGGAATGGTGGGGGGGTTTATGGTCAGGGGTCCCAGGTGGCCAGAGGTGGGGGGGTACGGTGTAGAGGGACGTGTTGGGGGCTAGAGGACGGCTGCTTTACTACTAGTCCATACCTGGGGAGACCCACAATTATGATCACAGAAATACTGAAGCAATAATGTGATCGTTCAATATATTTCATTTTTCTAAAATCATGTCAGAATCCAGAAGAAATAAATTCTCTTCAGGAGTTGACATTTATGTGTGAGACTGGGTTGCAAGCATACAGTACAAATTTTGGGGGGTTATCAAACGATCCGATGTGAGGCAATGGACAACATTGTTGTTTAGTTCTAGGGATGCACACGCACAACTCCGCGGCACGCAGACCGTGCAGACTTCGCCAAAAATCCTTGCAAATGCTCATACAATCCACTGAATTGAAATATTCAGCTGTCAGTCCCTGCCTATGCCATGATCAATACACAATGTTCTTTTTCAGATGGAATGGCCAAACCATTGAGGAGAAAAAGGGAGTCAGACAGATAGTGTCCTTCATTATATTGTAGGAGGATTTAGGAGAATGTAGGATATGGTAGGGTGTAGGATTGTAAGATTGTAAGATTGTAGGATTGTAGGATTGTAGGATGATTGTAGGATGTAGGACTACCAATGAGTGAACTCGCCAGAGTAAAACTCAACATCCCAGGGTAGAGGGGGAAGTTGGAATCAAACTTGTCATCAGAAGAAGCGACGGTAACTACCTTGTAGCTGGAGCTCTTCAGGACCAGGTAGCCCTTCTCGATGAGGTCGAAGGTGAGTTTCAGGTACAGGTAGGAGCCCTGGCTGAGGGCTTTGAGGTGGGCGCTGAGCTTGCCGAAGGCCGTGTTGTCCATCTTGCCGTTCAGGGAGATGTTGCTCTGGATCTCGGGGCTGCTGTGGATGCGGTGCAGGATGTAGCCGTGCAGGTCCTGATCGATGGCCTCATTCTCCTCCAGCACGTCCAGGGAGATGTGGTGGAATGGCAGCAGCTTGGTGATGTCCTGGTGGGAGGGAGGAGGGAAGGAGGGATGGGTGGAGGAGAGGGGGGAGAAGAGGAGGGATGGGAGGAGTAAAACGAGAGGAGAGTGATTCTTTTAGGCATTTTGGTTACAGTCATAAGCGTGACAGAATTTTCCACCACAACGTCCACTTAAAAACCCACTAGGACTGTGAATCAGCGCTGATCATCTGACATTAAGTTATCATACAAACACTTGGCTAACGTACAACATCATATCCTAGTCCTATAACTATGAGAGAGGTACAGGCCGTCCCCACCTGCAGTGTGGTTCTGACAGTGACCACCAGTTTGAGCCAGGGAGGAAACCTGCTGATGGTTTTACTCAGGAAAGACACGATGGTGTCTCCGTAATCCGGCTTGTGGAACTCTGCCTCGTTCAGGCCGTCGATGAGGATGATGAGGTCATCTTCCGAGGTGATCTTCCTCTCTAGAGCACAGAGACAGGAAGTTGATATGAGACCGTACAGACCCAACAGATCCACAGAGGATGTGATAGCTCACGTCAGCACATCAGAGACTGTACCATCTCAGACAACTGACGAAATTCAGAGCGTTCCACCAGATCCGATAGAGCTTCTACTGATCCACGATCGAGAGCATCCTCTCAGGATCGCAAAGCCCTACAGAGTTGTACAGTCAGAGCGTACCTTGGGGGGGGGGGGGGGGGGGGGGCACTCCCTCACCTCGAGGATATCTATACCAGAATGGTAAATGGACTGCACTTAGATAGCGCTTTTCCACCTTAGCGGCACTCAAAGCACTTTACAATGGCCTCTCATTCACCCATTCACACACACACTCACACACCAATGGCGGTAGCTGCCATGCAAGGCGCTAACCTGCTCATTGGGAGCAATTTGGGGTTAGGTGTCTTGCTCAAGGACACTTGTGGACAGTCGGAGCTGGGATTCGAACCACTGACCCTTCAATCATTGAACGACCCACTCTACCAACTGAGCTACAGCCGCCCCAGAAGATGCATGCACAGGATCCTGAAAGACCACAGCCACCCAGGAAATGGACTGTTACTGTTGCTACGGTCAGGGAAGAGATACTACACTCAAATGGCGAGCACAGAGAGACTCAGGAAGAGTTTCTTCCCGCAAGCCATTCAGCACCAATCTAGAACATCTAGTGTACATACAATATCTATGTGCACAACATAACCACATGCAAATGCAAATCCCCCCCCCGGGATTATTTATTATAGCTATAGCATGTACAGTACATAACACCCATGCATCTTACCCCTATCTGTGTACTGTATAGAAATGGTACTTATAGTATAATATGTAAATTTGTAACTTGTACATTTGTAAATTCAGTATTGAAGTTTTATCTGTATTGAGCATAATCTTGGAGCCAGCAGCAACATTTTACTGTGACTGTACACGTACAATACACGTGACAAATAAAAAGTTGGTGCTATGACTACAGTCAAGTAGTCTCATGATGACCAAGCCACTTCTGTAGTGGAGCCTTTATTACGTGACTAATGCAAAGCATATCTTAAAAACACACCTACACGGTCCACAGGCCTTCATCAGGGTGACTGGTGAGTGACTGGTTAGTCACCCTGATGAAGGCCTGTGTGCCGCAACACGTAGGTGTGTTTTTAAGATTTGCCTCAGCCATGTAATCAAGGCTTTTTATCTTTTCCACTCTTCCACTTGGTCACATTTTTGTCGTATCCAAGTCATCACCCTTGGATCAAAGAGCACCTTGTTTAGATTTTGAGCTGCTCCACCAATGATGCGCTCCACTCTCTTTTTTCAGTCTAATGAGAGGTTTCCTGGCTGTGGGGACCATTACAGAGAGCATCATTCATGCATCATTCATCATTCAAGCATCATCACTCTTTTATGCTGGTTCTAGTTTACGGAGACATTATCTACGTACAGTGCTTTCACTGCACTGAAACCACTCGCTGCAGTCTTTCACAGTGCACCACGTTTTATTACTGGCAATCATTTTTAGTCCTCACTGTACACTGTATAGTAAAGTAGGCTCCAGAACCTTCCCCCATACAGTACCTATCCTCACTGGTTCATGTTAGACCCACGATTCATCACATTAGAACTCAGGACTGGTTAACCCTGGAGATCCTCGTGATCAACCCTATGGAACAAACTCCAGAACTCTTTTAAGTTGGAGGCACTAGTGCCACTAGTACTGGATCAACTTTGCATGTTCTATAATGTACTGTACAGTATAATGCACTTTTATATTTATGCCAAACTGGTGCAACCCAGTCCTGACCTTTATAAAGAGCATCCAGGGGCTCTAGGTATAGGGTTAGGGTTCTGACCTTTATGAAGAGCGTCCAGGGGCTCTAGGTATAGGGTTAGGGTTCTGACCTTTATGAAGAGCGTCCAGGGGCTCTAGGTATAGGGTTAGGGTTCTGACCTTTATAAAGAGCGTCCAGGGGCTCTAGGTATAGGGTTAGGGTTCTGACCTTTATTAAGAGCGTCCAGGGGCTCTAGGTATAGGGTTAGGGTTCTGACCTTCATTAAGAGCGTCCAGGGGCTCTAGGTATAGGGTTAGGGTTCTGACCTTTATAAAGAGCGTCCAGGGGCTCTAGGTATAGGGTTAGAGTTCTGACCTTTATGAAGAGCGTCCAGGGGCTCTAGGTATAGGGTTAGGGTTCTGACCTTTATGAAGAGCGTCCATGGGCTCTAGGTATAGGGTTAGGGTTCTGACCTTTATAAAGAGCGTCCAGGGGCTCTAGGTATAGGGTTAGGGTTCTGACCTTTATAAAGAGCGTCCAGGGGCTCTAGGTATAGGGTTAGGGTTCTGACCTTTATAAAGAGCGTCCAGGGGCTCTAGGTATAGGGTTAGGGTTCTGACCTTTATAAAGAGCGTCCATGGGCTCTAGGTATAGGGTTAGGGTTCTGACCTTTATTAAGAGCGTCCAGGGGCTCTAGGTATAGGGTTAGGGTTCTGACCTTTATAAAGAGCGTCCAGGGGCTCTAGGTATAGGGTTAGGGTTCTGACCTTTATAAAGAGCATCCAGGGGCTCTAGGTATAGGGTTAGGGTTCTGACCTTTATTAAGAGCGTCCAGGGGCTCTAGGTATAGGGTTAGGGTTCTGACCTTTATAAAGAGCGTCCAGGGGCTCTAGGTATAGGGTTAGGGTTCTGACCTTTATGAAGAGCGTCCAGGGGCTCTAGGTATAGGGTTAGGGTTCTGACCTTTATGAAGAGCGTCCAGGGGCTCTAGGACCGCTCTTCTCAGCGAGGCCAGGGGGTCCTGGACACAGGAGCGCAGACTGAGCATGCTCTGTAGGTGCGGCTCCTTCAGCAGCAGCTCTCTGTAGGCGATGAGCTGCGGCGAGCGACACAGCAGCGCCGCCACGTTGTGGACGAACTCCGGCACCAGGCAGGTGTAGGCGTTGTCCGCCTGGCAGTAGTGGTAGGCCACCACCTGGTGGCGACAGAGAGCAGGAGAACGACAGACAGGTCACGAGGGGAAAAGGATAACATGTAATACTATGATCCACACTACAACTCATTTGGGATCGAGTCAACCTCTCCATGGTGGATGACTGCAGAGTAATGAAACATAATACTTCTCGTTTCACTCCACAGTTGAAGCCATGAATAATTCATGGACTCCATCCGTAGAGACAGCTGACTGAGAATTAGCCTGTATTACATGGAAGGACAGGGGTGCGGAGGAGTCTAACCATTATCATAAAAACCATGAATAATCTTAACATGTTTATCTGTAAATCACTGTTTTCCCACAACACAGCTCGATGAACTTCAGGGAGGAGATGAACCAGAGAGAGCGGATGGTGGCCCATTAGGAGTGTATGGCAGGCATGTAGAGCTCCAGGGGCCGGCTGGATCAGACGTAGGGTTTGATGTGAGCCCAGACCCTCGGGGCAGGAAGAGGATTTAAATACAAATCATGATTGAATGCTTCTTTCCATTCACAGTGGTATAAAGAGCTTAGAACAGAGGAGGGGAGATTGCGAGGGAACTGAATCATTAGTGCAGAGAGTTAACAGGATCTAATAGTCTGGCTGAGAAATGGCTTTTCTGCAGTTATAAATATTTCACAAGGCTCCCCGGCAAAATTGTTTTTTCTTCACATCTGCGTAATGCAGTGGATTTGGGGGGGGGGGGCTGGTGGTGTGATGTGGGGGCTGGTGTGATGTGTGGGGGGCTGCTGGTTTGATGATCAATGAGATCAAGCAAGCCACTGTAAAATGTTTAAATGTATTTAATGTTTACAACTCAGCCAGGTAGAAACTCAAAAATTAAGGCTTCAGAGCTTGGTGCTTTATGCAAGATAAACCCACTGGAGAACAAGCTCAAACTGCTCTGTAGTGTTGAGATAAACCCTTCTGGAGAACAAACTCAAACTGTTCTGTAGTGTTGAGATAAACCCTTCTGGAGAACAAACTCAAACTGTTCTGTAGTGTTGAGATAAACCCTTCTGGAGAACAAACTCAAACTGTTCTGTAGTGTTGAGATAAACCCTTCTGGAGAACAAACTCAAACTGCTCTGAAGCGTTGGGATCTCTTTCGGCGTTGGTGTGAATGTGCAGTATGACACTGGGCCTGCTGATGACTCATAGGTGTTGTGATAATGGGACAGAGGCCAGACACAGAACTATTGGGGACAGTTGTCATGGAAACACTGGGGGCAGGTCGGTGCGGGTACCTGCGAGGCCAGGCGTCTCATGGCCTCCTCCTGGCGCTGCCTCATCTCCGGGGTCCCCGGACAGCTGCCCCCCCCCAGGGCGCCGTGGCTCAGGGGGAGGCCCTCGCCATCTGAGGGGGGGGGGGGGGGGGGGGGAGAACACAGCAGGTTCAGACAAGCCGGCGCACAGGAGGACGCCGTTTCCTGTCAGATCTTAGGAGTGGGGGGTGGGGGTGGGGGTGGGGGTGGGGTCGGGGCCTACGTTTGGGCGACGCCTGCGGGCTGTCGGAGGCGATCTGCCTCATGCGGGTGCCGTGGCAACTGAGCGCCACCAGACGAGAGACGATGGCCGTTTTGCCGTAGCCGATGTTGCCCACGACGACCACGCCCCGGTTGGTGCCGGGGTCGGCGCTGTTGAGCCGGGCGTCGATCTCCTGGAAGAGCCAGTCCCGCCCGGTGAACACGGAGTCCATGGTGATGCTGGGCACCTCGAACAGGAGGGGCTTCAGGGAGATGTCGGCCGGCCGGTACGGGGCGAAGCGCACTGAGGAGAGACCGGGGGAGAGACGCAGGGGCGGGACGTCTCACTCTGATTCAAACCGAAACCACCCAGAGTCCTCCACTTCCACTCTCTGGTCTGAAAGTACCTGCACGCTGCCCCAACCAATGGCAACCAACAAC
>NC_140255.1:16261070-16273570 GCF_949987555.1 Borostomias antarcticus | reverse complement strand
GGCGGAATATTCCAGAGTTGAGTCTCTTCCTGCTCTGTCTCTCTGTGGTTTCCAGTCATGAGGGGTTCAAACCAGAGCACATAGTGTGCCTGCAGGGGCTACGGCCCCAACACTCAGCATGTGCATGCGTGTGTGCGTGTGTGTGTGTGTGTGTGTGTGTGTGTGTGTGTGCGCCGATTGAGTGAGTCACCACAGCCCATGGCACCAACAATGAGCTGCACTGGTTTCCCAAAATGGAGGGAGGAGAGCAGCTGGGAATGCTGGGGGCTCGGCCCTGAGGCGCGTGGGGGGGTTGGCGGGGGGGGGGTTGGCGGGGGGGTGGGACTAGAGCACGGACGCACCAACGCGCTCTGAACTCACTGCCACAGTGCAGATATACAGGACAGGAGTGCAGGCCTGTCTGCATGTCCCCAGCCCAGCACCTTCCAACCCCGCGTGAGTCTGTGGCACTAGACATCTATCTGCAATGCAGCACGGCGCTTGTATCACGTTCCCCGCGTCTCTGCCAGCGTGCTAACACAACGTGCACAGTGGGAATGAACAGAGCGAAGAAGGAAAGAATGAAAGAAAGAAACAGACAGAGAGAGAGAGAGGGAGAGGGAGAGAAAGAGTCACACAGTAAATTACTCCCAGAGGAGACCTCGCCGGCTGTGAGGAACTCGCTGCTCAATCAGACACTTCCTGTTTGACAACTCAGAGATAACACACCCAGGTCCTGGTCCACAGATAACACACCCGTCTCACTGCCCTCTGAGATAACACGCCCGTCTCACTGCCCTCTGAGATAACATGCCCATCTCACTGCCCTCTGAGAGAAGAACCTGTCTCACTGGCCATTGAGAGAGGAACGTGTCTCACTGTCCGCTGAGAGAAGGACCTGTCTCACTGGCCATTGAGAGAGGAACGTGTCTCACTGTCCGCTGAGAGAAGGACCTGTCTCACTGTCCGCTGAGAGAAGAACCTGTCTCACTGCCCTCTCAGAGGACCTGTCTCACTGCCCTTTGAGTGAAGAACCTGTCTCACTGCCCTTTGAGAGAAGAACTCGTCTCACTGTCCTGAGAGAAGAACCTGTCTCACTGTCCTCTGAGAGAAGAACCTGTCTCATTGTACTCTGAGAGAAGAACCTGTCTCATTGTACTCTGAGAGAAGGACCTGTCTCACTGCCCTTTGAGAGAAGAACTCGTCTCACTGTCCTCTGAGAGAAGAACCTGTCTCACTGCCCTTTGAGAGAAGAACTCGTCTCACTGTCCTCTGAAAGAAGGACCTGTCTCACTGCCCTCTGAGAGCAGGCCAGGCTGGGAACCGCAGAGACCTCCACAGTCACGCCAAGTATCCCATAGAACATTTCAGATGTTACTTTCTCTGTATGAGGGAAACAGGGACTGGTATTGACATTTCAAGTGTAATATTTCCACGCTTGGACTATGTGATTATGTAACCTGTGATGGGTGAAGCGATGGATCCTCCTACACTCCCTACAGATGGAACACTAACACAGAACACAAAGCTCTAGATGGTAGAGAACAGATTTAGATGATCAACAGAACTAGTCTTTAGGCTACCTCTGGCTCATAGCCTATACAGATTGACTGTTTAGGCTGAGTGGTGTGCATTGCCCCTGATAAATAAACCAAGAAGAAAAAAAGAGAAAAAAAACATAAAAAATGTAAATGTAGCTGGAGAGCACAGACATGTCCATAGCTAGCAGAGGGTCAGAGGTCAAGACCAGAGATCCAAGTGTCTCCCACTAATGTTACACAAGTCTTGCTACGGAAGCACAGCAGACACTCTCCTTCTCCTTTCATAGTCCACAGTGGGAAATATCCATTCTTTATGAACAATGGACATTTCTGCTGAGTTTAATTCCACAGCATCCCTTCAGATGAGCAGAGATGACACACTGAACGAGCAAGGAAAGGAATCCCCCAGCGCTGACGTGTTCTCTTCCCTCCCGCCTCTCTCTTTCCTCCTCCCTCCATCCTATCCTCTCTCTCCTCCTCCCTCCATCCTATCCTCTCTCTCCTCCTCCCTCCATCCTCTCTCTCTGAACACTTCCCTCATTGCGTAATCCGCTAACCCTCTCTCCCTCTCTCTTTGTCTGGGGATAGGAACTGTTAAAGCCCGGGGCTTTGATGTTGCCCAGCCAATCACCAGCCTGCTCTCACGCCCATCCCTTGCCACTTTTCTTCTTATGGATGAGAGGGAGCGTTCACCTCTTACTAACACATCCTCCTCTCCCCCTCCTCTCCTCCTCTCTTCTCTCCTCCATCCATGTAAGCTATGATGTAATTGCATTTGCGGCCTTAATTTTTATATTGTCAAATAAACTAAACTAAAAAAATCCCTCTCTCCATCCTACAGGTTTATCAAATCATCTCTCCTTCCTCTGTTGTCCTCTCCATTGCACGCTTTTACATTAAACATTTTTTATTTGTATTATTAATTTAAAATTACACAGTAAATGTTTTCCAGGAAGTTCAGACTTCAGATTTGGGGAGGGAGTTTGAGGAATTGACTTTTTCTTGCAGCCTAGAAACTAGCTACAGTATGTTCTGGACACTGCTGTGAAACATCAGAGGTTCTGCGAATCAAAACAGACTTCTTGAAATGTTGTTACCTAAACTTGTTACATGGGCAATTAGGCTTGGAGCAACTGTTCCCAACGGCCAGGTCAGGGTGGAGGTCCAAGAGAGGTCAGAGGTTAACAGGTACAGTAAACCGAGCCAGAATGGGGGGGCGGGACACACCTGCCACAGAGTTGGGGCGGGGCATGAGGTAGAGCGGGATGGAGTGGGCGGAGCTGTCCAGGCTCCTCTCAGGGATCTTGTTCAGGCTGTAGGTGGAGGCGGCCATGTTCTCGTCCAGGCGGTACAGGTAGGAGTCCGCGCCCGACCTCTGGGACTGCCACAGCTTCAGGTTCCCCCGTGACCCTGCCCGCTCCACGTTCTCAGAGTAGCTGGTCAGGGTGGCTGCAGCACACACACACGCACGCGCACACACACACACACAAACACACACACACACACACACACACACACACACACACACACACACACACAGGGGGCTCATTATTGTGTGTGTAGTGGTTAGTTGTGTGTGTGGACAGTTGTGTGTGTAGTGGTTGTGTGTGTTGTGGACAGTTGTGTGTGTGCGTGTGTGTGTGTGTGTGTGTGTGGACAGTTGAGTGTGTAGTGGACCGTTCTGTGTGTGGTGAATAGTCACCGATGTGTAGCCCTCTTCACATGTTGTATTGAATGTGTGTGTGTGTGCGCGTGTGTGTACGTGTGTCAGTGCGTGCGTGCGTGGAGGGGACAGTCACCGATGATGCCGCTGTCCCGGCTCTCCAGAGTGGAGGTGGGGCTGCTGACCGAGCCGTAAGCGTGGTCCTGGGCACCGGGCGCGCCGGGGGCGGAGCCTGAAGGGGGCAGCGTGGAGCAGGGGCTGGTCGCCGGGGGCGACGCGGTGCTGCTGGTCAGGGTGGAGCATGGGCTGACCCTCTGGTTGCCGGCCAGGCCCTGGAACACACACACACACACACACACACACACACACACACACACACACACACAGTCACAGGACAGCTCAGCACCTCAGTACTTAGCACTGTCACTTCACAGCAAGAAGGTCCTGAGTTCGATTCGTCGCCAAGGACGCTATCGGCACTGGGGGGCGAGTTCTCCCCAGGGTTGTCAGGTACCCAGGTGGGGTATCGCCTAGGCCTTTCTGTGTGGAGTTTGCATGTTCTCCCCGTGTTCCCAAGGGTTTCCCCCATATAGAAGCCATACGAAAAGCATGCAGAAGAACAGATCGCTAATGCTGTCTGTCCCTGATGAAGACAGACAGGAGCACTTGGTTGTCCCCGGGCGCGTCCCCTGAACGCTGCCTACTGTCTGCTCCCGGCTGCCCTTGGGGAAGGACGATGGGATAGGTTAAGAGCAGAAGCATTTCATCGGCGACCCTCATGCATGTGTGTGTGCGTGTGTGTGTGCGCGTGAGTGTTCCCTGTTCCCTGGGTCGCCCATTACACTACACATGTTAAGTCAAGTGCACTGCATGCCATATGATGAATAAAGAATTCTTCTTCTTCTTCTCAAGGCCCTCTCCAATGGTTAGAAGGAATGATAAAATATACACTTTGCCTTATCCTACAGCTTGTCAATACACTGGAATGTGTGACTGTGTGTGTGTGGGGGGGGGGGGGGGGGGGGGGTAGAGGGGGTGCGTGTGTGTGTGTGTGTGTGGTGTGCATGTGCGTGTGTGTATGTGATAGACAGGATGCACACCCTTACTGACAGAGCCTGTAGCCCCGCCAGCACTTCCTGTCCTCCTCCTATTGGACGCCGCCTGTCACAATGTTGCTGTGGCACCCAGCTGTGAGCGAGCCTGATGTCGGCTTAGCTTAGCATGAGAGAGAGAGAGAGAGAGAGAGAGAGAAGAGAGAGAGGGAGAGAGAGAGAGAAAGAGAGAAAGAGAGAGAGGGCATCGCAGGGAAGGAAGCAGTCTGGCATGGCTAATCTGCCTGCTCAGACTAACACACACACACACAAACACATACACACACACAATCACATACACACACACAATCACACACTTGTCTTTAATAAACCCAGCGTGGGACTGAGAGCATGTGGGGGGGGGGGGGGGGTGGTCTTACGTGTTTGCGTGTGTGTGTGTTTGTGTGTGTGCGTGTGTGTGAATGTGTGTGTGTATGCGTGTGTGTATTTGTGTGTGCGTGTGTTTGTGTGTGTGTTTGTGCGTGCGTGTGTGCGTGTGTGTGAATGTGTGAGTGTATGCGTGTGTGTATTCGTGCGTGTGTTTGTGTGTGTGTGTGCATGTGCATGCTTGTGTGTGCGTGTGTGTGTGTGTTGGTCTAATCTGATGGGCCCCCTGCCAAATTATCCCCTGCACTCAGTGTGGACAGTTGGCACATTCACAGTAGCTTGAACACACATACAAAGGCACGCACGCAAGCACACACATACACAGCACCTCTATGTGCTGGGTCAGTACACCCTGTCCGTCACGCTAGCCTGTGAGCGTGACGGCTTGGCTGGGCTTGCTGAGAGAGGCCGACTCATCTGAACGACCTTGCTCTTTCTACCTGACCTTGCTGTCAAAACCACAACTGGAAGAAGATTACTGGATTGTACAAAAGTGAGAGTTGCAGGTGTTCTTGGATTTCATGGAACAGAGGACGTTTCAAAGAAGAAGAGTCGATCCAGGCCCATAATAATATGATCGGGAGGAAAGTGATGATGTTAAAAAGCCTTTACATGTCTGGCTTACATAATCTTCCTCCTCTCTAGACCTTCATCTTCCCCCTCTCTAGACCTCCATCTTCCTCTCTAGACCTCCATCTTCCTTTATAGACCTCCATTGTCCTGTCTAGACCTCCATCGTCCTGTCTAGACCTTCATCTTCCTCTCTAGACCTTCATCTTCCCCCTCTCTAGACCTCCATCTTCCTCTCTAGACCTCCATCTTCCTTTATAGACCTCCATCGTCCTGTCTAGACCTCCATCGTCCTGTCTAGACCTCCATCTTCCTCTCTAGACCTTCATCTTCCCCCTCTCTAGACCTCCATCTTCCTCTCTAGACCTTCATCTTCCCCTCTAGACCTCCATATTCCTCTCTAGACCTTCATCTTCCTCTTGTTACCTCCATCTTCCTCTCTAGACCTCCATACTCCTCTCTAGACCTCCATCTTCCTCTCTAGACCTTCATCTTCCTCTCTAGACCTCCATCCTCCTCTTGAGACCTCCATCTTCCTCCTCGCTAGACCTCCATCTTCCTCCTCACATGTCATGATGGAGACCAGCACGGTCGAAACATGTGATATTTTTTACTATGTAAGCCAGGCAAAGGTTAATTGAGGAGAAATTATCTAAAATATTGCTTGGTGCTGAGGAAACCTGAACTACAGGAAGCCTGGGTGAGTCAATCTGTAAAAGGCGCCACTTGTCTCCATACACCTCCTGCTAGTCTTTGTGTACGACAGAGCTGACCCCCCCCTCCACTATGACACAGCTGATGCCCCCGTCCGCTACGACAAAACTGACACCTCCCTCTGTTACGACTGAGCTGACATCCCCCTCCTCTACGACAGGGCTGACACCCCTTCCACTACGACAGAGCTGACATCACCCTCCACTACGACAGAGCTGACATCACCCTTCCACTACGACAGAGCTGACATCACCCTCCACTACGACAGAGCTGACATTACCCTCCTCTACGACAGGGCTGACACCCCTTCCACTACGACAGAGCTGACACCCCCCTCCACTACGACAGAGCTGACACCCCCCCTCCACTACGACAGAGCTGACACCCCCCCTCCACTACGACAGAGCTGACACCCCCCCTCCACTATGACAGAGCTGACACCCCCCTCCACTACGACAGAGCTGACACCCCCCCTCCACTATGACAGAGCTGACACCCCCCCTCCACTACGACAGAGCTGACACCCCCCCTCCACTACGACAGAGCTGACACCCCCCCTCCACTATGACAGAGCTGACACCCCCCTCCACTACGACAGAGCTGACACCCCCCCTCCACTACGACAGAGCTGACACCCCCCCTCCACTACGACAGAGCTGACACCCCCCCTCCACTATGACAGAGCTGACACCCCCCTCCACTACGACAGAGCTGACACCCCCCCTCCACTATGACAGAGCTGACACCCCCCTCCACTACGACAGGGCTATCACCCAGTACACTCCATGAGTCAAATCGGTTATCCACACTGTTTCTGTTGTGCTGTGACCTAGTAAAAGCAGTAATACAGAGTGGCACAGAAACCTTAACCTGCTGGTAAAATAACACAATACAATATGCAATACACAAAACGTATGCAATGGACGTTTTCAGCGATTGAACATAAGCTACAACAGCCAAACCGTTATTGTTTAGAATGTTCAAACTTTCAGACAACTGTCGCCCATAGACGATGCGTTGCCCTTAGCAGTGGAGAATATTGCTTGTTGCCAGGGAATTATCGAGAAATAATTCACCGGTAGAATGTACGATTGTCCAATCAGAATCAAGTATTTCAGAGAGCCATGTAATATGATAATATTATAAAATACACAGCAGGTCAACTTTGAATCCTGGAGTGAAACAGACTTTGTAATATTACTGATATTTCAGACTGGAGAAACTGCCAAGTCTAAGGGGAAGGAAGCAAAGTCTTTATTTATTTATCACATAGTGATACAGACACAACACACGGTGTAGGGGACGGTGGTGATGAAACAATCTACAATGAATCTATAAACAATCTACAATGAATCTATAATCAATCTAAAATCAATCTACAATCAATCTACAATCAATATATAATCAATCTACAATAAATATATAATCAATCTAAAATCAATCTAAAATCAATCTTTAATCAATCTACAATCAATCTGCAATCAATCTATAATCGATCTACAATCAATCTACAATCAATCTATAATCAATTTACAATCAACCTACAATGAATCTATAATCAATCTACAATCAATCTGCAGTCAATCTATAATCAATCTATAATCAATCTACAATCAATCTACAATCAATATCTAATCAATCTACAATAAATATATAACCAATCTAAAATCAATCTACAATCAATCTATAATCAATCTAAAATAAATATACAATCTATAATCAATCTACAATCAATCTACAATCAATCATTAAACAATCTACAATCAATCTACAATCAATCTATAATCAATCTACAATCAATCTATAGTTAATATACAATCAATCTATAATCAATCTACAATCAAACTATAATCAACCTATAAACAATCTACAATCAATCTATAATCAATCTATAATCAATCTGCAATTAATCTATAACCAATCTAAAATCAATCTACAATCAATCTATAATCAATCTAAAATCAATCTACAATCTATAATCAATCTAAAATAAATATACAATCTATAATCAATCTACAATCAATCTACAATCAATCATTAAACAATCTACAATCAATCTACAATCAATCTATAATCAATCTACAATCAATCTATAGTTAATATACAATCAATCTATAATCAATCTATAATCAATGTACAATCAATCTATAATCAATCTACAATCAAACTATAATCAACCTATAAACAATCTACAATCAATCTATAATCAATCTATAATCAATCTGCAATTAATCTATAACCAATCTAAAATCAATCTACAATCAATCTATAATCAATCTAAAATCAATCTACAATCTATAATCAATCTACAATCAATCTATAATCAATCTACAGTCAATCTATAATCAATCTAGAATCAATCTACAATCAATCTATAAACAATCTACAATCAATCTACAATCAATCTATAATCAATCTACAATCAATCTATAATCAATCTACAATCAATCTATAATCAATCTACAATCAATCTATAATCAATCTACAATCAATCTACAATCAATCTAGTCAATATACAATCAATTTATAATCAATTTGCAATCAATCTATAATCAATCTACAATCAAACTATAATCAACCTATAAACAATCTATAATCAATCTACATTCAATTTATAATCATTTTGCAATCTATAGTTAATCTACAATCAATCTATAATCAATCTACAATCAATCTACAATCTATAATCAATCTACAATCAATCTACAATCAACCTATAAACAATCTACAATCAATCTACAGTCAATCTATAATCAATTTACAATCAATCTATATAGTTATCTACAATCAATCTATAATCAATCTACAATCAATCTACTGTATAATCAATCTACAATCAAACTATAATCAACCTATAAACAATCTACAATCAATCTACAGTCAATCTATAATCAATTTACAATCAATCTATAGTTAATCTACAATCAATCTATAATTAATCTATAGTCAATCTATAATCAACCTGTAATCAATCTATAATCTTTTAGGGTTCTTTCTGGGTTTAATTTAATCTATAATTACATTACATTACACTACAGTCATTTAGCTGACACTTTTATCCAAAGTGACTAAGAATAATTGCATTTAACGTAGGAAAGGTCAGTGTACAGTACTACTACTCACCAGAACTCACAAGTGCATCTCCTTTCTAAACAAGTGACTAAGAGCATAATCTAGTGCTGATGAAGAGCAGAGAAAAATGTAAACAGCGGACACTTCTGTCACTGTGTGTGTGTGTGTGTGTGTGTGTGTGTGTGTGTGTGTGTGTGTGCGTGTGTGTGTGTGTGTGTGTATGTGTGTGTGTCTCATCACCATGTGCTGCATGACAAAAAGAGTTGTTTGTTTGTTGTTTTTGCTTTTAGTGCTGAAGGCAATTAAAAGAAAATAAATCCGTCTCCTGGGCTGCTGTGCTCTGGGTTCTGGAGAGAAACAACAACACCAAGAGAAGACATCCAGCCCCCTCTAGAGTAGACCAAGTTAGGTCTTTATGAATCATGTTATCACCAGAGACATGGTTAAAACAGTGTGTGAGTGTGTGTGTGTGTGTGTGTGTGTGTGTGTGTGTGTGCGTGTGTGTGTGTGTGTGGGTGGTGCCCCAGTACCTGTCTGTCTCCAGGGTGCTCCATGCTGTAGGGTGTTCCTGCTGGCCCCAGTAGGAGGCCCAGCCGCGTCATCAACGAGTCAGACGCTTCATCCACCGAGGGAGGGGGGCCCAGCTGCTGGTCTGACTCTCCTACAGAGAGAGAGAGAGACAGAGAGAGAGAAAGAGAGAGGGGAAGAGAGAGGGAGGAAGAGAGAGGGAGAGAGAGGTAAAGAGAGAGGGAGAGAGAGAAGAGAGAGGAGAGAGAGGGAGAGACAAGAGAGAGGAGAGAGAGCGAAAGAAGAGAGGGAGACAGAGAGAGCAAGAGAGAAAGAGGAAGAGAGAGAGAGAATAGGGAGAGGGAGAGAAGAGAGAAATAGAGACAGGGAGAGAGAGAGGGAGAGAGAGAGAAAGAGACAGAGAGAGAGAGGGAAAGAGAGAGTGTTCATCCGCTTGTTTTATAACAATAGCCACCACACTGGTGCAATCAGCATAAAATCCATCATAAACACTGGATCAATGCCCTCCATGCGCTCTATTTCCTACACACACAGTACTCCTCTGTGTCCCCCAAGAACCTTCTCTATTTCCTACACACACAGTACTCCTCTGTGTCCCCCCAGAACCTTCTCTATTTCCTACACACACAGTACTCCTCTGTGTCCCCCCAGAACCTTCTCTATTTCCTACACACACAGTACTCCTCTGTGTCCCCCCAGAACCTTCTCTATTTCCTACACACACAGTACTCCTCTGTGTCCCCCCAGAACCTTCTCTATTTCCTACACACACAGTACTCCTCTGTGTCCCCCAAGAAACTTCTCTATTTCCTACACACACAGTACTCCTCTGTGTTCCCCCAGAACCTTCTCTATTTCCTACACACACAGTACTCCTCTGTGTTCCCCCAGAACTTTCTCTATTTCCTACACACACAGTACTCCTCTGTGTCCCCCCAAGAACCTTCTCTATTTCCTACACACACAGTACTCCTCTGTGTTCCCCCAAGAACCTTCTCTATTTCCTACACACACAGTACTCCTCTGTGTTCCCCCAGAACCTTCTCTATTTCCTACACACACTTTGCTGCTCCCCCAGAACCTTCTCTACGCCGCAGCCTGCCTGGTGCACCAGCCTTGGTGCTCGCCTACAGGGGGGTAAAGAGAACAGCAAACAAACTATCTGCAAACAGCAGTCAGGTTCCAGCACTCCTCCACTGCCCGCCTCCCTCGTTTTACTGTAGTCGTGGCGCCTCAGTGGCTAGATGAGCTCTTCCCCCCTTTCAGGGGAACGGAGTCTCTACCCGTCTTTCGCAGGAAGAGACCGGTCTCTTTAGAGAAACACCTGGGCTCCTCCCCCACAGACCTCTTCACCACACAACACTGTTACCTAATGTTACTTCAACTTTGGTATGCGTGTGTGTGTTGTGTGTGTGTGTGTGTGTGTGTGTGTGTGTGTGTGTGTGTGTGTGTGTGTGTGTGTGTGTGTGGAATTGCGGCAGTTAATTGCACCATTACATTGCGCGTCAGTTGATCCAGCTATGTGAGAGAGACTATACTACACAGGTCAGAGCAGAGAGACTATACTACACAGGTCAGAACAGAGAGACTATACTACACAGGTCAGAACATATAGAATATTCTACCCAGCCCAAAGCAGCCCAGCAGATGTGATGCAGTAATAGAGGATATGTGAATAAATAGTATTATATCATCATATTTTTCCACTTCCTTAGAGCTCCCATCACCGAGGACTATATACACAATAATATATAACATGCCTTATAATACTGAGCTTGTGTGTTTGTGCGTGTGTGTGTGTGTGTGTGTGTGTGTGTGTGTGTGTGTGTGTGTGTGTGTGAGAGAGAGAGAGAGAGAGAGAGAGAGAGAGAGAGAGAGAGTGTGTGTGTGTGAGTGTGTGTGTTAGATCTTCACGGGTCGGGTAAATCCGAGAGGACTCGAACCGGACCCGAGACCCGTACGGGTTCAGGTCCCCATTCCACGCTTTTATTATGGTCAATTGGGTTCGGGTGGATCCGATTCTATTATCTCGGGTCTGTTTATCATTATGCGTAATATGACGCGAATTCAGTGAGACCGCGGCCGCGACGCGAGCGGAGACACGGCAGCCACCACCAGTATCCTACCTTGTGAAAAATAAGCTGAAAGAAAATGAATATAAAGAGGTCAAACCTAGCGGCAGCTTTGTGTAGCCTTATTTATTTACGTCCGTTTCATTTCCATGCTGCCACATCACAGCCTGACAAAACAGCGATCGATCCTGTCGAGATTGAGAGGATAAATCGCAATTCCATCAAACTGTGATGCAACAGCATGCAAGCCAACAGCCGTGACAGCCTAAGCGATTAATGCTACTAGGCTACTTGCTACTAGGCCTTCTACCTGTCGGATCCGTAAAATACCCGATCCGACTCGGGTCTCTGTCCTACTCCTGTTCTCGGACAAAATCGGGTCCGGTATACATATTTTAAAGAATGATGGGATTTAGTCGGATCTCGGAACGAATGTCTCGGGTCCATCTCGGTTTCGGGTCCACATTTTGGACCCGAGAAGACCTCTAGTGTGTGTACATGCATGTGTTTGGCTGGGCAGGCAGCAATGGCTTCCCAGCAGCAGGGAACACATGAATATATGAATACTGTACACATACATGAATACATGTGACAGTGGCCAAGACCGAATAGTGGCCAAGACTGAATCTCTCTCTCTCTCTCTCTCTCTCTCTCTCTCTCTCTCTCTCTCTCTCTCTCTCTCTCTGGGGAAAGCTGTGCGTGCTTGTGTGTACGTATTTTCTGATGTAGGTGCTCAGAATGGTGCAAGGCAGTTAGTCTGCTATTAAACGTCCGCAGCAACATGACAGACGGTAGCTGAGCTGACCAGTTGCAGACCGGGGTTTAACCCTGCAGTGGCTATAATACCGCAGATCCTTTTCATGGCTGCAAAACTGCTCCTCTT
>NC_140255.1:16256070-16258570 GCF_949987555.1 Borostomias antarcticus | reverse complement strand
TGTATGCTGTGTGTCTACTCCGGTTCAAGGCTGGCCACTCGATAGAGACCGCCCTCATTGCAGTGACGGAGTCACTCCATGCTGTGAGAGCAAACTTGCTTCTGTTCTGATACTCCTAAACCTGTCAGCAGCATTTGATACGGTAGACCGTATCAAATGAAGTGTGGAGATAGGTCTGGCTATGCGAGACTAGGGTGGGTATGGCCCGGAGAGGCCATGTTACCTGACTAGAGGAGACGCATGACCTGGTGTTACCAGACAACGACTGTGTAGCCACCTTTGACTCCAACACATCGCTAAGATTGCTGACGACACAGCAGTGTTAGGCCTGATCCCCAACAATGATGAGAGAGTCTACCTGGAGGAGGTGAGGCTCCTGACCCAGTGGTGTCAGGAAAACAACCTCCATCTGAACGTCAGCAAGACAAAGGAGATGGTGGTGGACTTTGGGAGGAAGAAGGAAAGGAACTACAGCCCTCTAATCATTAACGGGACCCTTGTAGAGAGAGTGGACAGCTTCAAACACCTTGGCGTCCAGATCACCAAGGACCTGACATGGTCAACACACATAGACACTCTGGTGAAGAAAGCAAGTCAGAGACTGAATCACCTCAGACAACTGAGGAAATTCAGAGCGTCCCACCAGATACGGGTGGGGTACAAGATATAGGTATGGGAACAGCAGCTCTCAGGATCGCAATACCCTACAGAGAGTGGTACGGTCAGCTGAACCTACCTTGGGGGGGGGGGGGGGGGGGGGGGGCTCTCCTCCACCCTGAGGACATCTACACCAGAAGATACAAGACCAAGGCCAACAGGATCCTGAAAGACCCCAGCCACCCAGGAAATTGACTGTTTTCTCTGCTACAGTCAGGGAAGAGATATCACATTCACATGGAGAGGCTCAGGAACAGCTTCTCCCCCCAGGCCATCCGGCACCTGAATGACACTAGCTAGTGTACTGCATACAGTATCACTACATCTAGTAGTGTCAGAATATCTAGTGTGTATAATCACCATAACGCATATGACAGATATGGTCTGGTGTTACCAGAGCAGACATGGCCTGGTGAAATGCAAGTCTGAGGCTTGGTTTGAGCCTTACTGTGGCAGCGCATGGTCTAGAGTTTCGGTGTGAAGCCTGGTTTTCACGCTTGAGGCGTGCAGTTCTCATTACATTTACATTAAAATGTAATGCATGATTCCAGGGCGCTGAAGCGGGCCAAAAAGATCATGACTGACCCCTCCCACATAGCCAAGAGGCTATGGCCTCTTCACACCGCTCCCCTCAGGCAGGAGGCTGCGGTCATTAAGACTAAAACTGTTTTGGGAGGAAAAAAAGATTTTTTTCCCCACAGCCATCAACCTTATTATCATGGCTACCCTCTGACTCTCTGACCTGCCCCCTGCAACTTTTGCACTAAACTGACGTTGCACTACTTTGACTCTTTGTAGTCCAATTATCACTGCAAACTGAGCAAACTCAAAATAGACTGTGAAAATGTCTGTTGATAGTCATATTGACACAGCAGCAGCATTACATAATGGACACATTCCACTATAGTTTCAATATCTGCGCTGTATCTGAATGTCACAGACACATGGAACAAATATAAGGATTATTTATTTATTAGGGGCCAAGGATTGAAGGTGTGAGGCACCTATTGTAATTGGTAGTTTAATTAATCTTTTTCTGCCATGGAAGTCTATGGCAGCACCTATAGCTGACTGGTCAATTTTTACGAAACTTTGCAAAATGGTAGAGGCTTGTGCCACAAAGTCATGGAACAATTGTCACATTAAATGGCCAAAGAAGGGCGCTATAGTAAACGTTTGAAATGGCAAACTTTGAACAGGCATATATCATATCTCATTGACGTGGAGTCATGAAACTTTGCACACATATGCATCTCCTTACGAGGAACAAATTTGCCTCAAGAACCCATAACCTCCGGCTATGTAGATTTTCTGCCATTTTGAATTTTTGGGAAAACGCTTAAAATCCATCTCCTCCTAGGAAGTTTCACCAATCTGTATGAAACTAGGTATACACAATCTAGGGACCAATATCTAAAGTTCCATTTTGGCTAAAGTTTGAACAGTTAAATAAAAGAGCCACTGTGAGCCAATGAATATTGCAGAATATGGCTTTTCACATAAAAGTGTATAACGTCTGAACGGTTGGGTTGGACAGAACACCACAAAACTTTGTAGGGATATCACCACACATAAACGGAGGCAGGCCATCCATATTTGGCCCGATCAAACAAAATGAGGGCGCTGCAGGGCGCAACTCTCGCTCATTTCCTGGTTAGGCCTAGCCGCCATGCCGATTTTTCCAAAACTTTGTACAATGATGCAAGGGCAAGCCTAATGGTAACTGGCGGAAGGTGAAGCTGATTGACCACAGCGGTGCTATAACAAGCTAAAATGCTTTAGAGTGGCTCAAATACAATCAATTGCTGTAGCGCCCCCTGTGGCCAAATGGGCTTCATATTGC
>NC_140255.1:15988570-16251070 GCF_949987555.1 Borostomias antarcticus | reverse complement strand
GCCCGCGGGCCAAATCCAGCCCCCCAAAGCTTCCCATCCGGCCCTCAGAAGTATTTTGAATATCTAAAACAGATAATCTTCCAGTATTGAAGCAACACCAAAAATTGTTGTGATCAAAATAATTTCATTAGGAATGATTTATCGACCCCAAATATGTGGTTTTGACAGTGGGTTCTAAAGAATATGTCATATTATTATTAACCAGTAGCCTAGCCTACATAACCCGATGCAAGAAATTAAGACAGGCTCACTCGCAAAGTTGTGTTTGCTTCGCTGTTTGTGAATAGCGGTAGAATGACTTGTACAGTAGCCTATCTTCATGCAAGAATATGGACAACTCATAGGCTAGCTCTCATTTAACATTTAATTTACTTATATGCTCTTGTTTGACATTTCCTTTCATTTTATTTTTCACATGCACAATGACTAAAGGTTGCTTTCAAGAGTCCTTACAACAGAACAGGTCCACAGCGGCTTCTAAGCACTAAAACAGGCAAAAGTCATTTCGGCGGAACAGGGTGGCGACAAAAGATAGCAAAATCAATTGCTAGCATGATTAAAAGAAACAGATTGCTAGAACGAGAAGGGATGACGAGGAGAACCTGGAATCAGGGAGAGATGGAGACGAGGACTGAGAAGGCTACGGAGATGGTGAGGAGTCTTTGATGGGGGAATTTACAAGTAGCCTAGTATGCTGGCCAGCGGTTTAATGCTTTTTGGTGTCATTTTGGCATAATTATTACATTACTGAAAGCCCCACAGCTAAGTAAGTGGCCATTTGGGCTGTGAAATGGTGAAATGATGGGCATGATTCGCGCTTCGTGGAGTTTGCACATGCGCGCGCTTGCACACATATAGGCTGTGTTCCGGGACTTCCTGATGTATAAATTAAGAACTGGGGTGCAGTATAGGTCTTAGGAGTCTGTACACACCACTGTTGGGCAAGTTACTGAAAATGAGTAATTAGTTACAGTTTACTTTCATAAGAAAGTGAAAATAATAATATCTTTTTAAAAATATTATTTGAGTCCGGCCCCCACCGTGTCTGGCGGGAATATGATATGATACTGGAGGAGACATGGGATTATGATATGGCTGCTGAGTAGGGTTTCACTGTAATGTTCAATGGACCTTGAGGTGTGTGTGTGTGTGTGTGTGTGTGTGTGTGTGTGTGTGTGTGTGTGTGTGTGTGTGTGTACGTGTACTAATGTCACACACCTCATGGTCCATTGAACATCACAGTCACACACATCAAAACACAAATACAGGAATGTGTTCAGCTGTCTACCAGTGGAATGTGTTCAGCTGTCTACCAGAGGAATGTGTTCAGCTGTCTGCCAGAGGAATGTGTTCAGCTGTCTACCAGAGGAATGTGTTCAGCTGTCTACCAGAGGAATGTGTTCAGCTGTCTACCAGAGGTATGTGTTCAGCTGTCTACCAGAGGAATGTGTTCAGCTGTCTACAAGACGTATGTGTTCAGCTGTCTACCAGAGGAATGTGTTCAGCTGTCTACCAGAGGAATGTGTTCAGCTGTCTACCAGAGGAATGTGTTCAGCTGTCTACCAGAGGAATGTGTTCAGCTGTCTACCAGAGGAATGTGTTCAGCTGTCTACCAGAGGAATGTGTTCAGCTCTCTACCAGACAAATGTGTGTTCAGTTGTATACAAGAGGAATGGGTGCTCAGTCGTTTATACCGGAGGAGTGTGTGTTCAGCTGTCTACCAAGGGAATGGGTGTTCAGCTGTCTCCCATCAGTAGAGCAGAGCGAGCACATGTATCCCATGCTAATCCCTCTACTGTGTTTTGTAAGCAAATCATTATCAGGGCTATTAATAGCACACTGCAGCTTTCTCTATCTGTCTCTTACTGGGAAGTATTGCACTGTAAAGACCCACAGAAATCCAATTGAAGTTACTGTTTACCCTGCATACTAATAACTGTTACTGTTTACCTTGCATACTAATAACTAACGTAAATGAACATATTACTACTCAATTGCAACGTTCATAAGTTGCGGGTAGGTGTTGCTGGGAAACTGGGAGCTAACGGGCACTTAACTGGTACTTCTCAACAGCTCCAGCACTCCACTTCATAATTAGATTCCTGCTTTAACCTTTGCGTTAAGAGACACAGTGAGGGTTTCTACACCAGAGCAGTGTCTTCAGTGCCTGATTTATTGACGGGTGTCACGGAGGGTGCAGACTGTACAGACAATAGTCTGGTAGTCTCAGAGCTAATAGTCTGATAGTCTCAGGACTAATAGTCTGGTTGTCTCAGAGCTAATAGTCTGGTAGTCAGGATCAATAGTCTGATAGCCTCAGGGCTAGTAGTCATAGTCTCAGGGCTAATAGTCTGGTAGTCTCTGAGCTAATAGTCTGGTAGTCTCAGAGTTAATAGTCTGGTAGTCCCAGGGCTAATAATCTGGTAGTCAGGGCTAATGGTCTGATAGTCTCAGGGCTAATAGCCTGGTAGTCAAGGCTAATAGTCTGATAGTTTCAGGGCTAATAGTCTGATAGTCTCAGGGCTAATAGCCTGGTAGTCAGGGCTAATAGTCTGATAGTTTCAGGGCTAATAGTCTGGTAGTTTCAAGGCTAATAGCCTGGTAGTCAAGGCTAATAGTCTGATAGTCTCAGGGCTAATAGCCTGGTAGTCAGGGCTAATAGTCTGATAGTTTCAGGGCTAATAGTCTGGTAGTCCCAGGGCTAATAGTCTGGTAGTCCCAGGGCTAATAGTCTGGTAGTCCAAGGGCTAATAGTCTGGTAGTCCCAGGGCTAATAGTCTGGTAGTCCAAGGGCTAATAGTCTGGTGGTATCAGGGATAATGGCCGGTAGTCCCACCAGTTACCTAGGGATAAATGTGTATTTCTCCAGTTTACAAACTCAATTCTCTTGAAACAGGGTCAAGAGATTGCCAAGCTGAAGTAGCAGCAAAATTGAGCAATTACAAAAATCGATATGCCCCTGAGCTGCTGCAGGAGCCTTTCTGCTTGTGATTGGCAGGTAGGTGAACCATATCACCACCACTTACTGGCAGTCGAACCACTCTCACACAGGCTTCACTTTACGTCACCTGAAGTCTTAACCCCAACCCTAAGTAGTCACCTCTCCATCGGTGCCTCTTCCTGTCAGACAAGGATCCTTAAATAAAACGTTATGGAAAACCTAATCTTCATGTCAACAAATATTTCAAACAAATATTTCAAAATGGGAGTTAATAAAGTGGAAACCAGCAATATTTTGTCTATATTAGTCTCACATAATTTTCAACTCAAAAGTTTGTGAATGCAGTAAGCTTTACCGGTCCGATGTCTGACACTACAGCGAATAGAGACATACAGTAGAGGAGCCCTCGCCACATCCTGCGGTGTCACACACACGGCGAGCTGCTCTCACACTAATGTCGCAGTTCATCACCGGACCCCTCCAGACAGACACACTCTCTGTCAGTCTGCAAAACCACACAATATGGCCGAACACCCCCCCATCCCAGACGCAACTCCGTACTGTATGGACTGACGAGCGGTAGTTGTGTAATCGCGAGTGACGGCACGTATACACAAACACTCAGACAATTCAACTGTCACCCACACAGACACACGGGCCAGACAAACCGTCCGGGACAAACACTTCAGCATTACACTCTCACAGATCCAGTGCTGCTCCAGCCTATTTTTCTGAGCACGGCTCTGTGGATTTAGTATTCCACTCTAAAAAGTGACCTTCGCCACCTCCCCGTTAGCCTCGCCTCGACTGTACCTATGCCACCCAAACAGACGGACAACAAACTGACCCCCGTAGCAGACCAGGCCCTGCCCCAGGGAGGGGCAGCGCAGTGGGTTGGGGGGGGGGGCGACAGTAGAGAGAGATCAAGGCATGCAGAGAGGGTAGGGTTGGGCTCACCATTCTCAAAGCAGGTCCCGCATGGCGGCGGAAGGCTGGAGTAGGGCACCAGCTCCCCTCCTTCCCCGTCCAGTGACACGAACAGACCTTCCTCCCTGAACGATGACCAGTTCATCAAAACTTACACCCGCGCCCCAGTGGCTCGGATGGCAAGCCAGGCAGGGAGGATGAAAGCGCAGAAACAGAAGCTCTCTCTCTCTCTCTCTCTCTCTTCTCTCTGAGGTAATCTCCACAGGTCCGAGCACTGATGAAGTCCCCTGGCTTCAGTCGTGGTGAACGGTATGGAGGCAGACAGATGTGGCAGAGTGACGTGAGGAAAGGAGCGAGAGGGAGGAAGAGGAGGAAGAAAGAGTGCGAGGCGTCCAGGCTGCAGTCACCGTGTTACCAACGACACAGAGAGAGACACAGAGGCGACACCTCTCCCAATGGCATCACGACAGCCACCCGGCCAAAGAAGACAAGAGGAGCTTCTGGGAGAGAGACAGAGAGAGGCGGAAGGATGGATGGACGGACGGATAGACGCTGGTTCCCTCCACCCCGTCTCCGTGGCTGTGTTAGTGCTGGGCTGTGCTATGTGTAGATGCGAGAGAGGCGCTACCACGGGAGCAGGAGCCCCGGTACTAGTCTAACGGATGAATGGCGCAGTGCTGCTGTTGTCATGGCAACCACCAGAGGGGGTGGGGGTGGGGGGGTGAGGGGGAGGTTGGGTACGGAGGGAATTAAAGGGAGGGTGGTTTCATATTAAAGGGACACTGTTTGGCTGTGAAGCCACAGGGACGGAGCGGAGCCGAGGAGGGGAGAGGAGAGAACGAGAGCAGGATGATCGGAGTCCAGATGACCAGATCTCCCTCATAGGGCCCGGGAGCATCCATGTTCTGCCCTTGTTCTACCCTTCACAGCAGCTGCAGCCGCCTTCTACGGGTATCATGTCCTCTCCTCTTGTCCCTACCCTCCCCCCGTCTGCCTAACTGCCTGGCCCTCCGTCTCATGGCTAGATAAGAACTGAGACAAACTGAATATGCGGTAGAATTGGAATATGTATGATAATGGTGATTCTGGTGGCCCTGCTCTCTCTCTCTCACTCATTAACCCACTCAAACTCTGTCTTTCATCCATTGTAATGAGCGGCAGGCACTGTAACCATCATTAAAGCATTTTTTGTCCACATCAGCAATAAGTGTGATCATAAAAAAAATATAATAATTTACTACTCCAGTTTGCCCTGCACCTGGTCGGCATAGTGGATGTGCTCTTTTAATTACAATATGCAGTACAGTATATCCATATACAGGGTGTGCAAAAAGTACTAAAGTACAGAAGGGTGCAAGTGTATATTATGTCCAGAAACATGCAAGAATTTAAGTCTGTACCTCAGTGGAGTTCACCTCTCATTGAACCTGCGGTATTCCACACACACACGCACGCACGCACACACACACACACACACACACACACACACACTAATGTAAGTTCCAGTATGATGAGTACAGAGCCTACTGTAAGTGACTCAGGACTTTGTCGTCCTGCTCGGAGAGGGACAGTAACGTCGTCTCCTAGTCTCGGACCAGCCTTTCTCTTCCCATTCCCACCGGTGAAGAGGATTTGAAAACGTCACATTTCCCTCAGCTGAGCAGAACAGCAGAGTGTGCGAGTCCAGGCCACCCGGGAGGTGGTGGATTAGATTAAGATTAGGCGGTTTTTGGGAAGTCGGTTTCCCCAGGGAGCAGGGTGGAGGAGCGAGGACAGGAGATATACAGATATTATCTAAGAACCTATTTCCACAGATAGCATCTAAGAATACAGCACTACTGGATGTCTAGGTCTATTTCCTTACTTGGCTAATCATCAACACAGCTTCAGCAGCTCCTGTCCATATGCATTCTGTGTAAGTTTTACAATGAAGAGACATTGGACATTAGATCTGTGATGACCGTGGTGGTGAGGGAAGAGGAGGAGTAAAGCGAACCCCATGAGGCAAATCGTTCTCCATCTATACACGGCTGTGCACGGGGAGACGGTGATTGTATTGATTGCGGCCATTAATTAGCAGGAGGCAATGGGATCCAGAAAGATATGTTGACATGATGGCTTTAAATGTTTCAGACTATTGAACAGGAGATAAATCAGATGGCTAACGTCTCTGTGAGCCACACTTAACAAGAAACAAACATCAGTGTCATCAGTGTTTAGTTTGTGATGTAACTCTAATCTAACTAGAGTAGATAGCTGGTGGATAGTAACAATGAAGGAATGTGCACTGACTCTGCTGGTATAGAGTATCAGTGAACCTGAGTATTGACTCTGCTGGTATAGAGTATCAGTCAACCTGAGTATTGACTCTGCTGGTATAGAGTATCAGCGAACATGTGTTGACTCTGCTGGTATACAGTAACTGTGAAGGCATGTGTATTGACTCTGCTGGTATAGAGTATCAGTGAACATATGTATTGACTCAACATGTGTATTGACCCTCTCATAGACAGCAGTAAGGAGAGTTGAATGGGGGTTGAATCAGTGATGTCAGAGCAGGTCACTCCCGGTGACTGTGTATAAAGATGGCCGTCAGCCAGCGTACACAGCACCAGACAGGCTTCTCAACTGAACTACATTTCCTAAACAGCGATGGTCGTGGCACGCGCTCTGGGGAGGGTGGAGGATGAGGGTGGAGGTAAAGAGAGGAGAGGAGAGTGGAGGAGAAGTGGAGGTGAGGGGACAGGAGGGTGGAGGTGGGTGGAGGAGGAGAGTGGAGGGTGGAGGTCACCAGATGGGATCAGCCTGCTGCAGCCTGTGGAGCCTCTCTTCTGCTCTGCTGGGATCAGCCCTGGGGGGGAGGATGCCAGCACACACACTTCCCATCCCTGCCAGCCCGTGTGAGGAGTGCTGTTGAGTTGAATTAATTAAAAGCTGAGAAGCCTGGGGTGCTTGAGATGACACCCAATCTGGCGCGGTCTCCTCCCTCTCTTTTCCAGCTTAAAGGTGCTATAGATAACATTTTTATGTCGGCTAGAACTGCTAGACGAATCACTCTTCAGCTTTTACAAAGGTGTATTGATTTTCCCCGAAAAAGTATTGACTATGAATTTACCGTGTTTTCTTTTCTTGACAGGACCGAAATGAATGTTGTGTTTATCTCTGTCTGAGATGTCTGAGGTTTGGTTCTCACCTATAACACGCCGGTACCACGGTATCTCTGTGTGGGGAGCGTTCAGGAGTCGTAATACTATTGGCTCACGAGCCTTGTTCGATTTTTTTTAATGATTCCTCTACATAAAAATGCTATCTATAGCACCTTTAATATAAACCCAGTGTCCTATGTTGTGTATGAGCCTGAGTGCTGAGCGGATATGTGGCTGTAGAGAGGGGTGGGGCAGTATAGAAGCCAGAAGGTCATCTGGTGAGAGAGACCTATCAGAGCCCCAGCAGGCCTCTCCACATGTACCCAGCTGGGGTACTGTTACCCTGTTATTCCACCATGGAGCTCTTCTCTCTCTGACACACACACACACACACACACACACACACACACACATGCACACGCACACACACAACACACACACACATTCACTCACACACACACACACACACTCATACAAATACACACACACACACACACGCGCACACGCACACACACACACACACAACACACACAACACACACACACATTCACACACACACACGCACACACACACACGCACACACACACGCACACGCACACACACACACACACACACATACACACACACACACACACACTGCCTCTCACACAGACAGTAAAAAAAACACACAGGCAGAAACGCCTACCATCAGCCTCCATGAGAGACAGTGTAGGAGAAGCTGTGCAGCCTTAATGATGCTATTCTTAACCAACAACAACAACAACAACAACAGCGCTGCTAGCTACGAGAGTCATGCATCTAAAAAGCAACACACATAATGGGGTCCCAGAATTCCCTTTGATTCACACAGATGAAAGTGTGGACAAATAAATTGGTCCGACTGCGCTGCACTGGTGGAGGAGAGAGAGAGAGCGAGCGGGGGGGTAAACAGTCTCTCCATAAAGGAGCACTGTCAAAGCCAGGGGGAGGAGAAAGCCAGCGCTTCGCCGCAGAGAAGATTGGGCTCGCTATGAAATCACATTTTCAGAACCCCTTTCCCTGAAACGGCTGATATGTCTCAGCTGGCTCTTGTCAGCCACACGTCCCTCTCTCTCCAGCCCAGCTGATCCCAGCCGGCCCCCACTGAAAACACCGCTGGTAAAAGGTCAGTGGTAATGGTAAATGGACTGCACTTATATAGCACTTTCTTTTTTTATCCAATGCGCTTTACAATGAAGGCCTCTCATTCACACACATGCGCACACCAATGGCGGCAGCTGCCATGCAAGGTGCTAGCCTGATCATTGAAAGCAATTTGGAGTTCAGTGTCTTGCCCAAAAACACTTCGACATGTCGTCAGGAGGAGCCGGGATTCAAACCGCCGACTCTACGATCATTGGACGACCCGCTCTACCTCCTGAGCTACAGCCGCCGGTATCTGCTTATAAAAGCATTGAGTTTAGGTGACATGGGGGAGAAAATAAATAATTGCGGTGTGATATGTAAAATATATGGTTAATGGCGTGAATAGAGTAAATTGTAGATGCTAGTGTAACCTAGTGGTGACTATGGAATATGATTGAACCAGTTTGCTGTATAGGAACTGCATTACTGCACGGTGCTGCACTGGCTGGCTCTAACTGAAATCTCATTTAAAGGCACAGTAACTGAAACATTGTTGAGGATCGTATCCTATAAATACTAAATTAAACCCTGTCTGCAGGTGACAATATCATGGTACGCATTTACTCCATTGTTTACAAAAGCAGTGTTCTACCCATGATGCAATGCGCTGCACATACTGCTGTGTTGCTAACTGTGCCATAGATGTCCTAGACACTAACCCACAACAGCTCCATAACATTGCAGTTTCACTTCTTTTCTTTTTTTTTTGTTCTTTTTAAAAATAAATATTTAGGACCCAAGGCAGGGGGGGTCTTTATTCTCTTATACTCTGAAATGTAATTTAATGCAATGTATTGCTTTATAAATGTTCTTAGCCGGTAGACAAACATACTCCTGGAGCTTGCTCGATCGCCTTGTTGAGAGGGGTCAGGGAAGCATTTTTACAGCTCACTTATCTGGCCCCCGGGTGATTACTGTTTTTTTGCTTCCCTCTGGAATATGTAGGGGTGGGATGTCTGCCCACCTCCCTTGTTCTCTGTAAAGCGCATTGTGTTGCCTCTGGGTATGAAATGCGCTATACAAATAAAGCTTTGATTGATTGATTGATTGATTGATTGATTTATTCGGCCACACAGTGACACACATGGCACACATAGTGAGAGGCGACACGACACACAGCACACACACATGCAATTTCCGGGGGTGGCCGGTGGAAATTGTTCCCTGCATTTCCCCCATCCAAGCCGTCCTCCTCCAGGGGCGGCCAGGAGCAGTGGCTCAATCCAGGTCTTGGTCAGGGACCAGACTGAAGAGCATCTGTTCTGTGTTTCCTATTGGGTTCTTTGGTAGGAAACCCTTGCGAACATGGGGAGAACATGCAAACTTAACACAGAAAGGCCCAGAGACATTCTTGCTGTGTGGCGACAGTACTAGGTACTACGCCACCGTGCTGCACGTGAGTGATTTTGGGGTTCAATGTCTCGCTCAAGGACACTGCCTCCAGTGAAATGCTCAGGTAAGCCTCCAGTGATTAGTGGCATTGTAAAAGTACACTGTCCTCCAGTGACAGCTGCTGTAGGCTGGCTGATGACAAAAATGGAATCTCAAAATGAGTACTGCTTACCAGTGGGGTAAGTGACCAGTCTGGTAAGTGACCAGTCTGATAAGTGACCAGTGACCAGCCTGGTAAGTGACTAGGTAGTTAAGTGACCAGTGACCAGTCTGGTAAGTGACCAGGTAGATATGTGACCAGTCTGATAAGTGACCAGGTAGTTATGTGACCAGTCTGGTAAGTGACCAGGTAGATATGTGACCAGTCTGATAAGTGACCAGGTAGTTATGTGACCAGTCTGGTAAGTGACCAGGTAGTTATGTGACCAGTCTGGTAAGTGACCAGGTAGATATGTGACCAGTCTGGTAAGTGACCAGGTAGATATGTGACCAGTCTGGTAAGTGACCAGGTAGATATGTGACCAGTCTGGTAAGTGACCAGGTAGATAAATGACCAGTGACCAATCTGGAAAGTGACCAGTCTGGTAGATGAACAGTGACCGGCCTGGTAAGTGACCAGGTAGTCAAGTGAGGCCCGCAGGGGGACACTAGGAGCAGCTGGGTGTGTGACAAGGCTGCGGTAGTGGTGTGATGATGATGCGTCTGGTTACCTGACAGGCTGTGGTAACGGTGTGGTGATGATGCGTCTGGTTACCTGACAGGCTGTGGTAACGGTGTGGTGATGATGCGTCTGGTTACCTGACAGGCTGTGGTAACTGTGTGGTGATGATGTGTCTGGTTACCTGACAGGCTGTGGTAACGGTGTGATGATGATGCGTCTGGTTACCTGACAGGCTGTGGTAACGGTGTGATGATGATGCGTCTGGTTACCTGGCAGGCTGTGGTAACTGTGTGGTGATGATGTGTCTGGTTACCTGACAGGCTGTGGTAACGGTGTGGTGATGATGTGTCTGGTAACCTGACAGGCTGTGGTAACTGTGTGGTGATGATGCGTCTGGTTACCTGACAGGCTGTGGTAACGGTGTGGTGATGATGTGTCTGGTTACCTGGCAGGCTGTGGTAACTGTGTGGTGATGATGCGTCTGGTTACCTGGCAGGCTGTGGTAACGGTGTGGTGATGATGCGTCTGGTTACCTGTGAGTTTGCTGACGGGCTGCTGCTGGACGCTGAGGCTCTGGTGGGCGAGCAGCGGCGAGGAGGGCAGCAAGTGAGACCTGCCCTCCATGAGGCGGACCTGCTGCATGCCCTCGGTCACGGAGAGTGGAGGCGCTCCCTCGAAGGCACAGTCGCTGTCTACACTGCCCCCTGCAGGACAGGAGGAGACGCAGGGTGTTACTTGGTCGCCCCACTGCAAATCCACAACAGAGAGAGAGAGGGTCCTGGTACAGATCATTACACCTATAATAATACAAATGATTCAGTATATTTATAAAGCACTTTTCATTGTGAAACAATCTCAAGGTGCTGAAAAATTCTAAAGGTAGTGGATTGCTATTGTCCATTGATAGAAGCTGGACAGTATTGTGATCAAGCTGGGGTTGATTTTCTCCCCCTGAGCAAAATGGCAGAAAACCGAGTTCAGTTGACGTATTTGATAAAGATTATGATATTGTACTCGGAAAAACAATGTTTGGGGGGGGGGGGGGGGGGTTACTGAGGTCACACGCCCTGGCTGTGATTAGAGGGTGGAAGGGGGAGTGGCCTGCTGAGTTATTGACAGTGATCTTCCTGCCTGACCCAGCGGATAGTATCCCTCAGGCAGCACAGGCTGTTTACAGTACAGTACAGACACCAGCCCTGCTGACGGGGGCACTGACTCCTGCCTGCTGACGGGGGCACTGACTCCTGCCTGCTGACGGGGGCACTGACTCCTGCCTGCTGACGGGGGCACTGACTCCTGCCATCGCAGCTGAGCAGAGCTTCAAACCAGCAGTTCTGAAACACACCTCTCTGGCTGTGGGAAAGCAAATGTTTGTGTTTTTTTCAACAGTAATGAGCAGCAATCCTGAAGCACTACACAGCAACCAATAAAGAACTACTTATCTCCCTCCTTCTTTCAGAAGACACAAATCCTGTTCAGTTCCAGCATTCTTTCTCAAGACACATTCCCCGGCAAACTGACGCTTTTGCTGTGCAACCGCTCTGGAACCAAAGTCATTCCATCCACACAGGTCCGACCAGACACTCCCAGCAGACGGGCCTGCAGAAGAGGCTGGCAACACCTTCACGTCAGATGGCAGGCAGACACACACAAACACACACACACACACACCAGAGACACGGAGCCATTTACATCCTCTCGACTGTGACAAGTCCCACTAGCGACCTGTGTGAAGCATCTAAAAAAAAAAAATAGAAAGCGGGGCCTGTTGTGTGCTGTACCCTCACACACTCAAACACACACACACACACTCAAACACAGACACACACACACACACGCCCACCACAGCTCTCTGTCTCATTAGAGCTGTTGGAGTCGGTCCATTCATTCATTCATTCGTCATTCAGTCAATGTAGCAGTTCCAGTCTGTCCCTCAGTGAGACCTCCCCCCCTGTCTCCCACACCTCCCCCGTACCGACCCCCCCCCCCCCCCCCCCGTGTCTGAGTGGGTTTGGTACTGTATTCTCTGAATACCAAACTAGAATCCAGGATGAGCTGCCAGTGAGTGTGTTTCTATTCACCGACAACCTAACACAAGGTTGGTTTAGTGTGTGAGCCCAGGAGTCTGGAGGAGGAGGAGGAGGAGGAGGAGGAGGAGAGGAGGGGAGGAGAGGAGGAGGAGGAGGAGGGGAGAGGAGGAGGAGTAGGGGAGGAGGGGGTCTAGAGGAGGAGGAGAGGAAGGGGAGGAGGGGAGGAGGTGAGGGGATGAGGAGGACTTCATTGGTGACCAGCACAGCTCTCCACAAGCCTCCAAACAAAGGGAGACGCAGGGCATTGTGGGGCTGCAGGTTGAATTAATGGAACAAACAGAGTTAAGAGCCACTTCAAACACACACACACACACACACACACACACACACACACACACACACACATATACAGTATATAAATACACTGATGCAAACACAAAACAAACCCACCGCTACTTGTTGTTGTACAGTACTTCAGCTCAGAAGGTCAAGGAGAGTAGACCCATGAAATAATAAGTGCCAAAATACCTGCAGAACTCATTGACACATCGTGGTGTTGATTGAATGTCTAAATACTGTGGTTGTTCCACAACCTGCAGGACTAACTCAAATTTACAGACACAACTACAGGAACATAAAATGCACTTCTCTCTGATGAATTATCGCATTCCCAACCCAGGAGTCATAACATTCTTAGCTATAAACTCTCTTGTACAGACCTTCAGAATCCCTACACAGAGGAAATACAGGACTGTTAGCAGAGGAAAGACATGCTATGAGTTGTCAGAGCTGGACAACTGTTTTTATAGCAGAGGGGTTCAATTCAATCAATCAATCAACTTTTATTATGCAGACTCATGGTCCATTACAAAACACATACAACAAAAATTAAAAAAGGCAACAATACCAGTGTTTCCACATAGGTGACTGGTATCTCACAGCACTGAAACCAGGATTCGACAGCAGCACAATAATGGAATTCTGAGAACCATTCAGTCGGCATATAAATTTGTACATCAGATTCCTCAACAGGGCATGAAACATATTGACATTGACATTGATACAATTAATGTATCCGTGCTGTTTTTAATGGGGTGGAGGGGAGGGGTTAGGTGAGTGTGTCTGCGCTGTTTTTAATAGGGGGGGGTGGTGAGTGTACCCGTGCTGTTTTTATAGCAGGGGGGTTCGGTGAGTTTATCTGTGCTATTTTTATAGCAGGGGGGTTCGGTGAGTTTATCTGTGGGAGACGGGAGAGCAGGGAGAAGCAGCACTAATCACACCATCAGGTTCACGATGAGGCCATTAAAGGAGACCAAAGTTTTGGAGGAGCAACACATTGAAACTTCTGGAAATGTGTTTGTGGAATTAGCCTCGTCCTCCTCTCAGTCTGGTAGACTGTGAGACTGTGTGTATGGACTAGTCAGCCTTCGTACAGCCTATAGGCCTATCTAAACACACGGATCATGTACAAATCTAGGTCTAGATGTCCCAGTCAGCATGATGTGGATTAATTATGGTTGTCACCAGTCAAGATATAATCTGTCATTTTCAAATACCACAACCATAAACCCAACTATGGACATACCTGTATCTGTTATCAGGCAAAATTCATAGACTTCATGACCTTATATAGCAAGGTCTTATCTTCATCCAGCCTAATATTAATAGCTCAACTTTTCAACACAGAGCCTTGTCCAGACTCTCAACATTTATTTACCAGTGAACCGTGCCATCTGGGTCAGACTGCTCTGTTTACTCAATAAGATCAGTAATATTCACCCTCTACACCTCCGACTTCAGCCACAACTCTGGAGCGTGCCACCTCCAGAAGTTCTCGGACGACTCCTCTATTGTGGGCTGCATCAGGGCAGATGATGAGGAGGAGTACAGGGACGTGGTCTGGAGATTTGTTGAATGGTCTGAGGAGAACCAGCTCCAACTCAACATCAGCAAGACCAAGGAGCTGGTGGTGGACTTCAGAAGGAACAAGAGGCCTCCAACCCCCATCACCATCCAGGGGGAGGAAATTGAGATGGTGGACTCATACAAGTTCCTTGGAGTGCACCTGAACAACAAACTGGACTGGACTGTCAACATTGAGGCCCTCTACAGGGAAGGACAGAGCAGACTGTTCTTCCTCAGGAGGCTCAGGTCATTCGATGTGTGTAGCAGGCTGCTGCAGATGTTCTACCAGTCTGTTGTAGCCAGCACACTGTTCTTTGCCGTTGCCTGCTGGGGAGGCAGCACCAGGTCTAGGGAGTCAAACAAGCTGAACAAGCTGGTGAGGAGGGCCGGCTCTGTTGTGGGACAACAACTGGACAGTCTGGAGACTGTGGTGGAGAGGAGGATGAAGGACAAACTGAAGTCCATCCTGGAAAACCCCTCCCATCCCCTCTCTGACAAGCTGTGGCAGATGTGGAGCAACTTCAGCCCACCCAGGTGCAAAACAGAGCGGTTCAGACGTTCCTTTGTGCAGCCATCAGACTGTAAAACATTTCATGAGCGTTCCTGAGTGTTCTTAAGCGATATATACAGACAGACATATGTTTGTATATATTCTATATTTATGCATACAGTTTGTATACATTTCTTGTAATTTAATTTAATCTATGTATATTCTCTGTGTATTATTCTCTATTCTGCTGTAACCCCCGCCCCCCACCACCCCACACACACACACACACCCACACACACACACACACACACACACACACACACACACACACACACACACACACTGTTGTACTTGAGGCGGCTGATGCTCAGGAAGGAGAGCAGGTCGTCCAGTGATTGTACAGTATGGTGGAAGTGTCCTTGGGCAAAGACACTGATCCCCAAATTGCTCCCGATGAGCAGGCTAGCACCTTGCATGGCAGCTGCCGCCATTGGTGTGTGAATGTGTGAGCAAATGGGTGAATGAGAGGCCACTGTAAAGCACTTTGGATAAAAGCACTATATATTGTTAAGTGCACTCAATTTACCATTACCACGCACCGAGGATCCCCAGGAGGCTGCTCACACACAGCCCCTCCACGCCTTTCCCCCGGGGCCACAGGCCGGCCCTCACGACGGGGAGGTGAGTCCACCACGTCCTCCTCCTGCTCCCCATTGGCAGAGGAATGCTGGAAGACTGAGCCTCCTTCCTAGAGGACTGGGACAGCACAGGAATGAGGGCAGCCGACAGCGGAGGTTGACTCACATTGGCTGGTCCAATGGGCTGGACAATGTGACACCTACCTCGATCAACATGTTATCTTTAGAACAACCTCGCCAAATATAGCCCCAATAACCCCAAACCACATCATGAAGAAGCCCACATCATCGCTGAAATTACTTTGTGAATTCCATGAATCTGCAGCAAATCAATTGTGTGAAACCTACAGGGTTCTGAAGACAGATAGAAACTAGTCCAACACTGTATAGAGGTGTTTTGCCAGATATAAGGCTTGTCCAACCATTTGTATGTAGATGTGTTTTATCCAAGTAGTCAGATGGCGTATTTAGGGCGAGAAAGCTCTCATTCTTTCCCTATTGCTCTCTTGTTGCTCGTGTTCAGAAGACGTACATCTGCTATGCAGATCGATGGGGCCCATTAAGCAGAGACCATGAGCAGGGTGTTGAGGGGGGGGGCGGGGGTGGATTGTTGACTGGAGAAACAGATATGTTCATTCTAGACAGAGAGACAGAGGGGAGCCATTGCCCTGGCATCAGCACACAAACAATCTGTCAACCGCCCTCAACAGTGTGCATGAATACAGCTGAATGCCATCTCCCAGTCATCGTTCTTTAGTCAACAAAAGCCAGATAAACTGATCTCTCTTCCAGAAATAACAACCTCTCTGACTTGGAAAGTTGCGCCATTATATTGCACCAACAAGTCTTATATTTATTTATTTATTTATTTATTTAAAACTTGAAAGTACAAGGCTATGCTCAGCTGTCTTCAACCTGGGAAATAATTGACCACTTAAACTGTCACGGCTGTTGATCAGGTGATTATGCCACGAGCTGCGTTGGTTTGAGGGGTGACTCATCCCAAAGTGACTGGGAACAGCTCTCCCCTTCCTAAAAGTCTGCTGGTGTCTCCCGGAGGTGCAGATACAGTAGGACGCCACCGTCATTGGAGAGCTGTGCTGCTTCACCGCTCACTCAGGCACTCTGGAGCTGCGTTCTTCACTGGGGCATCATAACCTTCACAGGCCAGGGTGAGGTCTTCTGAGGCCGGCCTTTGTGTTGGGTCACCACTAGACAAGGAAAATCTTGATTTTTATCCCCGGCAGGCCCAGAGGTTCTGAATGAATGGGTCTCAGTGGGCCCCGGACACACTGCCCTGCATCAAGCAGCTAGAGACTTTAAAAGAGCAGTTCACTCTCTCTCCCAGCACAGATCTCACTGAGGGTACACTACACCACAGATATCATCAGAATCACTATCAGAATTTGTTTTATTGCCATTGCAGTTTTTCAACATACTAGGAATTTGCTTTTGGTCGTGGTGCATAACACGGAGACAACATTGGACAGAGTGCAGGGACGAGACAGGACACCACCGGTATGACTGTGTCTGAATGAATACTGGACTCTGTAAAGCGCTCTGGGTATCATGAAGGGCGCTATATAAATCCAACTTGATTGATTGATTGATTGACAGTGCAAAAAGCAAGTGCAAAATAAGATAAGATTTTTTTTTTTAAATCAACAAAGTGTAATGCGGTCAGTGTACATACAGTGAGAGTGTAATGTGTAAATGAGTGTGTGTATGTGTATATGGTGTGTGCAGCGTGATATGTGAGTGCGGTGTATCCTACAGAATGTACAGTACATTCGGTGGTCATGTGCAAGTGTCTCTCAACGGTGGCGGGGTCCAGGGTGCCAGCCTCCTGCCTGAGGGGAGTGGCAATAAGAGATAATGGCCAGGGTGGGAGGGGTCGGGTGCAATCTTCCTGGCCAGCTTCAGGGTCCTGGAGTTGTGCAGGACCAGGAGGGAGGGCAGGTTGCAGCCGATCGAACGCACTGCAGTTTGCAGTTTCCTTGGCTGTAGCGGCGGAGTACAAGATAGTGATGGAGGAGGTGAGGATGGACTCGATGATGGAGGTGTCGAAGAGCACCGAATTTCTTCAGCTGCCTCAGAAAGTACATCCTCTGCTGTGCCTTCTTCGCAAGGGAGCTGGTGTATAGTTCCCATTTGAGGTCCTGGGAGATGACGGTGCCCAGGAGGCAGAAGGAGTGGTGACCGGAGAGCCATTCAGGGTGATGGGGGGTGGGGGGTGGCGCTAATTTCTTCCTGAAGTCCACAACCATCTCCACTGTATTAGGAGCGTTGTGTTCTATCTTCACACCACACACTTTCCCAGCACACAACTCACTGAGGCTACACTACACACCACAGATATAATAAACCTGTTATATTCTATCTATCACTACACTCCCCAGAGGGTCAGCGATCTCTCCCGCTCACTGTGCCTCACACTAGGGTTGTCACTCTCATCTCCCACTCGGGCCAGAGGCCCTTTGAGAGCCTCATTAAAGGGTCTTTCCTGCAAACCCCCTGGCCATTCACAACCGTGACAAGGTGATTGGACCAAGAACCTTGCACCTTGTCTATCTACAATAGACAACAACGGACTCTGCACTATTACACACTTGAACACTTGAACCAACACCTGACAACACTTGAACAATTCAATATTATGCACAGCTGTATACTTGAATGTTATTTAATCGCAATGTCTGCATCATGGACACAAACATAGTCATCCATGATAGGATGGAATAAGTAGATGCGAATGATACTTCTAGACTGCTAGACGACAGATAGTGTAGTAAATTACCAGTTTGGGAACCTTTAAATGTCTAGCTGAGTACCTAGGACTGGGATGAGGAACTGATTAGCACTGATAAGATACTGACAAGCGATTACAAGAATTCCAATGTACCTGTACCCGTACTTGTTACACATGGCAAATACACTTTCTATTCTTTTCTATTCTATTCTACAGTGGGCTCAAAAAGGTTTTCTCTTATCAGCGCAAGGGACTGGCCAATGTCTTCCTTGATCTCTTTGTTGCAATGGAGAAGAACCAGACTACTTGGTCCCATGGAAATGACTGGTACTTGTGGATTTAGACAAGAGCAAATTTATAACTCTGCAGGCCACAATGTCCGGGAGAATATTGCACTCAAATCATTGCATTTTGAAAATATAGTAAAATGTGTGATTTCTGAAAGTGTAGAGTGGATCTGATGCTGGGTCATTTTCACAGGCACAATGACCTCTGTGTTAATACCTTCCAACTCTGACACCCTGAGATAACAGGGTTGATCTTCTACTCTGCAGCTCTATACAGCTTGATGATATAACAGGGTTGATCTTCTACTCTGCGGCTCTATACAGCTTGATGATATAACAGGGTTGATCTTCTACTCTGCAGATCTATACAGCTTGATGATATAACAGGGTTGATCTTCTACTCTGCAGATCTATACAGCTTGATGATATAACAGGGTTGATCTTCTACTCTGCAGCTCTATACAGCCTGATGATATAACAGGGTTGATCTTCTACTCTGCAGCTCTATACAGCTTGATGATATAACAGGGTTGATCTTCTACTCTGCAGCTCTATACAGCCTGATGATATAACAGGGTTGATCTTCTACTCTGCAGCAAGCTAGATACTACTATATATATATATATATATATATATATATATATATATATATATTTGAAACGTTGTGGATTATCTTATCACAATCACATATCTGAGTCTACACATTTTATAATATAAATGATAGATGATTACATTATACATGAATGAGGCTGCAATATGACCACAACAAGAACTGGTCATTTTCTCATTCACATCACACGTTTTGATGCAGGTTGTGATGTGTGCAGCTAATGATGAGGCAGCCTACATGAGAAGTCAACAGCCAGGAGAAGAACATCTCTCTCAAAGTCACCAAGACCAAGGAGCTGATGGTAGACTACAGGAAGAGAGGAGGGAGGGGAGGCTGGACCCCATGACCATCAGTGGGTCTACTGTAGAGAGAGTCAGCAACTACAAGGTCCTCTGGGTCCATATCACTGAGGACCTGACCTGGGATGTTCACGCCAGCCATGTGATGAAAAAGGCACAGCTAAATGCCTCCTCCACCTCATAAGACTGAAAAGGTTTGTCATGGAGCCCAGGATTCTATGGGCCTTCTACAGAGGCCCAACTGAGAGCATCTTGACTGGGAACATCACAGCGTGGTATGGGAACTGCTCTGTCCTCAACTGCAAAGCACTGCAGAGGGTGGTGCAGACTGCCCAACACAACAGTGGATGTAAGCTTTCCTCCATCCAGGAGTTATACCACAGTTGGAGTTCCAGCAAAGCCCGCAGGATCATCAAACACCCCGGCCACCCCGACCACAGCCTGTTTCAGCTGCTGCTGCTGCCTGGCTAACGGTATCACAGCCCCAAGGCCCCGACCTGCAGGCTCCAGGACGGCTTTCTCCATCAGCAGCCAGGCTCTTGAACAATCGACACTAATGGCCTGTTGCCTGCCTGCCTGTGACATATATACACACATACACACACACACTCAGACTCTGTAGACTCAGACTGTGAACACGCACACACACACATACATACATACATACACACACACACACACACACACACACACACACACACACACACACACACACACACACACACACATACACACACACACACACTAATTGTATTGCATATTACGATATTGTTATATAGAATTGAACTGTTCTTTTTCATTATGATTATTATGATTATTATGATTATTATCCTCTTGTACCATACCATACCAGACCATACCATATCATACCATACCAAGTTGACCAAAGTGCTGTACAAGTCAAACAACAATAACACACAAAGAGCACATAGTAAAACATACGCAGTATGTCACATGAAAAAGGACAAGTCTCTTAGGCCATGTCAGGAAAACGCAAAAGAATATAAGTGTGTTTTGAGGCGTGATTGAAACACCTGCAGAGTGGGGGCCTGTCTAACATGCAGAGGCAGCTCGTTCCAGAGCTTAGGGGCTGCCACTACGAAAGCCCGATCCCCCCTGAGCTTCAGCCTGGATTTGGGGACAACCAGGAGAAGCTGATCAGAGGACCTGAGGGACCTTGAAGGAACATAAGGTTCCAGCAGTTCCGAGAGGTAGATGGGTGCCAAGCCATTTAGGCACTTAAAAGTAAACAGCAACATTTAAAAATCAATCCTAAAACGCACAGGAAGCTGGTGGAGCGAAGCCAGTACCGGGGTAATGTGCTCTGGCTTACGTGTACCAGTTAGCAAGCGAGCGGTAGCGCTCTGGACTAACTGCAGGCGAGAGAGTAACATTATTGTTCTGTTGTTGCTGCAATTCTGAGGAGCCTTCCTTCCTTCCTTCCTTCCTTCCTTCCTTCCTTCCATCCATCCATGCTACCTAACTACCTTCCTTCCTTCCATCCATGCTACCTAACTACCTTCCTTCCATCCATCCATGCTACCTAACTACCTTCCTTCCTTCCATCCATGCTACCTAACTACCTTTCTTCCTTCCACAACCACACACACACACACACTGTACACTTTACTCCTACGGGTTCATTCAGAGCATGGTGGAGAGAGGGGAAACCCTATTAAAACTCTTATTCCAAACCCAAATGTGTCACAAATGGAGGTCAATGATGTCTTGACTACGAGGCACAAACCTGCCATGGAGGAGACTGGGGAATAATCTCCCAGCTCCCGGCAGGCTGAGAGAGAGAGAGAGAGAGAGAGAGAGAGAGAGAGAGAGAGCGCGGAGGTGGGTTAGCTGGCAGGCGCGTCGTTTGTCACAGGCTACACAGTATTAGCAAGCGTGACAGTTCAAAGACAAGGCTGTCAGCTCTTATGCAATGTTACCTTGAGAACGGGCTTGTGTGTGCAGTGGTGGCGAGGCCTGTTCCCAGCAGAGGGGCTGTGGAGACGTCCTGGATCCCTGGAGGGGGGCTGCATAATTCAGGCGTGGGGAGCAGGCTGAGCCAGCAATTCCGGGTTCGACTCTGTGCATTCCTGCACCAGGTCTAGTACACCCACGTCTAGTTCAGCTTAGCAGGCTTACGCAAGCGCAGGATAAATAAACAGAAAACCACGATGAGGTGAAATTAAAGCTGATTGTTCCTAGATAATATGGTTCAAATCAGTCGCTTGTTCCGATGTGTGGGGTCAGCAGAAGCCGTGCAGGGCGAACACGGTCCAGCCGTGTGGCCAATGGCGTCTGCTTTTGTTTTGTTGTTAGAGAGCGCTTCGGATTAGCTCGCAGCTAACATACATCCCTACTGTACAGTAGATCCTCTTACGGCTCGCGTTCCCCTTCTCAGCTCTCCAGGCCTTCAGGGGGATGACACGTCGTACACCCGCCGTGCTAACCAGCTACCGCTACGTTAAAGTAAACTACTTTGAATTCATGGTAAATGATAAATGGACTGCACTTATATAGCGCAGTCCATTTAAGTACTTATCCAAAGTACTTTACAATGATGGGCTCTCATTCACCCATTCACACACCAATGGCGGCAGCTGCCATGCAAGCTGCTAGCCTGCTCATTGGGAGCAATTTGGGGTTCAGTGTCTTGCCCAAGAACACTTCGACATGTCGTCTGGAGTAGCCGGTATTAGAACGTTCGACCCTACGACCATTGGACAACCTGAGCTACAGCCGCCCATTCATGTCATCATACGCTTCAGCTAATGTATCTGCAAACACAATACCGTACAGTAGCGAACTACTAATTGCCCAGAGGTTACAAACGCTACTGCAATGCAACTAAATCCCAAATACAGTATAGACTATCATCATGCAGACTAGTTCAACCATGATACAGGCGCATGTTGATCAAATGCGTTCACTGTCACTGGTGCCACCCTCTCGCCGTGCCCATGACATCACTCCAGTTTCCCGGGTCTCTCAGAGCGAGCAGCTCGTATATCAGTCAGACCGTGGGGGCGGCATGGGCAGCGGAGTGGGGTGATTGGCCCAGAGGGCAGCGCGCCAACAGGGCCGCTGATGCAGGCGTGAGAGAGGCTGCCTGCGTCACACGCCAGCTCTGCCAATCAGCAGAGTCCTGGACGGAGCTGTCTGTGGAACAGGAAAGAGAGAGAGAGAGAGACAGAGAGAGAGGGGGGATGGAGAGAAGGATGGAGAGAGAGAGAGGAATGGAGAGACAGAAGGGAGAGAAAAGAGAGAAAGAGACCTACACCACCGCACACAGCGCTCAGAAAAGCTCTGTCGCAGTTTTGAGTGGGTGAGGCTTCACCAGAGAGAGAGAGAGAGAGAGAGAGAGAGAGAGAGAGAGGGACAGCAGATCTGCTATCAATCAACACCCAGCCAGCTACCGGGCGTTACATCACACAGACAAACCTACAGGACAACATGCAGCCTAAATAAATTCTGTAGAGATGAAGGTAGAGAGAGCGAGAAAGAAAGAGAGAGAGAGAGAGAGAGGGAGAATATAGCACTTTGGCTTTAGCACTAGATTATATTCTCTTAGTCACTTGTTTGGAGAGGAGAGTTCTTGTGAGTTCTATTGAGTTGTAGTACACTGACTACCTACGTTAGATGTAATTATTGGATCAAAGCTAAATGACTAATGTAAAGTAAAAATGTAAGGAATACACACACACGGATGGAGAGAGAGAGGAAGAAGGAGAGGAAGGTGGAGTTGAGGGAGAGAGAGAGAGAGGGGGTGAAGAGATGGACACACAAACACAGATGGAGAGAGAGGGAGGGAGGGAGGAGTAGAGTAAGATAAGTATTAGATAGCAGTTTAATATCTGGCTTGTTGGCTGGTCTGTCTGTCGGCATCAGTGTGCCCGGTGCTTTGTTTCAATCCATACTTCGAGCCTGGATAGAAACAATATGAAGACGAGATATTGTATGTCCAGTGTATCCCCCCCACCCCATGACATTCTGGGACTAGGTTAACCCAAATAACAGACCTCCGTATTGATCATGGTATGATGACAACATTGTAGCGGTAGTGTCATGATGTTACTGTCCCTTCAAAACCACCAAACTCGCCAACAGATTGGATAGGAAGGGCCCCGATGCAGCACAGAGCAGCCAAGGGGACAGATCATCCCCAGAGACAGGATGTGATGTCATGTCCTGAAGTAAAGAGGGAGGCAGGAATGGAAAGGCAGTCATTTCTAACTGAGAGCAGAGCTTTCAAACAGCTAGGGGCAACCATTAGTCCAGAGATGAGTGGAGAGAGAGGGAGAAAGAGAGAGAGAGAGAGAGAGTGGGTGTGAGAGAGAGAGGGACAGAGAGAAAAGGACAGACAGGAAGAGAGAGGGAGTGAGGGAACAGAAGGAGGGAGAGAGGTGTCCTTGCTACCTGCTGCTATCCTCTTCCCTCACACTCACCCAGAGCAAAGCAATCACTCACACTGTCCTCAGACACACTTTGGATAGATGACTCCCAGCACGCACGCACGCACACGCGCACACGCACACACACACACTCGGTGGAGGGGTGTAGCATGGGCCAACTTACTCGTCCTTGTCCTCGTCCTTGTCCACATACACACAAATTTGAATGACTTTATTTGTGTTCACATAATTCAACAAAACAAACACTAATAGATGTGGAAGCATTGGACACTAACTGACTTCCACACATTACATCACTTAGCAGAGAGTATATACTATAGATACAAGAAGCAACGTCTCCTCCATATGACGACTACCAATTATCACAGACAATGAACAGAATTTTGCCAGTGCTTTAGCTTTTGGTTTGGGCATTCCTGCCATCTGTAGGCACCTCATGACTAGTCTGTGGACATTTCCTAGGCTACCAAATATAAACACCAGTAGTTTATTTATACCCAAGCTGTATGATCGCATCTTTGAGCGGTTGATATTTTAACACCTTGGTAAGGAAAGCCTCTTCCAGACTATGATCAAATGTACAGCCTACTTCCAAAATGGTGACTTCTCTACTGTCCTCATCGACAACAACAGCATCTGGTGTTTTAGCTGTAACATTTGAAAATACATTGTGTTCTCTATTACACAGGTTGAACATGGAAGATAAAACACGACTGAAGAGTGAACATATGGGATTATGCCCTTAACTAACAGGTCAACAATTTTGCAGTACACCACAGCAAGTATTAGGAGAGTAGATATTGTAGTACAGCCAGTATTAGGAGAGTATTACTGTAGTACAGCCAGTATTAGGAGAGTATTACTGTAGAACAGCCAGTATTAGGAGAGTATTACTGTAGTACAGACAGTATTAGGAGAGTAGATATGGCTTTGCTGTTAGCCCTGTAGGCATTTCTACATAATTACATGGCACTTCCACTCTGACATCATCATTGTGCTCCTGCAGAAGGACGAGGATCTTTCTCTGACATCATCATCATGCTCCTGCAGAAGGAGGAGGAGGAGCTGTCTGACATCATCGTGCTCCTGCACACCTACTAACACACACATGCACACGCACACACACACGTCTACCTGTACACAAACAAACAGGGCCAGTGAGTGGCGTGCTGATAAATCCAGTAATGTGGACTAATATCATTGACTGTATTACTAGTCCTTCCTCCTGTTCACACAGCACAGTCATAACCAACACAGCCACATCCACAACTGCATGAATGAAAACAAGTTCCTCTCTCTCTCTCTCTCTCTCTCTCTCTCTCTCTCTCTCTCTCTCACACACACACACACACACGCTGCTCATGCTCACTCTTGCCTGACCTGGCACGGCTCACTGTCAGGTGGGTTGTGTGTGTGTGTGTGTGTGTGTGTGTGTGTGTGTACGTGTGTGTTTGAGAGAGAGAGTGGGGGGGGGGTATTAACACACAACCACCTGTCAGTACGAGTACAGGGGAGGAAAGGTGATATCAGGCGAAAAAGGGAGGAGGAGGTGGGTGTATGGATGGAGATGGATGGAGAGAAGAAGGAGGGAGTGAGAGAGTGGGGGAGAGGAGAGGAGAGGAGGACTTGTGGCGTGAGGTCTTGGTCCTGATGGACTGCAGCCTCCTGTCGGAGGGGAGTGGTTCAAAGAGACTGGCCGAGGTGGGAGCGGTCGGTCGCAATCCAAGGAAGAGATGGAGTTGTGAGTAGTCTCAGTAGAGATGGAGGGAGTGACAGGTAGGAGGAGAGGAGAGGGGGAGGCCTGAGTACTGTCATTAGAGATGGAGGGAGTGGGAGAGAGGGAGAGGAGGAGAGGAGAGGAGGGAGGAGGAGATGGAAGTTCTGAGTACTGTTATTAGCCCACGCTAGACCAGCTAAGGAAGTTCCATCTTCATCAGTGTTGGTCTTTAAGTTCCCTCCTCTCCCCCTCTCTCTCTTCCTCCTCTCCTCTTCTCCCTCTCTCTTCCTCCTGTCCTGCTATCTCTATCTGTTCTCTTGCTATCTCTCTGTCTCTCATTGTTCTCCTGCTTCCTCTCTCTCTCTTCCACCTCTCCACCTCTCCTCTTCTCCATCTCCCTTCCTCCTGTCCTACTATCTCTCTGTTCTCTTACCCTTACTCTGTCTCTCTCTCTCATTGTTCTCTCTCTCTTCCTCCTCTCATGCTATCTCTCTCTCCTTTTGTTCTCCAGAAATATCCCAGGGTGAGATGAGTGGGTGGGCAAGAGAGAGAGAGAGAGAGGATGAGTGGGTGAGAGAAAGAGAGAGAAAGAGAGAGAGAGAGGGGATGAGTGGGTGGGTGAAAGAGAGGATGAGAGAGAAACTGGGAGAGAGAGGGGGGAGGGAGAGAGAGAGAGGTGGTGGTAACAGGAGATGTTGGAGGAGCAGAGGGAGAGGTCCATCATTTATCTGACAAAGCCTGGTAGAATTCACCAGAGAGAGGGGTGGTTCAGAACACTAGAACACTAGAACCCTGACCAGTACCATGACTAGCAATATCACCAGTCACTAGAACACTGACCAGTACCAAGACCAGCATTATCTCCAGTCACTAGAACACTGACCAGTACCAAGACCAGCATTATCTCCAGCCACTAGAACACTGACCAGTAACAAGACTAGCATTATCTCCAGCCACTAGAACACTGACCAGTACCAAGACCAGCATTATCTCCAGCCACTAGAACACTGACCAGTAACAAGACTAGCATTATCTCCAGCCACTAGAACACTGACCAGTACCAAGACCAGCATTATCTCCACTCACTAGAACACTGACCAGTACCAAGACTAGCAATATCTCCAGTCACTAGAACACTGACCAGTACCAAGACTAGCAATATCTCCAGTCACTAGAACACTGACCAGTACCAAGACTAGCAATATCTCCAGTCACTAGAACACTGACCAGTACCAAGACTAGCAATATCTCCAGTCACTAGAACACTGACCAGTACCATGACTAGCATTATCTCCAGTCACTAGAACACTGACCAGTACCAAGACTAGCATTATCTCCAGTCACTACAACAGATAGGGGGCAGAGGGGTGGTTAGAGTCAGTTAGAGTCTCACAAGAGGTAAACTGCAAATATTACTGGGGAGCAGAATGTCAGATCATCACGTCAGCTCACAGTGCTAGGGTGTGGTATGACGCAGGGTGGTAGCTCCCTACCTGGGTCAAGGTGACCCAGAGCTGCACAGGAGCAGAGACCTGAATCAAAATAAAAGCATCTGACATTTACTAGTCAAGAACCATGACAAGCATGATCTCCAGTCACTGGAACACTGACCAGTACCATGGCAAGCGTGATCTCGTCACTAGATCACTGACCAGTCCAGTACAATGACTAGCATGATCTCCAGTCACTAGAACACTGACTAGTACATTGACTAGCATGATCTCCAGTCACTAGTACACTGACCAGTCCAGTACCTTGACTAGCATGATCTCCAGTCACTAGTACACTGACCATGACTAGCATGACATCCCTAGCAGATTTGTGGTGGCTCTTCAACTGGCCAGACACCTTCAGTACACACTGGGACATTTTTCTAGGTTTTAGCACCAGGTAGGAAACTGTCAGAAATTGTCAGACCTGAATTTCTATGAAAAAAACAACCACCTCTGCCCGTTCCCCATCCTCCACCAAGGACCCTGCCCCTGAACCCAGGACCCCCCCTCTTTCAAACACAAAACAACCAGCTCACCTTGGTCAGCCTCCCAGGAAACAGAAAAACTGCACCATAGTGAGGACGATCCACACCGTAGGAAAGGAGAAAATACAGAGAGGAGAGAATGCTGAGAAGAGAAGAAATGGATGAGAGAGAGGGAGGGGAGAGAGAGAGAGAGAGAGAGAGAGAGAGAGAGAGAGAGAGAGAGAGGTGAAGAATAGCCCAGACAGAGAGAGATCTCTCCCCAGTCTGAGCAGCCAGGAAGACAACACCAGGTGTCAAGCAGCATACATACACACACTGTCACTAAAGCGTGCATGTACACACACACACACGCACACACACGCACACACACACTCCTCCTCTCTCCCCTCCTCTTCTCATGCTTTTGCTAGCAGCAATAACTCCTCCTCATCATCATCCTCTCTCTTTCTCTCCCTCTCTCTCTCTCTGTCCCTCTCTCATCCAGGACAGAATTCCTTAACCCTATCTGAGCCACAGTTTCTTTTTCTAATGGTTTACGGTGTGTGCTCGTCAAGTACTGCAGATTAGATTCAATAAATGTGTGTGTGTGTGTTTGTGTGTGTGTGTGTGTGTGTGTGTGTGTGTGTGTGTGTGTGTGTGTGTGTGCGCGTGCGTGTGTATGTGCGTGTGTATCATATGAACCACCTTATCACCATTCTGCTAGGAGTAAGATCTACTGTATACTAGTCTCTTCTATTGCTTGCTCTATTTGTGATTCATACGACTCCTATATTGAATAACAATAAGCTTAAGTGCCTTAACCTTAACACTCACCTTATCCTTCAAAAGACAACTATAAAAATCCTACTGTACAGTATTAACTGAGCATTGGGCTTCGTCGACTCAAAGGAGTTCGAACACACTCCTATTCTCCCTTGTCTGTTGCTGGGTCTATTTCTGTGACCATGTCATCCCTCCCGCCACCCTTATCTGGGCTCAGGTGGTATGGAATGACTCCTCATAATCACACACACTTTCACACATCAGCTATGAACACGAGACTGCAGTCAACATGTCAGCTCCATGGTACATGGACTGGGGGGCACGGACAATGTGAGATGACCCTAGGGTTGCAAAGGGGTGGAAAATTTCCGGTAAATTTCCAGAAACTTTCCTGAAATTTACCATGTGAAGTTAAGCCTGAGAATTTTGGAAATTTTATCTTTTTTGTAGCCTATAACAGCTTTTTTTCAACTATTTTTTATTTTATTTTATATACTTATTTTAGGATTTTATTCCATTTTCATCCAATTTGGTAGCCAATTGACCCTGACCTAGTGTTCAATTACCCCCTACTAATTGTAGGGGGTTGTGTGACGAGGATTCGTCACACAACCCGGTTGAAAGGGAGGGACAACGCCTTGACTCTCTCAACTTGCAACCGTAATTTCAACACCAGACAGGGTTGCTGTTGTGTGACAAACTCTCAAGCCGAGATTAAACTAACCACCCTCAGGGAGCGGCGGCCAAATAGGCCCCTCCCTCTAGGATCCGGCCATACTCTGATCTGGCGAGACCATCGGTTCACATCACAGGGTCTCTGGACATCAATAATACAAGTATTCCATCCATCTACAAGGGACAGATGCCTTCTCAGCATCTCTGCAGTGGTTGTCAGTATTCCCAGTGATAGGTCAGTGTTAGATCAGTACTGTGACAGTGTTAGGTTAGTGTTAGGTCAGTACTGTGTTAGTGTTAGGTCAGTGTTAGGTCAGTGCTGTGCCCGTGTTAGGTCAGTGTTAGGTCAGTGTCAGGCTGCATGCTTCTCTCTACTCCAGCAGGCTTGCTTCATTAGGCCCTGATGAGGACCAGAGGACACCCTGTAACCTGACTGGCTGGACCCTCCGTTCCTGGACCAACCAGGACGGCTCTGAATGCATCCTAGAGACTATCCTGGGTCCGTCCCCCCATGAGTAGATCAGTGGTGTGAGTGGGTGAGTGGATGGATGGACAGTAAGGCAGGCCAGCAAGCCACCACACCAGCTCCCCACCTCACACTGCCACTACTCAACCAGACCATTCAGACCGTATCTGAGAGATTGGTGGATATGAGAGCATCTGTGTTCACAAATCAGTTCAGTTCACATCTGCTTGACATCTGATTACCTGATTACCTATCTGATTAGGTATATAGTGTGCTAGGACTGAAGTGCGCTGCAGGTGAAAAACTGATTCACTCCCCTAATAGATGGTTGAGTTCTTAGTTCTCCTTCACTTGAAAATATACGACACTGATGAAAATAATGAGATTTCCTTTTTAGTTGTAGTCTATGTGATTTGATAAGAATGACAGTAGCCATTATTAACTAGACACCATTGTTTGTATTGTGGCATGTGTCTGGTAACGGGGCAGGCTCCCTCTGTCCCTTCATGATGGAACGAGCTCAGCTGGCACATCGGTCACAGTTGGCGAGCAGAAGACTGATTGCGAGGGGATTTCAAGCAGCGTCGCCGTTAGCATGACTGGCGAAAAAGGAACAGGGTTCTCATCGTGTCTCAAACCACTGTCCCACCGGTTCTCCCTCTTGTCTTGTCTGCAGAACCAGACGGGCGCATTGTGATTCACCACACGGGGCACTGGCATTTTAAATCTTCTTATCTTCTTACTCTGACTTCAAAAGGCTGGAAGCAGAGTGGAAGAATGTCAGAAGTGTCCCTGGAAGATATGCCTGGGGGGGTAGTTTTTGTACCTCAGCTGGAGCTGAGGCAGGCATGTCCCTGCATAGGAATATGGCGATCGTTACTGACTGGCAATGACCCCTGACGGCGGTGGCCTGGCATGTCAGGCAATGTTGTTGCACGCCAGTCCTTGGGCTGTCCTTGTAGAGGCAGCATGAACAGCGGGGCTCCAGTCTGTTTGTGTGTGTGTGTGTGTGTGTGTGTGTGTGTGTGTGTGTGTGTGTGTGTGTGTGTGTGGGTGGTGTGTGAAGCAGACAGTAGGTCTACAGAAAATGTGGGCTATACTCGAGGGACTACCAGCAAAATAACAGCGCAGAACAAAGTACTAAAGGGCCCTCCCAGCTTTGTCACACACACACACGTACACACGTACACATGTACACACACACACACACACACACACACGCATGCATACACTCAATGCCTCACGGAGTTGAAGCTTGGAGGACAGTGGCCCATCTGCAGTTTGTACTGTAAGCGTCTGAGTTTGTTCCAGTCCAGGTCTCAGCCTGGAAGTGAGACAGGTGACTGGATAAGACTGGATCTGTCCACTCCCAGAAGACCTCTTGTTGACCATTCTACTCTGACCTCTAGTTGACCACTCTACTCACACATCTAGTTGACCACTCTACTCACACATCTAGTTGACCACTCTACTCAGTAGACCTCTAGTTGACCACTCTACTCAGTAGACCTCTAGTTGACCACTCTACTCACACATCTAGTTGACCACTCTACTCAGTAGACCTCTAGTTGACCACTCTACTCTCAGTAGACCTCTAGTTGACCACTCTACTCCCATTAGACCTCTAGTTGACCACTCTACTCTCAGTAGACCTCTAGTTGACCACTCTACTCACACATCTAGTTGACCACTCTACTCACACCTCTGGTTGATCATTCTACTCACACATCTAGTTGACCACTCTACTCAGTAGACCTCTGGTTGACCACTCTACTCCCAGTAGACCTCTAGTTGACCACTCTTCTCCCAGCAGACACCAGCATTACATGGCGCTGTTCCCAGACCAGTTTCACAGCACTGGAACCTCATCAGTCCCTGAGTTCCATAATATTAAATACTTCCAGAATAAACAGATCAAAGACACCACATGTGTGATGCCTACAGATGACATACTGTTATTCTTTGATCGGCGCAAATAAAAGTACACCTACAGCAATCTGACCTTGTCTCTGGGTCATGGTTTTATCCGGGAAGTAGGACCTAAAAAGGTGGCATGAACCAAGACCGTTTTTCCCACCATCAATGAGAACGTGGCTGAGAGTGGCCCAGTGCTCAGGGCCCTGTGTTGGGATTCACTATTCCAGTTCACTGCTGCACAAAGGTACTAGAAGGCACTAGAAGGCCTCCTGAAGTGTTACAAATGAAGTTCCAGGGGGGACCTGTTTTGTACGACTTTTTCACGCAGAGCTCTCCGGCTCTCTGTGTGGCTCCCACTCCCGCTCTGTGTGGCTCGAAGGATAATTAGTTAAGAGTTGAATGAGGAAACTTCACCCGCACCAATGAAAATGCACATGAAGTATCATTGGCCCTGGAATCGTGAATTGTGAAAGATGCGTGGGTGAATTTGGCAGTCAGGTTAGTGTTAGAGCGCTCCTGGACTCCGTCAGCATTCTGACAGACTGGTGAGTCACACCTTTGGCGGCGAGAAGCAGAGGTCCGGACTCACCACCATTCCGAGTCTTGCGGTGGGACTTCCCACCCGTGAGCAGCATCTTCAGGCTGTTCCTGAACATGGCCGACGCCGACTGCTGGGGCTACGGAGAAAGCTGTTGAGAGAAAGAGTGACGAGAGAAAAAAAGGTGTTTCAAACACACATCAAAGCAACTGTAGCTGCGTTCGTCATTTTTACTGCTGAGAGCTGCAGACAGTGAAGTGAGAACAATTCTCTTTACAGATCGCATCAACATTTTTGGATCGGATCCAGTCCTCCTCACCTCTATCATTCCTCCCTCCCTCCTACTCCCCCTCCTCCTCCCACCCCCTCCCTCCTACTCTGCCCGGCCCCTCCCTCCTACTGCCCCTGACACCCCCCCTCCCTCCTACTCCCCCTGCCCCCCCCCCCCTCCCTCTAACTCCCCCTGACACCCCCCCTCCCTCCTACTCTGCCCGGCCCCTCCCTCCTACTGCCCCTGCCCCCCCCCCTCCCTCCTACTCCCCCTGCCCCCCCCCCCCTCCCTCCTACTCCCCCTGCCCCCCCCCCCTCCCTCCAACTCCCCCTGACACCCCCCCTCCCTCCTACTCCCCCTGCCCCCCCCTGCCCCCCCCCTCCCTCCTACTCCCCCTGCCCCCCCCCCTCCCTCCTACTCCCCCTGACACCCCCCCTCCCTCCTACTCCCCCTCCCCCCCCCCCTCCCTCCTACTCCCCCTCCTCCCCCCACCCCCTCCCTCCTACTCCCCCTGACACCCCCCCTCCCTCCTACTCCCCCTCCTCCCCCCACCCCCTCCCTCCTACTCCCCCTGACACCCCCCCTCCCTCCTACTCCCCCTGACACCCCCCCTCCCTCCTACTCCCCCTCCTCCCCCCACCCCCTCCCTCCTACTCCCCCTGACACCCCCCATCCCTCCTATTCCCCCTCCTCCCCCCACCCCCTCCCTCCTACTCCCCCTGACACCCCCCCCCCTCCTACTCCCCCTGACACCCCCCCTCCCTCCTACTCCCCCTGACACCCCCCCTCCCTCCTACTCCTACATTTCCCGATTTGTATTTTTCACCCACTCTGCTCTTCAGTATCTTCAGTATCTTAACTCTCTGCTCTTGAGTAAATATTGCTGGTGAATATTGCTGGTAAATATTGCTGGTAAATATTGCTGGTGAATATTGCTGGTAAATATTGCTGGTGAATATTGCTGGTAAATATTGCTGGTGAATATTGCTGGTCTTATTGAGTAAACAGAGCAGTCTGACCCAGATGGCACAGTTCACTGGTAAATAAATGTTGAGAGTCTGGACAAGGCTCTGTGTTGAAAGGTTGAGTTTTCAATATTAGGCAGGATGGAGATAAGACCTTGCTATTTAATCTCATGATGTATATGAATTGTGCCTGATAACAGATATGTCTATTTCTTTATCGTGAACATGAAGGTATAATTGTGATAGAGAAATAGAATGTGAGATCGTATGATCAGGCTGGCAACCCAGGCTTGTGGATACATGCTTTACTGCATTATTTTTCTTTATTTTTTTAAGTGTTTTTTATATAAAAGATGGGAGGCGAAAAGTCAAGAAGGCTTTTATCGTTCACAAACCATCTTCACTTCAGTGAATAACAAAAACGTCTGGATAGATTAGATTAGATTACATTAATAGATAGATTAGATTCATAGATAGATAGATAGATTCAGAAGAATTACAGCAAAGGTTTTGAAACCTTTGCTACTGTATGCATAGTAGCAATACACATAAAAGGAAGAACAAGGACAATATACATCCAAACATACAGCATGAGTACAGTATAGTATAGAATAGAACATTACATACATACACCCGTCTCTATATAAACAGATATGTCTAGGAATACACATATACTGTACAGTATACATACATACCTACAGGCTGTATAGATACACAATATGGACAAAAATATTGGGATACCTACACATTATATTTACAGGAGCTTGTATTACATCCCATTCTAAATTCATAGGCATTAATATGGAGTTGGTCCCCCCTTTGTAGCTATAACAGCTTCCACTCTGGGAAGCTGTTATACTGTAGCTGAGTGGAAGCTGTTATACTTTATCTGCAAAGAGAGGACCAGCTCCATATTAATGTGTTAGGTTTGTTAGTAAGCACAGCAATGGAGGAGGCGGATGAACAGGTTCAACCCGGAGGGGCGGTTTAATAAAACAGAAGAGGGGAGCCACAAAAAGCTTTGCCTCAAAATAATAAGGGATGCAAAATTAGGTACCACAAAAATGCTGCCATTTAATAATGAAGTGGATGTTATTAGCTATAGTTATTATGATGTTATTAGCCTCTCTTACTCTGAAAATGTAATTTAATGTTATTTATTGCTCTATAAATGTTCTTAGCCGGTAGACAAACATACTCCAGGAGCTTGCTCGATCGCCTCGTTGAGAGGGGTCACGGAATAATTTTTACAGCTCACTTATCTGCAGGGCTGTACAGTGCGACATATATGTCGCACGTGCTAGTGGAAAAATGGGCAGTGCTATGACTTATTTTGCATACTAGCACACGTGCTACCGGCTGTTTTGTTGCCATTTGTTTTTCAGTTGTAGTCCTTTTGTCCTTCCCTCACCATAGAATTGCCTGTTCACCAAACACCATTTCCCACAATGCAGTGGGTCCATTTCACAACTTCCGCTTAAGGAACGCTTTAAGTTGAGCAGGTGAGCTAGGCTCAAAGATGAAGCGCTTTTTTCTGCCGCTCGAGAAAGATGGCAAACGAGCTCGCCAGGAAGAAAGGGATGGAAGAGAAGAACCCAGCATCATAACTGTTCCAGCTGAAACAGAAAAAGACGTTACCACTAAAGAGAAAACATACAAGTACAACCCAGAGTGGAAAAAAGACTTCCCTTGGCTAATCTTCGACGAAGCGAAAGGGCTATTGTTTTGTTCGTACTGTAAGGAAACTTCGAAAAAGAGCGACAACAGTCCTTATGTTGTAGGCAATAACATTTTTAAACGAGATAACGTTAGCAAACACAACACTTCTCACCGTCATCTTTTGGCCAGAGATGCATTCAATGCTAAACAAAAACCGAACCGGGCTGGTACTGTCTCTAAACTACTCAATGCTGGGCTCACCAGAGCAGACGAGGCTGCTCTCCGTGAAGTAAAGATGAAGATGAATGTTGCTTATTGCATCGCAAAAGAAGAACTTCCTTTTACAAAGTTTAGGCCTTTAATTTCACTATGCAAAAAGAATGGAGCAGATATCACGCCATCCTATGACAACCATGTTCGTTGTGGAGAGATGGTTCAGACCATAGCAGAACAAATGAAGTCCAACCTGGCTGAGGAAATCAAACAAAACCACTATGTCTCTGTCATGATCGACGGTGACTAGCTTTACTATGTAATGTTATGGCTGTGGGTCGCAACTCCTCACAATCAGACCAACTCCAGATGTTTTTGCAAGTGCCTTTGGTCAGGGACACTGACAGGAATATCCTAACATGCATGTCTTTGGTGTTGGGTGGAAACCGGAGCACCCGGAGGAAACCCACGCAAGCACAGGGAGAACATGCAACTCCACACAGAAAGGACCTGAGACAAGCGGGATTCGAACCCACAACCTTCTCTCAACCTTCACCCACCCTTTGAGGCAACCACAAAGTCACTCACTACCCCAAATATCCTTTGCTAGTGTGTATAAGTGATGAAATGCATTACTTATTGTTTTTAGAGGTGATAACGGACATTTTAAAATTGTGCAAAAAAAATTTGGCCTGTGCTACAAACTTTTGGCCTGTGCTAAAAGATTTTGGCCTGTGCTACAAATTTTTTACCTCTGTAGCACCAGTGCTAGGAGCTAAAAAAGTTAACGTACAGCCCTGCTTATCTGGCCCCCGGGTGATTACTGTTTTTTTGCTTCCCTCTGGAATATGTAGAGAGTGGGTCATATGCCCACCTCCCTTGTTCTCTGTAAAGCGCATTGTGTTGCCTCTGGGTATGAAATGCGCTATACAAATAAAGCTTTGATTGATTGATTGATTGATTGATTGATTGATTGATTGATTGATTGATTGATTGATTGATTGATTGATTGATTGATTGATTGATTGATTGATTGATTGATGTGCTGGCGGGATCTGGAGAGGGCGGGAGGTGGAGCAGGGTGAGGGCTCTGCTGACTGGAGGGGGTCTGGAATGCTGGAGAGACCAGGAGGAGAAGGGAGGGTGAGTGATAATGATCACAGGCGGAAAAGGTAACGAGCAAAAGGGCTGGCGCTGCAACTGTGTAAAGTTAGCAGGCGCGAGAAAAGCACTACAAATTACAAACGGCAAAAATGTAGGCTCGGGATATACTTTACAATACGTGTAGGCTGGTAAGATCTGGCGAGGAATGAAGTGCAGACGAGGTTCTTGTAGGGGTTGCAGGTGATAGCAGGCGAGAATCAGGTGTGGTGATGAGGGATTAGGAACAGGTGAGCAGAGCCGTGCCGCGGACGCGTCACCGCCAGAGGCCGAGGCGTCGCTCCTGCCATTGGGCTTGCGACAACCTGCTGGGAACATCGGATCTCGCATCCAATTCCAGGCAATGTTGTCAATCCAGTTTGTTGTTCAGGTGCACTCCCAGGAACTTGAACCAGAAACCCCGGGATGGTGATGGGGGTTGGAGGCCTCTTTCTCCTTCTGAAGTCCACTCCCATTGCCTTCCTTGGTCTTGCTGACGTTGAGTTGGAGCTGGTTCTCCTCAGACCATTCAACGAATCTCCAGACCCTGTCCCTGTACTCCAACCATAATGAATCCACATCATGCTGACCATCTAGACCTCTAGATTTGAATATGATGCATGTGTTTAGAAAGGCTTACAGGCTGTATGAAAGCTGCCTAGTCCACACACACTGACACACAGTCTCACAGTCTACCAGACTGAGAGGAGGACGAGGCTAATTCCACAAACACATTTACATAAGTTTTAATGTGTTGCTCCTCCAAAACTTTGCTCTCCTTTAATGGCCTCATCGTGAACCTGATGGTGTGATTAGTGCTGCTTCTCCCTGCTCTCCCGTCTCCCACAGATAAACTCACCGAACCCCCCTGCTATAAAAACAGCACGGATATACTGTACTCATTGAACCCCCCTGCTATAAAAAAAACGCAAGTTGTTAAAAGCCTTCTTTAATCAGCACAGTCATTAGAGAAACATGGATACACAGGGACCACAACACAATATCAGACAGAGAGAGGAGGCTGAGAATTTGGATTCACATCATGTAGAGGGAGGCACTCAGGAGGTGCTGTAGCTACTGATGGGCCAGATCTAAACTGTTCCACGAATTGTAGAACGAACCCAGCTTGAGAGGCGGAAACTGAACAGGCTTAAACACAAACACGCACGCACAGACACACACACACACACACACACACACACACTCACAAACGCACACACACCAAACACCTACTCTCTCTCTCTCAAACACACTCACACACACAAACACCTACTCTCTCTCTCTCTCTCTCTCTCTCTCTCTCTCTCCCTTTCTCTCTCTCTCACACACACACACATACACACACACACACACACACACACACTGTTGACGCAGCAGCATCCAAGGGTGTGTATTAAGCACTCGTCTCTGGTTCCCACTCTGCGTGACCCTGTGTTCTGGCCCTGTGAGAGAGGCCAGGAAGCTGAATGCTCTCTCTGGTACAGTGGATGTGCATAAGCGGAGGCAGACCATCTCCAGCTCCTCCACAGACTGGCTGCCACATAATCACTCTGCTCCAGGCTGGCAACTAAAAAACACTTAGAGGCACGTCGCTCTGCATGACGAGACGCTTTTATTAGCTCTGCTCACAAAGCAGAGATGCTCTCAAAAGAAAACAACAGCGTCCAGCCGTGTGATTCAGCACTCAGCCGGGAATGGGAGCGCAGCTCAGCCACTGCATTAATTACACAGATTATCTACAGTCATTAAAAAAACACAGATTATCTATATTATTTAAAAAATAAAAGATTTTCTACAGGCTGTGGGTGAGGCTGGAGGCTGTGGGTGAGGCTGTAATCTGTGGGGCGAGGCTGTAGGCTGGGGGTGAGCCTGTAGGCTGGGGCTGGGGGTGAGGCTGTAGTCTGTGGGGCGAGGCTATAGGCTGGGGGTGAGGGGTGAGGCTGGAGGATGAGGCTGTAGGCTGGGGTGAGGCAGAAGGTCAGCTAATGTTTACCATACACTAGAAGACTTTGAACCAGGCCAGGTCCAGCCTGGCTTATGTGCGTGGCTGGCTTGTTTCTGTTCAGGACTGGCATTGTGGCTGGCAAACTGACATTTTATCTGAACGTAGAGACAAGAAAAAGACTTAAAGGAAAATGCTCGTTTTTGACAACCTGGACCTTATTTACGACATATTATAAGAAGTTTGACTCACCGAGATCACTTTGGTGTAGTTCGGAGGCCTGTAGAAGAAATTTAAAATCCAGCGCGAGCCAGTATATCCATGTAATAACGTCGGACGGGGCAATGGGAATGCAGTTTCTCAAAATCCATTTTCGGCCGCTAAACGGTTGTTTTCATCAATCAGATTGGATGAATGTACAGTTGAGATTCCTCAACGCCAGCCATTGTTGTTTTGGTTTTCAAACACGGGGTCTTTAGCCTCTGTAATATGATCTTTACACGCCTCTCCCCCACTTGCTCCAGCACGCATGCGCACAGGCCAGCGCGCAGACTGGCTATTCTCCCTCACATTCTCTGCGCTACGATCGTTGTTGGTGTCGAGAATATCGTCGTCGTCATTCGACACCAACAACGATCGTAGCGCAGAGAATGTGAGCCGGAGAATAGCCAGTCTGCGCGCTGGCCTGTGCGCATGCGTGCTGGAGCAAGTGGGGGAGAGGCGTGTAAAGATCATATTACAGAGGCTAAAGACCCCGTGTTTGAAAACCAAAACAACAATGGCTGGCGTTGAGGAATCTCAACTGTAGATTCATCCAATCTGATTGATGAAAACAACCGTTTAGCGGCCGAAAATGGATTTTGAGAAACTGCATTCCCGTTGCCCCGTCCGACGTTATTACATGGATATACTGGCTCGCGCTGGATTTTAAATTTCTTCTACAGGCCTCCGAACTACACCAAAGTGATCTCAGTGAGTCAAACTTCTTATAATATGTCGTAAATAAGGTCCAGGTTGTCAAAAACGAGCATTTTCCTTTAAGACAGGAGATGACAGGAGCAAGCTACAACTCGCATGCATTTATTCAGACATTGGAAATTTGTCTGCGACAGTGAAACTGTTGAGAAGTCGTTGGGTGTAAGGCCAGCATGAGGAGATTACTCTCCCGTTTCTCTCTCAACCTGTCAACTCATCTGAGAGGAAAACACAATTATAGAAAGACACGACTGAGAACACCTTTCCATATCCTGTTAACTTCTCTTAAAAAAAAACTAAAAACATCTCTTCTAAATTCTGACTGGCAGGAGACGGAGCAACAGGAACGTGTCCATCTGAGAACAGGAGAGGCGGAAACAAAATTGCACTTAATGATTTAGGTCTTCGACAAAACACTTAAATCTCTAGAGCCAGACAGACAGTGCCAGGCGGACGCTAACCTGAAGAAACCTTTAGAGCGTGAGGTAACTAGTTTTACTGTCAGGGTTCTGTTTACGGTGAATCCACTGGTTTGAATTAGGAACATAGACATTTAACCCTCAGCACAGAAGAAGAACAACAGAGGAAATGGTAAATGGACTGAATTTATAAATCGCTTTTATCCAAAGCGCTTCACAACGGTCTCTCATTCACCCATTCACACATACATTCATACACCAATGGCGGTAGCTGCCATGCAAGGTGATAGCCTGCACATTGGGAGTAATTTGGGGTTCAGTGTCTTGCCCAAGGACACTTCGATATGTGGACATGTGGACATGAGGAGCCGGGATTCGAACCGCCGACCCTACGTTCATTGGCTCTAACTCCTGAGCTACAGCGACAGTGAGGCACCTTGGATTATCTGTCGACCTTCCCAAAGGGAGCAGGGGAGCTCCATAAGTCACGCTGATATCAACGAGGGGAAGGGGCAGACAAGGGGTGCAGAATGCGATGCAGAATCGACTTAACACACACCTCCCCACCTGCCATCTCACAGGTGATTTACCAACCCAGATGACTCACTAACCCAGATTACTTACTAACCCAGATGACTCACTAACCCAGATGACTCACTAACCCAGATGACTCACTAACCCAGATGATTTACTAACCCAGATGATTTACTAACCCAGATGACTCACTAACCCTGATTACTCACTACTCACTAACCCCGATGATTTACTAACCCAGATGACTCACTAAACCAGATGACTTACTAACCCAGATGGCTTACTAACCCGGGTGACTTACTAACCCAGGTGACTTACTAACCTAGATGACTCACTAACCCAGATGACTCACTAACCCAGGTGACTCACTAACCCAGATGACTCACTAACCCGGATGACTTACTAACCCCGATGACTTATTAACCCAGATGACTCACTAACCCAGATGACTTACTAACCCAGATGACTCACTAACCCAGATGACTCAATAACCCAGATGAATGCTGCTCCGGTCACTGCATCGCAGAGAGGGTGGTGGTGATAGCTCTTCTATGTTTCAATAAGAAACTGAAAGTCAAGAACGTAAGTGATAAGGCTCATTTGGTAAGGATTGCTGTCCCATATAATAGTCTCCTGACTAGAGTGGTTACCCAGATAGCAAGCGGATCTGGGCCATATATGGGCCGGAACTAAGCCACAAGGGCCAGATCTGGCCTGTATATGGCCCAGATCCGCTTGCTATCTGGGTAGAATTAACGAATGGTAGTAAAGAAGAACGTCATGCCTAGTAGTATACATCAAGGTCAAAGACCCCCTCCGCACTTCACTCAAAAGGCTTTTGCCTCTTGCCAGGCCGCTATTGTTAATAAGAAATTGTTCTTAACGGCTTGCCAGGTTAAATAAAGACACAGGTGAAAAAAATCATTGTGGCTTTGTACTGTACTGTATACTGGCAAGTTCAGGGCGCTGAGCTGCTAGCGCTCCATAGCGCCTGGTTGCTGGCCCAGAACAGTATCTGGTTCTTCCTGACCACCATTGGGCCAAAACGGCCCCCACAGCCGCGGCCCAGAAGACCACCATCAGCTGTAGTTGTGTCATCAGCCCGCAGTGACACACAAGTCCTCCTACACAGCAGGGCCGACTGGCACCCAGACATCATTATCACAACTATTCTCAGGTCCTGAGCAAACTCTGGCCTCCCAAATGCCATTGTCCAATGGAACCTGCTGATACAATGATCAGCTTCCGCCATGGACAGAGAGAGGAATATGAAAAGAAGGATTGTTTGGTTTAGAGGACGTCTGGGAAAGACCAAGGAATGGGATGAAATACCCTGAGCTCTGTAGGCAGGTTTAGAAAAATCATACTGGCAAGACAGGGGGGGAAATAAGTAATCTACATACAGACACCTATTTCAAATTATACCAGCCAGAAAGAGGGGGGGGGGAGTAATCTACATACAGACAAACCTATTTAAAACCATAGTTGCCAGACGGAAGGGAAATAACTGTCATCTACATACTGACAAATCTATATAAAATCACACCGGCCAGACATAGGGGGAAATAAGTAATCTACATACAGACAAAACTATTTATCGTCTGTGACGGAATATAACCATAGGGTTTGAAAGTTCTGACGATGTCTTGCTCGATGTCTTGACAACTAGTTTTGAGTGTAAACTTACTCGGTAGTGTGAATAGAGACAGTAATTGTTGATTAAAGAATAGATGTTTTCTCCGGGAGACATCAAACATAAAAATGAATGAAAATGCTGTACTGGAGTCCTAATCTTAATTCATTTTGAATGTGTTGCATCTTCCTGTTTGTTTGAGACTATGAATAATACGAGTGGCTGTGTATGAGCTTACCCTGGCACACCATCAAGCCCTGAGAGAGAAGGAGAGAGAAAGATGAGAAAGAGATAGAGGCGGAGAGAGAGAAGGAAGAGAAACAGAGACAGAGAGAGGGGGTGGAGAGAGAGAAAGAAGAGAAACAGAGAGAGAGAGAGACAGAGAGGGGCGTGGAGAGGGAGAAAAAAGAGAAACAGAGAGAGAGAGAAGTAGGAGAGGAGTGTGTGAGGAGAGTGCTTAGTTGTTTTGGGGGTTATGTACTGTAGATGGCTGTACCAATACATTGATGTTGAATGTAAATACTGTACCAATACATTGATGTTGAAATTATGCTACTACAAAAACATTACTATCAATGTTATTAATGTTATCCAAATGGTCTACAGTTTACTCATGGGGTTTAATGTGATTAGGCCTTTTGCTTCCCCTCCTGCCACTTCTCCTCCCTCCCTCTCTTCATCGAGTCAGCCCAAACCAGACGCCACTGCGACACCTGCTGGTCACTCTGGGCGCTGCTCCGTCTGGATCTCAGGACCCGCTGGGCTAAGCTGCTGGGATCACAGCCCTTATCACTGGGCTAAGCTGCTGGGATCACAGCCCTCATCAGCCTCCAGTCCTCCATAATGACACAGCCACATCCATCAAACACACAAAGACTCAGTTTGGCATAAATCTGTCCAGAGGCTCTGATTGGTGCGCCGGCGCTCTCCGTCTCCATTCAAACATACGGGCCGCGTCCTCGTGAGGGAGAATGGATCCGTGTTTGACGGTTAAAGGTGCAAACAGAGTCGTGACACTTGCAAAGGTGGTTCAGCAGGCGCGCGGTGATGTACGGTCATCAGCGTTGGCAGGGGAGGATGTGGATGACCCAGACGGAGACTTTTAAAGTGTCAGTCAGAGACTCAAGTAATGTTGATAACGTGTTATAAATCATCTACAGATCATTTGTGAATCTTTAGTATATTTACAAATAATTTATGAATCATTTACACGTTTATAAATGATCTGTTAATGATTAGTTCATTATGAACAAATGATTCATAAATGCCTTATAACTATCATTATTATAAAGTGTTACCAATGCTTTTTATATATTATAAATTATTATTCTTATATACGAGACTTGGCGCAGGACAAAAATGTCCTTTGTTGAAGAAGTCCCTGTTCATGCACCCGCCAAGCCTAAGGGCATCTAAAAATTAACTTTACCAAAGTGATATTATGCTCAGCCATCTACAGTATCAGGCCATCCTGGAACGCTTTGCCAAATATGACTTACCCTCAGCTACACCCTGCTGGCATTTGGTACTATCTACTAGCCAAAACATCTCTAAACCACTGCCGGCACTCATTTCCTGTTAATACAAATAGCCAAATTAGATTCTGTTCTTTCAAAATGTCTGACCACGTTTCTCTCAGTCATTCAGACATTCAGTGTGGATTGACTTGGGTAAGACTGAGACACTGTATAGACCCAAGTAAGAGGATCCTTCAGTATTGTTGCCCTATAGGCCCTATAGGTATGTAGAGTACTGCTAAGTTGTGTGAGTTCAGAGCTGGACATGGAACTGGGGGACTGGCCTAACCCCATACATCAGCACAGAGCTGCAAAGACCTTCATTTCATTATCATAGCTATATATAGATCCGCACCGTATAGACAATTTTGAAGGCCAGAGAAATGACGGTCCCGAACGACCAGACCAGAGGCACAACCCAACGAACAGGCAGACACAGAGGAAGGGGTAAAGCCGTAGGCACGTTTATTTACAGGAGGGAAATAATAAAATAAGAAGGTCACTGCCACTGACTAAGGAGAAAATAACCTAATGTAGGGGCATGTTTGTGTGTGTAATGTAAATGGGATGTGAAACCAAATGTTGGATGCATGTATGTACAGTAGTGTGAGTGAGAATCCAGTTTTGAGAACATGGTGTGATATCTACCGGGGGAAGACTGGACGTGCTGACCGGAGGAGGGGGGGGGGGGGGGTGCGTCAAGGACGACGCAGAGGGAATCCCGGGAGAGCGAGGCTGTGCGCTGGGTATGTACATCGAGAGCGGAGGCTTCTTGTAGCTGTCGGCGAGGTTGACTGGCGCAGGTGAGGGCTGGCCCAGTGAGGGCTGGCTGTAACATCTGTTTGTGGCATCGTCAGAGATGGGGGATGACAACAAACCCACATCAATCTGCCCCAGAGACCCAAGACCTTGAGGGTGCAGACCTATCGAATATTCAAAGGGTATGGATCTGGAGCTGCGGGAGCAGAGCAGCACAGATCAATACCAGGGTCGACAGTCCTACCAGGCAGCAGGAGAGCAGCACAGATCGATACCAGGATCTGCAGTCCTACCAGGCAGCAGGAGCGGGAGTGGAGGGAGTCCTTCATGTGTCAAAAGGCCAATCATTGATGTATGGGAGTATGTAAGTACGGGAGACAGTGTTTGATTGGTACCAATCAAATGATGAGTGTCTGCAAACAACTGTGTATCTTAGGCGGGCTGCTGGATAAAGAAAAATAAACTGGTTCAGATTATCACTTACGACTGTTTGCAATGGTTTGAGTTTCTGTTCCAGCAACGTTTGGGGGCATCTTAAATACACCGTCTCCAGGGCTAGCCTTGGATATGAGTTGGGGTTTTCTTTGAAGCATGGTGAGGGAGAGGAGTCCTGAATCAGATATCTGTTTGTGATGAATAATGCATGGGGCTGGACCTACAGTATATCACTATGTAACCCTTCCGTTACCTTCACATTCACAAAGTGAAGAACTTCTCTGTCTGACCTTCCTCTCATCTCCCCCAGAGAGCTAACGCTAACAGTTGGACATCACTGGCTTCCTTTAGCAAGGATTTATGTGTGAGTGACAGAACAACGAGGTACAGGTGAGAGTTTCCCTGGAAACAAATGCTGCTTTGCCAAATAATTACAACCAACTTCTTCCGTGCTTTGTGATGAATGGGTGTGGGGTCTTTTCTCTTTGTTTACTGAGGGAAAATTGGAAATCCTAGACTCGTCTACGTTGCCTTGCCGTTCTAAAGAACCTGCTCTCCATCACCATCTACACCTTTCTGTGTAGCCAGGAAGGGAACATGTCTGGGGCTCACAAGGTGAAACAACACCTCAAGGGTTTTAATCTGTGAGCATAATGAAAACCATCCACATAAATGACTGGTGTTAGTGGATCAGGGGGGAGAAAACATCTTAATTACCGGCTTGTCTGGTGCAGCGTGACACTGTGTTGTTATCGGGTTGGACAGACGTTTGATCCACAGCAGAAGCCAGGGAGTGAGAGAAGTCTGTTATTGAATAAATGTCTGTTACTATTACCACTGCCTTCACACCATATGTCAATCACACCAAAGACATCCCTGAACAGCGGCTCGCGCTCACTCTCGCTTTTATAATGCAATGTATCCAGTGACTGACTTTCAAACCATAGAGTGTCTACTGTGAGCAGCATGCCCAATGAGCCCCCATGAGAGGGCCTGTGGTACAAAGTATTGAGTGACTCTTACAGAGACTGAGATCTTCAACAATAGGCCTACTCAACTGCTTCTAGAGAAAGATGAATATGAGAGCTGATCTGATGAGACGTGCTGCGGAGATTAAAATACTCTCCACTCACGAGATGAAGCAACATCAAATCATATCCCTCTCAGCACAGACTAGTGTTTCCCCTACTATTGCATTGGAGGGGCGGCCCGCCCCTCTTGAAAGACCCAAAAAGTCAAAAATAGTGGACATTTAGATCACTAACATTTCTATCATAAGTGAATAGGGTTTGACATAGCGAAAATTAGCATCGCCTCTAGCGGACATTTTCTGGTTGGGAGTGAGAAATGGTGAAAGGAATTTTTTTTTTCTGTTGATGTAGCTAGCCAAGTAATGCAACCAGTTTACTGTTTAAACCACTGTTTACTGATGTTAGTAACTTTGTAGGCTAGCTAGGCTATGTGTTGTGGACTAAATTGTTTGCATTCAAGCCTCAATTACTGTAGTCTCCGATGAGTCTCTGAATTCAATTAGTTCACATCCCATTTAGGCTATGCATTTTCAGCAATTCTTCTGCGATTTCTCTGCTCAGCATTCACACACAATTTCTGCAGGAAAAGTATTTTTTCTAGTAATATGTTTTTGTGTTGTAAATAATTATTGATATTATCGCACAGGCCAGCGCGCAGACTGGCTATTCTCCGGCTCACATTCTCTGCGCTACGATCGTTGTTGGTGCCGAGAATATTGTCGTCGTCATTCGTCAGCAACAATCCGATCGTAGCGAGAACAGAGAATGTGAGCCGGAGAATAGCCAGTCTGCGCGCTGGCCTGTGCGCATGCGTGCTGGAGCAAGTGGGGAAAGGCGTGTAAAGATCATATTACAGAGGCTAAAGACCCCGTATTTGAAAACCACAACAAGGCCTCGCGTTGAGGAATCTCAACTGTCGATTCATCCAATCTGATTGATGAAAACAACCGTTTAGCGGCCGAAAATAGATTTTGAGAAACTGCATTCTCGGTGCCCCGATCACCGTCATTACATGGATATACTGGTTCGCGCTGGATTTTAAATTTCTTCTACAGGCCTCCGAACTACACAAAAGTGATCTCGGTGAGTCAAACTTATTATGTAGTAAATAAGGTCCAGGTTGTCAAAAACGAGCATTGCCCTTTAAGGGGTGTCATGGCATGTCATGATTTTTTTATGAAATGCGTGTCATAACAATCCAATGTCAGGTTCCTCTGCATCTACTTTAAACTAAACTATTCCACAGATTTTTTTAAATTTTGTATGTGTATTTGCGAAGATATTGGTCTTCTTTCCCATGTTTTTTCACTGCACCGGCAGCAATGTTTCCTATCACTGCCTCGGTTCACAAAGCATTGTGTGAGTTTTCATCTACCCCTCAGTTTCAAGTCAGCATCTGAAAACCCTTGGGCCGTGTCCGAATGTCCATACTACATGCTACATACTATATAGTACATACTGCAACTTGCCTACTACATGCTATTTAGTACATACTACTCCACGAAAACATGTTTAGTATGCGAGATAAATGTAGCATGCTACTCGAGTCATCCAGTGAAAGTGACGGGCTCCGGCTCGCATACGGTTCATGTTAAACTTACAATAATATTGAGCTTGCCAGGCATTGGAGTTGGTCATCAAACAGGCTCAATCCTCACCTTTCTGTATAATCCAAACTGTGGAATGGCTGTGATAATAGTCCACAAAATGTTCTTCCTTTGCCTCGTTTAGCACCAGCTGCAACACTCTCCTCCAAATTCATTATCTCCGTTAGCAGGGCTAACGTTGCACTCAGTAGTTTGTGCTCATTATTATTATTGGGGTTGGTGAGAAGCTTGTGCAGTGGATGGGTTCTTTTGGGGGAGTTAGCTGTTGGATTGTTATGCTTATTATGCTAGCCAGCTAGTTCCCAAGCTGCCAATAGTTAGCTCAATTTTGATATAACTACATCTGCTAAAAAAAAACAAATTTCCACCGACAGATTTAGCTACAATGTCCACGAACATTTAAGCTAGGTTGACAAATTACTGTCACCTCAACTTCCACCAATTTTAACAAACCGGAAACTCTACGGTGACGTGCCGTGGCGTTTCACTCAAATCGCCATCTTGTTTCCGGAATAGCATCCTCTTGATGCCTGCTACATTTTTGGGGTAATTTAGGGAATATGTAGTACATACTATATAGTACACCTGCATGTAGCAGGCAAAATATTTATGTAGCATGCTGCATCTGGCGTACTATATAGTATGTACTGCATACATAGTATGGACATTCGGACGCACAGGTTGAAATGAACCAGAAACCTCCTCAAAGTCGTGGAAGTGTCCTGTTTCAACACCGCGCTGCACCCGCACACTCCACCTGAACACTCCACACACGTCCACATGAGCAGGCGGCTGAGCACAGCCCTGCAGACAGGGGCATGACGAAAGGCTGGGCTCTGATGCCCCCCCACCCATACAAATGCTGACAAGAGAGAGTGAATGCACCCATGCAGGCATTAAGTCAGATGGGATTCTGTAACCTTCAAATACAGCTGATTTACTTTGTCCTGCACCATCTCTGTCATTCGCTGTAAGGGTTAGGGTTAGTCTGGTAAGTCTGTTGTAAGTGTAGAATCTCTCAGGACACTTAAATGGATTTTGGTTTTGGTTTTTAAATGTCTTCATCCCCTCACATATGGAGGTTTGTACCTCAGCCCAGCCAAGAGAGCAAGGGGAGTGTCATACTGTCGTCTGCTGACTGTTCTCATTACTGGGCTGTGTGAGACAGGCCTCCCAGCAGAGAGCTACCAATCAGGAGCTCCGTCTCAGGCCTCCCAGCAGAGAGCTACCAATCAGGAGCTGCGTCTCAGGCCTCCCAGCAGAGAGCTACCAATCAGGAGCTCCGTCTCAGGCCTCCCAGCAGAGAGCTACCAATCAGGAGCTCCGTCTCAGGCCTCCCAGCAGAGAGCTACCAATCAGGAGCTCCGTCTCAGGGCTGTTAGCAGCGCTGGCCTCGGTCCTCTCACAGGAGAGGGAAATCTAAATTAAATTCTGGACCTTGAGGGGTTTATTTTGGCCACATGTGACACACAAACACGTGAGTGAGGGTGACACAGCACACACAACACACACATACAAGTTGTCGGTGGTCGCTGGTGGAAACTGCATTTCTCCCATCCAAGCTGTCCTCCTCCAGGGGCAGCCGGGAGCAGTGGGCAACCATCACTCATGGCGCCTGGGCTAATACCATGTGTTCTCTGCACGAGAAATACAATCTATACAATATAAGCTTACACACTGAACTTACACACCAAGTTCACACACTGAACTTACACAATGAACTTACACATTGAATGTACACATCTGGACTAAAGCATCTACATGGTGTTATGTGTCTAATACCATTCTGATATCACAATGCCCTTATAAGTACAGTCTAATCTTTAGAGGTACCGTAATTTAAAAGCATCAGTCTTCAAAGTAAGCTATGGCCTAAAATAGAGAAGGGGTCAATGTACCCTTTTACAAAATACATACATTTGTCTCTGAAATCTATACTGTCGCTACTTAGGCCATAACAACAATGGCCTACCTCCGAGAGCAATTTTTTCTTGTTAAGAATTGTACCCTGAACAGGCCTAGCTGTAGCCATAAGGTATTTTTTGGCTGGGCACACAGGAGTACCTCAGGATAGGAATGCCATGAAAAGCCATTCGGGGAGCCTTTCATGTACCCCTTTGATTAATTCTCCATGAGCATGTGATTCCTCCTGCCTCCTGCCACAGAGCATGGAGTTCACATCAAACCCACTAGCTTCTAATGTTTTAATGAGCTACAAGACAATTATACAACAGGACAGCTATACAACAGTCGGAGTGCCATCAAAGCCCGCAGGATCATCAAAGATCCCCGTCACCCCAATAACAGCCTTTTTCAGCTGCTGCTCTCTTGCAAACTGTAACACAGCCTAAAGGCCTGGATCTGCAGGCTCAGACAGTTTATTCCATCAGGCAGCCGGACTCTTGAACATTGGACATTAATGGCCTGTTTCCTGCTGAACTGTGTAACTCACACAAGAGTAACGAGGAATGATCAGGGAGAGGACTGATCGTTACTCAACTATATTTTGTCCTCCATTGCAATCGGCTTGCTGATGATGACTGGTTGTCATTGTTAGTTTATGAAGTTTAGTGTGTAATTTCAGTGTGTAAGCTCAGTGTGTAAGTTCAGTCCTGCTTGCCCGCCACCCTGAGCCTGGAAGCCAGACTGAAAAAATCCCTTTAGTGATACAGCCTGGACTTCTAGCCTCCCAGAGCGATTTCAGTGGGCGGGAGTACTTGCTTTGACAGAACTCCTTCAGCCAATCAGCTTAACAAAATGTTCGACAAAATCCAGTCAGAAGAACGGCAAAAATTATTTTCCGCCGAGAAACTCTGCTAGTGCATACTGTACTCTGGTTCTTGTTTAATTGTTGAGTCTATTTCTGCATTTATTCTATTAACGTTAACATTACCGCTCGTTGCTTCGGGAGACGCCATAGCCTACTACTTTGCCAGTGGCCTGTATTTCACATCATCAGCTACGGGACCCAATCAGAGGCTGCCTCCCCACTGGGGGGCAGAACTGTAGTCCCTGATTGGCCTGGTTACATTGTAATTTCTGGAAATCAACGTGGTTGGGAAAAGGTCCAGACTATTTTGCCAAAGGGACTTTTTTTTTGCGAGAAAGTTTGGCTTCCGGGCTATATAGTCTGGAGGCATTTAGTCAGAAGAGACTGCATCAGTGCCTCCCCAAGAATGAGAGGTGCTGTCAGCCTCCCTCTGAGGAACCAGAGGCCAGTGTTGGGTGCCATCAGGCTCCCTCTCAGAGGACAGCTGCATTTCCTAGAGGCCACCACATACCTCTCCGTGCCAGCTCCTGTCACTCTGCATAGCGCTCTGATGCCCATCAGCTCTACAGCTAACACTAGAAGCTGTTCAAAGCAAAACCGACCCCAGTCATCATAATGTTTTGCTTCGGATTCACTTGCTACTTTTGAGGTCTGGTTACTTGGCAAACGGCAGGGTTCTGCTTCTTCATTCTAACCTTGTTTGCAGAGTGAAGCCAATAATCTCCCTAAATCACAGCCCTGGCGCTGCCGTAGTAACGGTCATTATGGTGGCCATTGCACCCCGCCTCTCTCTGTCTCGCCCAGTAAAACTTCGAGCAAAATTACTCCATTTCACAGCCAAACAACAATTTCATGGCTGGGCAGTTGCAGAATAATTACACATGGCCCCCAGTAGGGCAATCGATCAGCCCTCTGCACTGCTCTGAGAAACAAGGCCCTGTTCCTGAGAGCTGGCTTCTCACAAAACAAACGAAAGCATTGCCACTGAAAGCTTTTCAAAACTGCTATTGGCCAAAAGACAATGGCAGACGCAAGCACACTTTGCTGATACAGTCTGACATTGTAAACAGGATGTGGCTATTCTCTGCCACCCAACCTCCTTCTCTGGCTAAAGAGGCTAGTCATTAAGCTAGGGCTTGTATTGAAACAATACAAATAATTGCAAGGACCACTGCCAGATGTATATTGAGAGGTAATCAATATCCCAGCAAACACTCATCTTTGAGAGTTGTTTCAAGTATGATGATTCAGATGTGGACCCATCTCCGAGAAGAAGTGAGAACGATAGTCGAGGGTGAAGGAAGTATTGATGAGAGGTGCCACTGAGAGATGACTCACCGTGAGCAGACGACAGGAAGGTCTCTGGATCAGTGAGGCAGGTCTCTTGGGCGGTGAGAGGTCTCTGGGGAGGTGAGGCAGGTCTCTGGACCAGTGAGACAGGTCTCTGGGGAGGTGAGGCAGGTCTCTGGGGAGGTGAGGCAGGTCTCTGGGGAGGTGAGGCAGGTCTCTGGGGAGGTGAGGCAGGTCTCTGGGGTGGTGAGGCAGGTCTCTGGGGTGGTGAGGCGCTTCACGCCCCCATGCTGGGCTGGAGCCCTGTCGATTCCCCTCCAGCGTGGACGGCCAGACAACAGCTGTACACACAGGCAAGCACAGAAAGAAGACAATCAAACTCAAAGAAGGTTGTGCAACAGGCGAGTACTAACAAATATTGGAGCACAGTGGACACATCTTTGTTTGGACCTGAGTACATTAGCATTCACGTCCTGAGAGAGGTTACACAGTATTATATTCCCCTCAGAGTCCATAATAACTTTTAGTCGTGCAATCACTAATGGTAAAATGGTAAATGGACTGCACTTACAGTATATACTATAGCGCTTTCATCCAAAGCGCTTCACAATGGCCTCTCATTCACCCATTCACACACACACACATCCACACACCAATGGCGACACCTGCCATGGAAGGTGCGAGCCTGCTCATTGGGAGCAATTTGGGGTTCAGTGTCTTGCAACCAAGGACGCTTCGACATGTAGACAGGAAGAGCCGGGATTCCAACCGCCAACCTTACAATCATTGAACAACCCGCTCTATCACCTGAGCCACAGCCGCCCCTAAACTAAACATTGTGCTGTAGGAATAAAGTGATAAATGTACAGTAGGTGTAGTCACCCTGACTGGGGATGGCTTGACATACTGTGCTGCATCAATAACTATACATCAAGTCATTCAGCATTATGTGACATTACAGTAAAATGTTTGAGATGGAGAGACAGGTGGGGCTTGAGACTTCTGCAATTTCCGTGTGACAGGTGAGGCTACAGTACATTCTCTATTTGTTTTATTTGTTGTATTTTTTATCTTATCTGTTAGCTCTCTTAGCATATCTTTGTCTGACGGTTCTCTTCGTCTCTCACTAGGATGACCTGAAAAGACTCACGAATGACCAGTGAGAGGAACAGCAGAGCCTGTGAGAAAGTAGTCAGCATTCCACCACTAGGAACTATAGAAACATATTGTCAACATCCCCGACCTCATCCCACACAGCCTTGCTGCCGAAGGTCCCTGCACCAAACTCAACAACCTAGTGAGGTCCTGTCCTCACCAACCAGTGTAGCTGGCTGGCTGCTTAACACCCTCTTCAAGCACTCGCCTTAGAACAAAATGGAATGCCGTGCATGAGGGATGAATGCCACTGGTGCACAATAGGGCTCTTCAGACAAACACTGGCTCACAGTAATCGAGCCATACACACACACACACACACACAATTTGCGGGTGTCGCCTGTGGAAATTGTTCCCTGCATTTATCCCATCCAAGCTATCCTCCTCCAGGGGCAACCAGGAGCAGTGGGCAGCCATGGGCACCAAGTCCAAGTTTTGGTAGAGCATCTGTTCTTCTGCATGTTTTTTGTATTGGGTTCTTACAAACATAGGGAGAACATGCATACTCTGCACAGAAAGGCCTGGAAACCTTCTTGCTAGGTACTAGGTAGTGCACCACTGTGCCACACGTGAGCAGGGTTTTAGGGTTCAGTGTCTTGCTCAAGGATACTTTGGGACAGCTGGGAAAGCTGGGATTGAACCCGGGACCTTGCGATCCCCAGCCAGCCGCTCTACCTCCCGAGCTACGTGCCACCCCAATGCTTTATCAATGCTTTAGAGTTTTAGACTAGGTTGGCACTAGGAGTTTCAGACTAGGTTGGCACCACAGTACCTTAATGAAGTCTTGCTTAAGAGCAAAATAACAATTGGGAGGCGGAGAAACCATGGAGAAGGACTTTCGGTCGGCACCAAGGTGTTTCTGGAAGACCATCCGACACCTCAGGAAGGGAAAGCGGACCATCCAAGCTGTGTACAGCAAGGATGTGACACTGCTGACCTCTACTGAGGAGGTTGTCGAGCATTGGAAGGAGCGCTGTGAGGAACTCCTGAACCCGACTAACCCACCCTCTACGATCAAGGCAGAGCCGGAAGATGATGGGGGGTCATCATCAATTTCCCTGGAGGAGGTCACTGAGATAGTCAAACAACTCCACAGTGGCAAAGCCCCAGGGACTGATGAGATCCATCCAGAAATGCTGAAGGCGCTGGGTGTTGAGGGGCTGTCTTGGTTGACACGCCTCTTTAACATTGCGTGGAAGTCCGAGTCAGTGCCAAAGGAGTGGCAGACTGGGGTGGTGGTCCCAATATTCAAAAAAGGTGACCAGAGGGTGTGTGCCAATTACAGAGGCATCACATTGGAAAAAGGCAGGTACTTTCAAAACTTCTTGGCAGGTGATAGGATGAATCTGTCTATCACTGTCTATCACGCACTAACTTCAACTGCTCCTCGCTGTCGTCACCCCTAAACCCGCCCAGCGTAGCTGTTTTTCTTCATAAAACGCTAATTGGAGAGATCGTTTTCCGATCTGGCACAAACGAATCAGTCGGAGAGTATCCAGATTGATGTGCGAGAGAAACAGAATGTGAGCTTGTGAGATCAGGATGGTCTCATGAGGCTAAGTTAGCTTGGCAAAATCAAGAGCGAATTTTCTCTCCCCCTGGAATTCAAGGTGAGATTCTTATCATCTGTTCTCATTCAGTATTTAAAAAGGCAACAGTGAGCTCACTGTGAGGAAAAAGTTAGAGAACAATAGTTGGATGAGTTACGTCCCCTGCAGACAGATTGACTCAGTCACAGCGGACCTTCTGAGTCAGCCATGTCCATGTGCTTAATATAGTCGCGCGGCAGCGTTGGAGGGTTTGGGGGCGCCGTAGCTCCTGGCGCAGGGGGGATCGAGTTGCTTTGGCCAGGACAAAGCTCTCAGTCCTGAGCAATACTCTCCTATCTACCTGCTGTCAGCATTTGGGCACAAAACATGTTCAGGTATGTAAACCACTGCCAAAGCAGCACCATGACAACGCCTTCAAGGTCTCCCACTCCCAGCAGTCTCCCAGGTGACTACCAGGACATGAGAGTCCCAGCAGTACAGGTGACTAGCAGGAGATGAGACAGTCCCAGAAGACTACTAGAGAGCCCCAGCAGCCAGGCAGTTTTCTGACAGAGGGGCTGAACTGAAAGGCAGAGTGTCAGGCTGTGAAGACGCCTCGTATCATTATTTACAGAATCAAAGGAGGGCATGGGAATGTGTTGAGATGCCTTTGGAGAATACTCACCTCATTAGAGGGATTCAGCATAGTCATCCTCCACACCAGGCTGTTTCCCTGTGCTGTACACGTTGTGAGGAATGTAAGGAACACCTCTGCTGCTTTCACACCATGTTAAATCTTATGATTCCTGTGAGACAGATTGGTGCTACCAAGTATGCAGCTACTGTTTGACAGTGCTACATGCCTTGCCTGTTTGCCTTCCAGATCTGAGGAGATGGCTCTGGTCAGGATGAAGGGGACCAACAAAACAAACAGACAGACAGTAAAACAGACACACAACACACAGACAGTCAAACAGATAGACAGACAGAAAGACAGACAGACAGAAAGTAAAACAGACAACAGACAGACAGACAGTAAAACAGACAGCAAGTAAAACAGTCAGAAAGTCAGGCAGATAGACAGACAGACAACAGAGAGTCAAACAGACAGTCAGTCAGTCAAACAGTCAGTCAGTCAGTCAGTCAAATGGACAGACAGACAGGAAGACAGACAACCAGACAGACATACAGTCAAATAGACAGAAAGCAGCCAGTCAAACAGACAGTCATATAGACTGGCTAACACTGTGTTGGCAGAAGCCCCTACATTACTTCCAGACAGACAGTCAAACAGAGAGACAGTAAAACAGACAGACAGACAGACAGACAGACAGACAGACAGACAGAGTCAAACAAACAGACAGACAGACTGACAGACAGAGTCAGTCAGTCAAACAGACTGTTAAACAGACAGTCAAGCAGACAGACAGATAAACTGAAAGACAGTCAGACAGACTATCCCAGCTGAGCCTTGTATTATTTCCATGACAGTTTACTTGGCTTCGATGACAGTTCATTTCTATGACTGCGCTTCCTGATGAAATAGCATAACGCATGCTCTCAGGGAAATGAATCAAATCATCCCAGAGGAGGACACCTATCCTTTACAGAAAAACATCGCGCATTTTCAGCACTGATAACATTCAGAGAGACACTCACAGCGCTCCAACTGGTGAATACGCTCAGAAAAGGCACACCAGACCCTCTTATACCTGATGGACAGTGTGCTGGACAGTAGGCCTAGCTAACACTCAAACATTAATTCCGAACACTTCCCCCCATTCCACAACCCTACCATTAATTCTAAACACTTCCCTGTTCCAAGACGTAATGATTTGACAGATGCAATGCTGTGGATAAATATAATATTTATTTTTTACCATTATCTATATAGGGAAAAGGCTTTGGAGACCTGGGTCTGTTTTTTAAATGTACGCTGGGAATACATACATGAAATAAATGTAGCAGCAAGAATACACAAGCAAGAAAGTACAACACAAGTATGCAGCACTATGGAAAGTCATATCCTGGTTCTGTACATCCTTCGTACAGTCGTTCAGACACCATCCTCTTAATGTAAAGTTAAAAACAACTATGTTGTTCAGAAAGTAGTTCAGACACCATCCTCTTAATGTAAAGTTAAAAACAACTATGTTGTTCAGAAAGTAGTTCAGACACCATCCTCTTAATGTAATTTAAAAACAACTATGTTGTTCAGAAAGTAGTTCAGACACCACCCTCTTGAAATGCCCCACAGGGGTCATGCAGGGACTCCAGCTTCAGCGTGTCCTGAACACAACTCAAAGCAGATGGTCTCCGCTCCCTCTAGAACAGAGGTTGCAGGTGGGGGGCATCTCTAATGTTAACCAATATTCATTAAACTTTCTTTACCATGGAGAGGCTTTATTTATTCATTCATTTATGTATCCTTTTCTTTGGGGTGGGGCCAAAGCTTTTTTCAGCCTCGTGAGACCACCCGAACCTCGTGAGCTCACATCCTGTTCCTCTGCACCAATCAGCCTGGCACAGGTGCTGATGGGTGTCAATCAGAATTATTAGCAGGGGATTGGATCAAACCAACTACGTTACCCAGCAGAGCTTCTGAATGCAGAGCTTCCTAATGCCGTCGGGTGAAGCACGAAAACATTTTCACCTGGGAAAAGTCTTGAATTCAGTTATTTGCTGTTCTTTCAATAAATGTATGGCCACCTGTATTTCTGATTGAAGTCCTGCTTTGCAGCATCAGCACCAGCCTCAAGGGCGGTGCCATTTTTATGATTTTCATCATCAACTAAACTGGACGCTGATTGGACACACAACACACAAACGGATTGCTTTTGAGTGTTGCCAGACTGATCCATGTAAAGAAACAGAATGTGAGCTCCAGAGATTAGGGTGGTTTTACGAGGCTAAGGTTTTTTAGGCCTTGCCTATGTTTTGAACTAATGGGCAATAATACGCTACTTTTTGGGCCAGCTGTGGCTCAGTGGGAGAGCGGGTCGTCCAATGATCGTACAGTGCAGTTCGAATCCCGCCTCCTCCTGTCCACATGTCGAAGTGTCCTTGGGCAAGACACTGAACCCCAAATTGTTCCAAGTTCTTGCATGGCAGCTGCCGCCATTGGTGTGTAAATGTATGTGTGAATGAGTGAATGAGATGCCATTGTAAAGTGCTTTGGATAAAAGTGCTATATAAGTGCAGTCTATTTACCATTTCAACAATATCCCGCTTCAGCACTAGATTATGCTCTTAGTCACTTGTTTAGAAAGGAGATGCACTTGTCAGTTCTGGCAAGTAGAAGAACACTGACTACATTAAATGCAATTATTGTAAGTCGCTTTGGATAAAAGCGTCTGCTAGATCACAGTCAGTAATCCCCTCAGGATCAATAAAGTATCTATCATTATGAGGAAGTGTGTCTGACCGTTTGAGTGGTACTGTATGTATGTATCATTTCATTTCATTCCCCATCTGGAGCAGTGTCTGTCTGGGCCTGGGCTGAGTTTCCCAGAGGCATCGTAGCGCTACGGTGAACGCCGTAGGTAAACTCTGGGATGCCTCTGGGAAGCGCAGCCCTGATCACTCCCCATGGGGAGATAAGCACTGAAAAACTAACTTGTTTAGGGCTGATCTGCAAAGACGTGGCTGCTGCTGTCCACTCTAGCATATTAAAACAAAGATGCGAGTGAGTGGTAGGAGAGAGAGAGAGAGAGAGAGAGAGAGGGGGGAGGTGGGGGGGGGTCTCTGAGGGGATGTGAGCTCAGAAGATGATTGTCTTTTGCACAGCCCAGGTGACTCTGGGGTGACTAAGAAGTGATTCCCATCCTCATATAAAAACCATGAGAACCATTCACCTTATTTTGCAAGAGCGTAGCCTGACTGTTTGTGTTTCTTCCTCATCAAATGTCTATCAAACCATACCGTAAGACCAAGCAGCAATACCACATCTTGCATCATAGTCAGAGAATAAGAAGTGGACAAAGTACCTCAATGTATGAAGTATCTTCACCTTCTGAACAGGCATTACTTACATGTTTTTGTTGAAACTGTATTACAAGCCTGAACACTGCTAAACTGTATAGCATGACGTTCAAGCCTCTGAACACACTGACTAGACAACTAAAACTAGACAAATCCAGTTCATCCCAGCAATAAAGCACAGTAGCATATAGAACCCACCCCAAAGCTAGACTCATCATCCTTATGGAATAACCAACTCATCCTTATCTCTAGGTTAAAGAAATGCATCCTGTCATTTGTTTATTGACAGTGATCAGTTGACAACAGGTCCCATAATTTCAATGCAGAGCCATCTGGCAAGCGTTGATGCAGAAGATGTAAATCAAGAATAGCGCGATAATTGTCAATTCCACATGAGTGCGTAAATCACCAGCTGGCTATTGTAAAGATAGACGAATCCAAACGCGTGCAAAAAAAGTCTGCTATTCAAATAAAGGCTACGGTACCTTTCTTGACTTTTCTTCAGCTTCCCTGAACGAGGCTGCGAGGCAGTTTGGCTGCAGTCGACTCTAGTGAAATTAGGCTATTCGCTTATTCCAACGCTCTGTCAAAACATATTTCCATCTTTCGTATGCCTTCTGCCATAAGATGACTGGGTTAAAAGTAGCCTAAGCTACTTTGAACCAAATAATGAGAATTCGAATCAAATCCGTGAATGCGTGGTACCACCGCCGGAACTTCACCACCCAAAATGTGATAAGCGCTGCACTCTCTGGATTCTTAGCAGTAATGACATGTGTGCTTCATAGCCTGCTTCATAGCCGCGATGTGGAGCACTAGCACGCCTATGGGAGCGTGTCTATGGTCCCACAGCCCAATGGTAATTCTTATTATTATAAATCAATCAATCAATCAATCAATCAAAGCTTTATTTGTATAGCGCATTATTGTATTATTAGGGGCCAAGCCCTGAAAGGACGAGGACCCTATTGTTATTGGTAGGATTCACTATTATTATTATTCTGACAGCTAACTCTGTGTGTGATTGGTCAAAAGTTTTCAAGTTTGTCACACACCTTGGAAAACTAGGCTCCAAGAAATATTGCATCGATTGGCCATATGGTGGCGCTATAGGAACCATTCTAATTCACAAAGTTTGAATGGGAATATCTCATGCCCTGTATGAATTACAGACTTGAAACTTTGAACAGACATTGTCTCTCCTCATAAGGAACAAATTTGCTTCAAGAACCCATAACTTCCAGTTATATACATTTTCCGCCATTTTTTTGTTTTTTTTAAACGCTTAAAATCGAACCTGTCCTACAAATGTATGAAACACACGCAATCTAGGGACCGATATCTACAGGACTATAAAGGCCGATTTTTGAAAAGTTACAAAAATATGCCTTTATGGGGCAACTCAGTTTGCAGAGTTTGATGCTTGGGCAGGGCTTATTACATAAAGGTGTATAATGTCTCAGTGGATAGACCAAACACCACAAAAAATAGCCCACAGGGAGCAGAGGGAACTAAGAGCGGTGTCAAACAAAAAGAAAACATCCCTACCTAAACCTACCTAGCTTACCTAAGGGAATTAAATTAAATAAAAAGTAAAACACGAAAATGCAAATATCTTTTAATGTGAGCTTTGCTTCGGAAAATTGATTGCGGTAATGTGATATACGTTGGGTGACTAGTTTAAGGAGATCAAATCATATTTACACCAGTATGGTCCTTTAAGTGTAGACACACGAGTGAGTTGCATTGACCTTGAGTGGCGGCCATGTTAAATTGTGTGTATTGACCTTCATAGAACGTGGAATTTAGCATTATAAGCCATGTTATAAGTTTATTTACATATACAACGGCTGATATCAAAGTTTCGGGTATAGCTCGAGATATAGCTTGTCGCCACTAACACACTCAATGGATCCATAGGCTACTGTAGGTGCAGACAAAATCCCTCAAAAACACTATAAACTCTCTTTTTCAAAGACAGGAAACTCACTGAGTGGTCACTGGTGTCCGTTGATGTTCTGGCAAAAAAAAAAAGCCAAAAAGCATGCTTGCCAATTACAATGCCCTTTAATGTCCATTGCATAACATCCATATAATAGCACAATTCTTAAGTCAATTAGTCAATAAGTCAATTATTAAGTAACCAAACAGTCTCTTTATTCTACTTTTGATTAGAAACCATTTTACAACATAGGTACAGAAGTTATAATGTCCAACTCAGCTGCTCTTTCTCATGGCAATCAGTTCTTCGAGCTTTGTGTATTGTGTTGATGATGGCTATGTATTTTGTCAAGAATACAACTCAAAATAACCGATTTGTAATGACATAAATGCATTCAATTTGAATGGATGACTGGCATTCTGGCCTCAAAGTAATATTACAGGAGAACTAGTCCTGGTTATGTGCATAAGCGTCACATGGGTGAAATCTCTGATGCTCCTCACAGAGATTCCTGTGATGTGACTCAGTTCCTCCACAATCTAAAACAAAAAAGTAAATCATTACATAATGCATTATCCCAGTCAAACCGTATTCCAGAATTTGCAATTGTAGATACACTCATCTGTTGAAAAGAGTTCTGTTAAAGACTAGTACCACCACCAATAGGCATTTTCAGCTTGACCCCCTCTGTCATAGTACTGTGAGAGAGCTACGTTTGGATGTCTCATTCACCTGTTCCCACATTGTGACACTGAGGATGTACGTGGCAACAGCAATGACTCCAACACCAAGGAGCATGCAATCTTCAGTTACAGTCACAAACTTCTCTCTGTTCACACACAGGAGGACACAGGTTCAGGTACCATAACTACTAAACATTACCCTGTCCACGGCTCATATGCAAAAGACTTTCTGATGGCCAGTTGGTCATTGTTTTCCTTGCAATGGTGTCATAAAGATTACAAGGTGTGATTTCATTGGTTGTCCTCACAGCAACTGAGTTTGAATTATAACAGTTGATGGTTGGGTATTAAAGGGAATGTAGACCATTCTGTCTCCTCTCTTCTTCCTGTCGTCCTTTTTCTCTTTGTCCATTCTACCCTGAGCTCTCTCTCTCTCTTTGTCCCTTTCTTTCTCTGTCCCTCTCTCTCCTCATACAGTAGGCCTCGACAATGAGCTCTCTCTCTCTCTGTTCGTCTCTCTCTTTCTCTCTGCCCCTCTCTCTCCTCAGGTCTTGGCCATGAGTTATCTCTCTCTCTCTGTCTCTCTCTAATCTCACTTCACAATGGTAGAGTAGGGTAGGATCTAAATCTTCAATTTGTAATGTGCTCCTTGTAATTGATTAAACTCATTTGCAATGTAATGAATAGACATTTGATTTAACATCACATTGGCCATTGTTGCTCTAGTTTAACCCATGATCAACTACTTTTTGCACATTGTTGTAATGATAATCGATAATCAAGATTTTAAAATGTTTTGGTAAGATGAATACTGTCCAGTTTACCCTTCTTTCAAGGCCTAGTTTTGGTTCTGTTACCAATAGGTGTCTTCAATGTCATACGAACCCAATATATATATTTTTTAATCTACACATTCCATGAGCTATATTGAGTACAGAAAAGGAAAGACTACCTCTGTTCATGAGATGGAAACAGGCATTGCGTGGTGGTCATGAGCAAGGAGTCGTAGATAGCAGTCCTCTGTAGGTAGGTGAACTGGAGGACATGACTACACAGATGGTGCAGATGGTCCACGGGGATGAAAGACTCGTTGTGCCCTGTAGATTGTCATTGCCAAACAGGAAGGCATTTATTTTTCAATTATGAGTGTAGAGCATAATCATCCCCTCTCACATCCACTGAGGGCTTTAAAAAATAAAATAAAATAAAAAAATAAGGGGAAAAAAGTATTCAATAAGGCCAACGAGTGCTCAACTTACCAAGCACTTCCAATAGTGTCTCCACATATGTCAGCGGATTGGGAACATTTAGCCTGAAGTCAAGGGCTTTCAAGATCACCAACTCTGTTTCCAAGAGGGTCTGTTTGGAGACGGTGTGACCCATGGAGTGCAGAAACCGTACAGCTGTATTGTTGTTGACAATCTTTAAAAAATAAAAAGGATTTAAATAGCCTTTTTATTTTATTAAATACATGATAAATATTTTTTTTCAGCAGTGGATGATTAAGACCTTAATGGTTGATCGGTGTCTCAAGACTTACACCACTGTGCAAGTAGAGTTTGCTGGCTAGTTGAACACTTGAAAAGACAATGAGAATGAATTTTTCATGCACTTTTTTATAAACAAGATCCTCATATTTCCCATGTTGACCTGCTGCAGCACCTTGAGGTGTGGGTGTTGTGAACAGATCTTCAAGGTACTTTATCATGAACCTGTAGAAGATAGATCAATCATTCACCAGAGACCACACATATAATCTAGTAATAACCAAGTCATACATTTGGGCACTTGCAGGAATCATACCTTTCATGTATCTCAACAGCCTGATATCCAACCAGTGGATCGAGTTTCAACTCATCCGTAATAAGGAACACGCATTCTGAAAGAACACATTAGTCTAGTTAGATCACTTCACAAGGTAGGATGGCCTCCATCATCTCTCTCACGTCTGACGTCACACTGACACTAGCACAAACTGTGCGTCTCATATATATATATTTTTTAATAAAATAGCCTATGTACTAGCAGCTATAACCAGAATCCTTATTTGGGCCTTAATTAGAGGCTTCAAAATCTCTTTATATTTCTTATAGGCCCACAAACAATAACCTAAATTGGACGTTTCAAATTTCGCCTACAAAATCAAACGGCCAGGTGACAGTTGGTCAGCCCTCTCGCTATAACTCACCTATCAGTCTTTTGTCTTTAAATTCTCCACTATATTTTGATATGGAGTTGAGTTTATCCTTATTTCTGTTGTTGAGATGTATGAGAAAGTCAGACAAAAGCTCATAGGAAACTTCGCCGAACTTCAGATTTTTGCGACTTGGAGAAAACTGAAATGTTTTCGCCATGTCAACTAGTATAGATAGCAGTTAACTTAGCTGACTAGCTTGATAGCTGGCTAGCTGCCACCTGCTGTTGTGGTAGTTAATAGTAGGCACCGCTAGGGGGAGCTCTACGTCTATATAAGATAGGTTTGGGCTGAGAATAAAGCAGTTGATTGAATCTTAATAAAGCAGTTGATTTTATTTAATTCTCACAGTATGGGGAGAAGAGAAGAGAATTAATAATGTGTAGAGCACTCATGGCGTTCCGTGTGTCTCACTATCACCTGTCTAAGTGATCTTACACCTGCCAGCCAATGTGGAGAATTGTAAGCAGTGCCCGGTAGGTGGCCCCGAACTATGGCTGTGCCGAAGCCTGAAGCAGGACGGAATGAAATCGAAAACGTTTGGAGGAGGACTTATTATGGTGTTGCACACATGCACGGCTGTTGGCTTAACGTCCTGCACATTTGTAGCAGAGTTCATCATAGAAAGGATAGGCACGGCGCCTCTCATATGGACGACTCAATTTATCCAGATTGTTTATTATACAGTCGCATTGTTTTGTTTGTTTTAAACAACCCGGATCTGTCCTTACATGCTAGATAAATATGGCTGACAAGACACCGAATAAGCAGTCCGAGGCTGCTTTTGCAAAAAGGATAGATCCAACGAGTGAGGAGCTTTCAAGGGAGCAGATACACTTTATCAGACAAGTGGAGCTCGCACAGTGGAAGAAGAAGACGCAGCAACTGAGGGCCCGAAATGTTGCAACGGGACTTGCGATCGGTGCTGTCGTCGCGGGCATTTGTATCCTCGCTTAACACGCTTCACCTTGTGTATGGCACTCGTAGCTACCAGAGTTAATTTATACATTATCTATTGCTTTCAGCTAGTTAGTTAGTTGTTAGCTCATTATGTGTTGACTATATAACGATATCAGATGAGGCTAGTTTTGGCATGGACATTTACGAGAGGTCAACCTTGTGGTTGTCCCAGCAGGTGTATTCCTTAATTACTCTTTACCATTTAGGAATAATTTAGATTTGTATTAGTTTTTATTGTATAATTGTTATTATTTATGTCATTTAGTTAAAAACGAATGAGATAATACTTGCTATTTAGCTATAGGCAATGCACATCCATTCTGTTCCTACTGCCTTGACTTGAGGTCCTACTGTAGATGGTTACACCTTTTATTCAGTGTCCCAGGAGAAGATCATGGACGAGCTGGACGAGGAGGCCAAGGCGAGGAGAGGGCCGACTTCAGGGGCCAACTGAAACTACTGAATGGACTCTGGATCGTACCACCCAGCCCTTCAACTGCACTTAAACCGGAATGGCAATAATGCTGATGTTTCTGGAACTGCATCTTATTCCACAGCTAGCCGCTGTCTCATTTCAGGAGACAGCATTGGACTGTTAAGATGTGGTGGAGAAGGGTTATGTGTGACTGTGTTGCTGACTAAAGTGTCTCTTGTGATTTAACTTGTTTGTCAATTGAATGAATTATCCACTGTTTCAGCAGGCCACACTACATCTCTCTTTACCTTCCACCAAGAACGCACTGGTTCCACTGTGTAGAATAATGATCATGGAAAATCCTTAATCAAAAATCAAACCAACTTTAACATAAAGTCAAACATTCATTCTACCGTGGCCTTGAAATACTTGAAGCATAAATAGAACTGCTCAATTAAAGAAAACGTAAGGATGTCATTATTTATGATGTATCATGTTGTAAAAATGGTAATAAATAAATAAAGAATCTACAATAAATGAATAAATTGAAGGCAATGGAGTCATCTAGAGCAAGTGTAAAACAGTGGATGATGACTGAAGATAAATTATTTTTTTATTATATTTATTGCATGTAAAAATATGATTTGCAAAGAGTAAAACATACAAATAGGACATTGCAAAGAAAAGGCACAGATTCCCCATGGCAGGACAGTAGCTTTGGAAGCAACACAATCATGTACATTCAACATCTTTGATTGCTATCACATTTGTATTTCTTTTTAATATATTATTCATTTGCTGAAATCATGGATGAGTATCATCTATAGAATTATGTGTGCATATATAAAGCAAGTGCTATGGCTTCACAGCTTTCAATTATTCACTACACATCATTCAAAGAAAATAACGTCAGTAAGGCTAATTATATATTTTGCGTGGGAAATTATTTTGTACAAAAGTATAAAGCTTTGATAAGGAGGGGAATACATAATATGAGGCCAAAGCCATTAGACAATTGATTGTTAGAATTTCTCTGCTATGATACAGACCATTGTAATGAGTGCTGCACTTCTATTCCATTGTGAAAAACAGAAAATATATCAATTCTGTAACAGTGTTGTGTAGTAGACCTGACTGAAGTGCAGAAGGTTGCCTGTTGTATGCATACAAGCAATAATTCTTGTTCCATTTGCATAGGAAAACGATTTCATGTTGCCAAAAATAACATTTGATTGTAAACATGTATAAATGTATTATTTAATATATACAAATGTACACTGAGGGTGGAAGCCAGTAGTCTAGACCTATATATGTGTGTACATATCTATATAATAACAAAAAAATATAGGTATGAAATAATTATCATAAATAGTATTTGTGGCTGACTGTGATAATACCTTCATTTAATATGGCATCTACCAACCCAGTAGTTTTGTGCAAGAGGACATTCCTAAAGCTGGGTGTTCATCCTCATTCATGTTGTGTGTAACCTTTCAGTTGTACATTTGACCACATTTAACATCATTTTGATGTCCTCTGAAACAGGATTCTCCAGAGATTGAAAAGGTTGTTCAGGAGGAAGTCGGTTCATGATCACAAGTGCTCCATTATGTCAAATAGATACTAACATTAGAAATCAAAACATATATTAAAGCTGCAATATGTAAGCAGTATTTCAAAAGATTTAAATATGTCTATATTGCTGTGGTAAATTAGGAGGGATACGTGATTGAGCTCTGAAAACCACGTCTTTGTAGACTGCTGTTTGTCTCTGCTACAGCAATTTTGTGTCATGTTGACATCAGAGCATGAAAAAAGCCGTTGCCACGTGGTTTGTTTGTTAATGTCAACTTAAACTGTACCTCTATTTAGCTATAATGTATACAGCTGAAAACACTATCAGAAGAACAATCAAACTTGTGGACTTCCATAGACAACCTCTGGAAGGCAGAGCATATATACAGTCTCACGTGCTGAGACATCAACAGATAGCAGGCAGTCTAATTTTGTGCAAAGAGAGTGTCCAGCAAGAGATCATCAGTGAAGCTGATAGTTGATATTGGCTGTTTCTACCTGTCTGGCTAAGAGGCTGAACCATAGCTGATCACACAAGGTTTATATACAGCCTTGCATAGTAGGTATTTGCACTACATTTAACTGCAAATATCAAGAAGAGCATTGCTTTAACCTTCCTTGTCCACAAGGTTTTGGCCTGGAGGAATTTTGCAGTGACTGATTTTGATGTCCATCCTAGATGGCAGGTTGAAGCCCACGGACCCTGCAGCGACAGGCCCAGAAAAGGAGCTTCCTGGAGTCAGAAACGCTCTTCCTGCTTCAGGGAAGGACAGGCATGATCTCTGCAGTCACATTCCAGATGAGGTAGTCAAGATTTTCGGCACACATGACCGTTGGTTATTACTGTAAGAGACAAAACAAGGAAGTCAAGATGTACAAATGTGATAATGTAATTATGATCATACTGAAGTATACTGATGCGTTAGGGCGTTCTGTGTACACTGTATGTAACATACGTTATTGTACGTTTGCCGGGTAACTCACCATTCTGACGTCGGTGGAAAAGGTCACTGCCTTGCTGGGCTTCTCCTGGGAGCTACTGCTGCTGCCACCCAGGGAGTTCCTCCTTATGATGCCTGCAGCGCAAAACAACACACCCACAGATGACAATGGTAAAGTCATTGTCATCTTTTACACTTGCGCCCTAGGCTCCACCGCGTCTGTCGGCGCAACCGCCAGTGTCCGTCAAAAATCAAGAAATGAACCTCGGTGATTCTCTTAACGTCGGAAGCAGGCGGTGGAGCCGCTGTCATTGATTACAATGAATTAATTTTCTTAAGCGTCTCGATGGTCGATGGTTGACGCTGACGGCTGTGGAGCCAAAGGGGGGTTAGCCGTGAACACTGTGTTATCTCCGTACGCGGAGGTGTTTTTCCTGTACCGTGGAGGGGCAGCACGTCCAGGCGTTGCAGGCTGCTCCTCCGGTGGACGGGGTACCCCCCGGCTTTGGAGAGGCGGTGTCGGCGGCCGGACAGCATGGCGGCCGGGGACACGATGCCCGGGGGCGGGGCTTTGCCCATCCTCTCGTACAGCTCCTCGATCTCATGCTTCTGAGTGGCCTGTAGGGACTGCACCTCCGTCAGGTGTCTGAGCGGATGACAGAGAAACACACCAGGGGGAAGAATGTTTACTGAGCAGAACGTAAACCAAAAACTCAAGGTCTGTTTCAGCTTTGATACAGCATGTGTGCTTTTGGGGAAAATAAAATGGAGGAGGTGACCACTCGCCTCTCCCTCAGATCCTGAAGCTCCTCCCATATCTCCTCGTCCTCGCTCTCCGACTCGTCGCTGCTCACGTAGGCGGAGCTGCGGCTGTAGTTGGTCACCCCCAGGTGGTGCAGGGGGGCGGAGCCATACTGGGGCCCCTCCCACGACTTCCCCTCGCACTCGGCGGCCGTCACAGAGAGGCCGCTGTCCGCCGACGTTCCCGTGATGCTGAAGCTGCAAGCGCGCCCCCGGCTGCCCCTCCTCACTCTGGGCTCCTCTTCCTCCTCCTCTTCCTCTCCCTGCTGCGTCCCAGCCCGGCCCTCCAGGGTGTCCAGGTCCTGCAGGGCCCCGCCGGGGGCCACGGTGAGAGATGTGCCCAGGCTGGCCTCCGACTCCCCCTGCTCCTCTGTGCTGCTCTCTGAAGAGGTGCTGCCAGGGGACTGGGCCCTAGCGGAGGCGCCGCCCGGCGCCGGGATCTCTATGCTGGGCGTCACCTGGAAGCGCCCCACGGTCAGCACAGCAGGCGGGGGCTCTGGCAGGCGGAGGTGTTTAAATTATCAGTATCACCCAATTGCAATCATGTAGAAATAAGTAAGCTTGCAGCTTCTACAGGGTTTAATCAGGTACCGGTAGCCTTCTTCACAGGGTAGTGACATGAAGCTGAATGTCAGGATCTAGCCTACATTCAGTTACAGGGTGATTTATCAGTAGAACAATAGCTGGATGGTTCAGGGTAAATGGACTGCACTTATATAGCACTTTTATCCAAAGCGCTTTACAATTGAAACAAAATGTACAGTATGACCTAAGAATCATAGGGTTCTATCAGGGAAAAATTATATCTCTTGAGATATTGAGCATCAAAGCTTTATGACTATCTGGTTAGTGGTTAGTATGTGTTTTTAAAAATCTAAAAGCGGTATTCTCCGACGCACCTGCCGACATAGTAGGTGTGCAAAAGTTATACACCAACATCCAATTACCAAGTGTATGTCATTAATTCCATTTGGACAAAAAAGTCAAATGTTGCCTCCTTGCATTATGCTAATGAATCGGTTGCTACAGCTACATTAACTGGTTTTGGTGCTGCACCTGGAATTCCAGCAGTTCTGATCACCACCACTAGGTGTCACACTTCACGTGCCTCAAGAGCAGCTGCTCCAGAGCATGGCCACTGGGTCTTGTTGAACAGAGACAGTTTGTTGAGTGTGGGTCTCCAGGGGTGGAAGGAGGAGGAGAGCCCTCTAATTGGTCAGCCCTGGTGGGCAGGGCCCTTACTCATGTCTGACACTCTGCAGTGGAACATTACAGCCAAACCTGTGGTTACGCAACAGCTCCTGATGCATTACTACTAATAGATGATGATAATAAAACCAGTGTTTTGATGATACTGTTATGAAACAGCAAATGTGCTCAAGATAAAACTGGGAGAGCAAATCTAAAGTTAGCTCTGCCCAAGGAGTCATTAGGTCCCATTTAGACTTAATACTACTTACCAAAACTAACTTCCATAAGGCTTCAGAGTGTGTGTGCCAGTGTTAGGGTGTGTTTATGGTGCAAACAAAAATAGTACAGTGAATTTGCTAGCACTCCCTGTCTAGACGTAAATATCTATGGGCCAGTCCACTGCAGCTAAGGAACAGAGCAGAAAGGGAATTAGGAGTCTTACCTGTGCAAATGGAAGGTGGTTTAGTCTTGGGAGAGCAGATTTGCTTAGCTGGCTCCAAATGACTGAACAATGAGAACTATAAAACAACATACATGTTCTCTGTGTCATTTTCACCATGTTTGCACATAAGGCTTGTCAGTTGTTTCATGAACGTATGATATTACTGATCAGATGTAGTATGTTGAAGACTCACTGTGTTCTCTGGGCTGTCTGGAGGGGACAGGCCTGAGGAAGAGCTGGAGCCGTCTGATTGGGCCTGGACAGGATAAGGCGCCGCATAGACCTGCGGAGTGTCCTGTGGTCGGCTGGGCGGACAGAAGGAGCCCGTCGGCCGTGCGGTCGCCTGGTGGTTCCACGGAAGGGTGGAGGTCGTCACGGGGAGAGACATGTTAGGATATGTCCAGCCGGGGGGTCCACTTGGAGGGTAGCCAGACACAGCTCCATCCCTCTGCATGGTGGGTAGACTGTCTGGGCTCTGGTAGACGTTGTGCTGCCCCTGCGTCCCATCCGGGGGGTATGGGACCTCCGCTGGCGCTGTCTGGAAGTGGGGCAGGGAGTAGATGGAGGAGTAACCTGCCTGGGGGGCCATGTGGGGGGGTAGATGGGGGTGGAAACCGGCCATTCCCTGGGAGGCCAGGCTGGTGGCTGGGATGAAGGATTGGGCCATGCTCATCGCCATGGAGATGACGTTGGCCAGGGAGAAGAGGGCCTGGGTGTGTGGGGGCCACATGCCGTGGGGGTGCTGGGCCATGGGGGGGGACAGAGGGCTGCCCACGCCCGGGCTGGTGGTGTCTGCGTAGGGGCTGGAGGAGTCAGGGTAGGGGCTGGAGGAGTCAGAGTAGGGGCTGGGGGAGTCTGCGTAGGGGCCGGGGCCGTCGCCATAGGGGCTGGGGGAGCCCGGCGCCGGGGACGAGGCCAAGGGGAAGTTGGGGTTGCTGGCCACCCGCGTGAGGGGCGGGTGTGTCCCCGACAGCTTGGGGGACCTGGGGCTGACTGGGTAGGGGAACGGGAAGCGTGTGTGGCCCATATAGGAGGGCAGGTGAGGGTAGGGCCGCGGCTGGGGGAGGTGACTCCTCACAGGCTCGGGAGAGTACACCGACGCTAGGTGCTGCTGGTGGGGGTGGGGGTAGGGGTGGTAATGGTGGGGAGACCCTGGAGGAGGAAGAAAATAACTTCAGTGTCTGCAGCTGGTAGCAGCATGTCAGTTGTTCTAACAATTAATTGTTTCAACTTGTGCCACCTGTGCACTGTAAAATAAGATGCACTGTAAAATAAGATGCCCTGTTAACTTAGAAACATACAGTACGTCCATCTGACTTAATTTTTGGTGCTCTCTTGAAATTTACCCATTTTCACTGAGTTTGTTCTACTTTATTTTTCAAACTAGTTTACTGCACTTCTGTCTTCTTCTCACAAAAATAAGTTCCCTTACTGAATTTTCCTCCAAAAGCAAAGTGTCTCCAACTTCGGCATGTGTCCTCATGTAAACTGTTATGTCAGAACACTCTGTACCGTAAAGGAGTGTAAAATGGGCTGGCCTAGAGACGGAGTTATATCACTCTGACTTCAGCTCAGATCCTAGGCTGTCTCCGTACCGTTGCCCACTGCCAAGTGGCGTACGCATGAATGTGCTGTACGAATATTGTTTCCATGGCAATCAGCAAGGTTTCGTGTGACACAAGCACTGTTTATGAGACACCAGGATGATGTCATTACTCAACCGACCAGAGGGTACGCTCTCCTCGGGATTAGACATCAATGGAGCGAGGAAGGTCCTGCTTTGACATTTGAGGAAATCGAAAACATGTGTGTCCATTCACAACTCTTTGCTGTAGTCGTGAAGGCACCACAGTCCTAGACTTCTACCAAGGGCTGTTGATAACTCCTCAGGGAACAGCCGGAGACGCCATACCCCTACCACTGCGTTGATTTGACATTTTACTTCAACAATGGATCTACAGTTATGAACCAAACACGCCTCCCGTCGATGAGGTAAGCCAGCCACTTGCTCTCAATGCAGATGGAAATGTAGGTTTAGCAACATGTTATAAAAGCAGCATGTGGCCGAAGGGTTTGCGAAACCATGTGTGCCGAGTCCAGCAGAGACAACAGAGGATCTTCAGATGGCCAGATCGGCCACCAAGGACTTTGAGAGAAAGGGGGGGGGGGTCTTTATCTGACTTCTGATGTCTTTCCTGCTGGGAAGAGACTTTCTTGAAAGGGGGAATTTGTGAGTGCTGGCAAACAGATGTTGCAGAGCATGGCAGCGCCTTCTGTAGGAAAAGCTTGTGGCTTCACAGTGACAGCATTCACGTCTCCGAGGCAGAACGTACCCTTCAGGTGAGGTAATTACCCAGGAGGCCCTGCAGCGAAGCTGGACACAGACCAGGGCTTTCAGATGCAGGGAGGTGGTCGGCGCCGTTCAAATGCCCTGACAATACTAAGCTCGTGCTATTTTCTGCCTAAAGACTGTAACAGTCTGCTGTGGTGAGCAGTAAACAATGTTACAGTGAGTTCACACAGACCAGAGGGAGGAGAGGGGAGGCTTTTACCTGCGGCGGTGTGGAAAGACTGGGAGCGCAGTAGAGGAGGCCGCACAGGTGAAGTAACGTCTGCACTGAGGAAGTCCTCTGTTGGGCCCCGCGCCGCTGAGCTGGGCCCCGCCATGCTGAAGTCTGTGACGGCACAGACACACAGAAACCAAGTCAAGTCTCAGTCTAGATGGCACAGACACACAGAAACCACATCATGTCTCAGTCTAGACAGCACAGACACACATAAACCACATCATGTCTCAGTCTAGACAGCACAGACACACAGAAACCACATCAAGTCTCAGTCTAGACAGCACAGACACACACACCACATCAAGTCTCAGTCTAGACAGCACAGACACACAGAAACCACATCAAGTCTCAGTCTAGACAGCACAGACACACAGAAACCACATCAAGTCTCAGTCTAGACAGCACAAACACACACACCACATCAAGTCTCAGTCTAGACAGCACAGACACACAGAAACCACATCAAGTCTCAGTCTAGACAGCACAGACACACAGAAACCACATCAAGTCTCAGTCTAGACAGCACAGACACACAGAAACCACATCAAGTCTCAGTCTAGACAGCACAGACATACAGAAACCACATCATGTCTCAGTCTAGACAGCACAGACACACAGAAACCACATCATGTCTCAGTCTAGACAGCACAGACACACAGAAACCACATCATGTCTCAGTCTAGACAGCACAGACACACAGAAACCACATCATGTCTCAGTCTAGACAGCACAGACACACATAAACCACATCAAGTCTCAGTCTAGACAGCACAGACACACACACCACATCAAGTCTGTCTTGGCAGCACAGACGCACAGACATCAAGTCAAATCTCAGTCTACACAGCACAGACACACAGAAACCACGTCAAGTCTCAGTCTAGATGGCACAGACACACACACACACACCAAGTCTCAGTCTAGACATACAAGCATGCACAGAACAACATGCAGAGATGGAACAAACAGAAACAAAAATATGTGCATGTCTGTAGCATTAAACATACCAAAGAACAAAGGCCAATTGCAGCACCAGCAAAGTTCCAGCAACACAATTGCCATGCGGAAGTTGATGTCACATACAGTATAACATAATCTGTGTTCAGTGACCAATCAGTGATCCACTTTTCAAGTATTGCTAAGCGAGCCCTGCACAAGAGCAGTCAGTAGCATATCTGGCACACAAGGTGCGATTTACTTGGACTTTCTTCCACGTCAATTCTCACTTCACTGAGGTCTTTATTACACAAATTACATTTATTTACCTAAAGTGAAAGTTCTTAATTTAGTCCCGACTATACAGTCCCATGTAGTGAAGAGCATAGAGGTGATGTGTTGTGACTGTTTCTTACCAGGCAGAGAGGAGGAGGAATTTGCCCGAGCTAGGCTGTGACTGTGGAGATTAGGCTGTAAGAGAAGACACAATTAGAGTTTGAAAAACCTAGAGCGGTAGGGAGAGGAGGTAGATGTGTAGATAGAGGGCTAGGGAGAGAAGGGGTAGGGAGAGGGTGTTGTTGGTAAGGAGAGGCATGGGTAGGGAGGGGGGGATAGAGGGTAGGGAGATGGGGGTTAGGGGTGAGGAGAGGGTAGTTAGGGAGAGGGGGGTTATTAGAGGTTATGTTAGAGGTAATTACTGGTCTCCCGTCCCACATAAAACAACACATTGTTCTACTCTTCATTATTCATGGCCATTTTAGATCATTTTACTGGAGAGTGTTCCACAGAGTGGGAGGTCCTGGCAGAGCAATCTCTCCCCCATTGGCCATCTTCATCAGTGAACCATCGGTTCACACCAACGGTCTGATGCCTGGACCATCTCTGAACCTAACTGTCTGACCTCTGGACCATCAATGAACCTAACACTCTGACCACTGTACCGTCTCTGAACCTAACACTCTGACCACCGGACCATCTCTGAACCTAACACTCTGACCTCTGGACCATCTCTGAACCTAACAGTATGACCACTGGACTATCTCTGAACCTAACTGGACCATCTATGAACATAACTGGACCATCTCTGAATCCATCTCTGAACCTAACACTAACCTAATCTAACATCCTCTCAGACAGCCTGGCTTGGTGTTGCAATCCTGATCACGTGAGCTCACATTCTGTTTCTCTCCACAGATCAGGCTCAGATCAGGCGTGACCCTGTGGAGAAGCTGCTCACCTGAGAGGCGGACAGTGAGCTGACCCCGTGGAGGGCCGGCCGGGCGGTGCCGTGTCCGCCCACGTGGACCGCAGGCTCCTTCCTCATCAGAGCCTCTGCCCGCTTGATGATGTCACCCATGCGGTGGATGAAGCCTTCCTTCTCTGACGGCAGAATAAACTCACTGTGTACCTGGGAAGACAAACACATGAACTGTAACCTGGGAAAACAAACACACACAAAACACACACATTTACACACATACAGTACACCCTGTAACCTTGATGTTTTTGATATTTTTCTTTGGGTTTGTCCATCCATCATCCATCCATCCATCCATCCATCCATCATCCATCCATCCATGAGCCACGCCACGGGGACCAACCAAGTGCTTCTGTCCGTCTTCATCAGGATCGGACAGCGTTAGCTTCTGACCTTCTGCCTGTTTTTCGTATAGGCTTCTTTTGGGGGGAAACTCTTGCGAACACGGGGAGAACATGCAAACTACTCAGAAAAGCCCAGGTAATGGGCCTACTGTGGTTTTAAGCCTGATACACATCTATTCCACCACCACTGACAAAAGGACTGAGTTTGATAACTTCTTGCTGTGCAACATTCATAGTATGGTAACTGGTAGAGAGGCGTTAGTGCTGTGAGTTCTGGTCGGGGTGTAATAACTGTTCCTGTCAGCGTGTTTTAATTCAGCCCGGTTTCTGCTGCAGCCTAACAACAACCGGCCTTCTTACAAGGCCGGCCGCCTCCAGTGCCAAGACTGGATAAACAAAAGGCCACTGTATGTTTTCAGTTAAACAGCACAGACGTAAACAGCACGCTCTGTGAACAAAACGTGCTACACCAACAGCAGCAACAGCACTCAACACGTCACTCCTGCCTCACGCTGGATCTGTGTATTCCTCTGCCAAAGACGCCGAGTTTGTACAGAAGCTGAAAGGAGGTGCGTGAGTGTAAACTGCTTATCTGCTTCACTGACTTCCCAATAAATGTGTGTTCTGCTGGGTGAGATAGGAGTATCTGGCATGAAGATAAGCTGATTGGCCTCTAGCGTTTCATTTCTGTAAGTCAGTATGTTCTGTGTCAACACTGATCATTCCCGGAGACATGTTTTACAGTGTTTGACTTTGACAATGTCATTCTGACTGAATTAAATAAATAACTAAATTACTGTAAATTAAACTGGATTCCACTCTTCCATGAATGAAAAATCCCCAGAACAGAACCAAGAACCAATATGTGGTACAATACAGGTCAGTGTAACAGGTTAGGTAGAAGTGATCTACCATGACAGCAGCGATGTCCTCTGGGTTGTCTCCATCCAGGTCAAACTTGAAGGTCACCATCTTGTCATTGTGAGTCTGCAGCTGGCACTCCACCACGCGGTCCGCCAGGTCGGACAGCTGCAGGGACAGCATCCATGAAGACAAGACAAAACACCCTGTGTGTGTGTGTGTGTGTGTGTGTGTTTGTGTGTGTTTGTGTGTGTGTGTGTGTGTGTGTGTGTGTGTGTGTGTGTGTGTGTGTGTGTGCATGTGTGTGTGCATGTGTGTGTGTTTGTGCGTGCGTGTGTTACACAAACCTTCTCTAACTCTGCAAATTATATGGGAATGACAATGAGATGTTTAGATAGAAGACTTTATTTATTCATGGAACAACATACTGATATCAGGGCCCTGTACTACGAAGATAGTTCAACAAATCCAGGATAACTTTTCGCTAGCTCGCTTGAGCAAACCAAACAACCACAATCACGGATAAACGGTACTACGACGGTGGCTATCAACTCGCCTACCCAGCTGGTCCAATCTAGCTATGAGCGTGTTCATGGTAAAAGGGGAGGTATTTGCACGAAATGACCAATCACAACCTTAGTATGGGTATTTGGACACGGCCATGCTCCAAGCTCCGTCCACCGCATTTTACACAAGAGGATAAATATTATAGAAATATGAACTATATTATCCAGGCGCAACACAGTCGCTGCTGTCAAAGGCAGGAAGTATAGGAAGTTGATAAAATTATGCCTGTGAATGTGTTTTATCAATATTCTACATCCTATCTCTATACTGTAATTGGGTCATATAATTTTATGTTGTGTAAAGCAATAGTATCCTATGCCTAGGCTATATCTTATTCTTTCAGCTGCAACCCTGTGAGCCTTGCAAGGGACGCTTAAATAAAACAACATGTACAGTAATTCAGTGGCAGAGTACAGGAAAAATACACTGTATGTAATGAATCCTAAATGTAAAGATGTGTTGTACCCCAGTGATGCGCAGTCTCGAACGCGCCCTCTTCCTAAACAGCTTTCCAGACATGCGCCGGGCGGCCGACTTCACGCTCCTCTCTGATAGGCCCTCGTAGCCGTCACTCAAACCAGAGGTCACGTCAGAGGCATAGCTGTGAAGATGGAGGTGTGACAAAACCTGCGTCAGGGGCAGTAAAACTGCTGTAGAATTTGTGTTGTTATACTGTATTAGAGTTAATACATGAACTATGCCATGGTGCTTTCGAGAAGGACATGAAAATCAGCCAAAACAGAGTCCCTCTACATTAAAACATCAGTAGCCAAACTGGCAGAAATGCATATACTGTACTGTACAGTCACAGAAAGGAAACAACATATCCACATGATCTACGGAGGTCAGTATTTATATAAACGAATAGCTGTATGAGTCCCAGAGGCTTAACACGCAGTACATTTAGAAAGAGCTGTGGCTCGAGTTAATTGAGTCTTTGAGACTTTTAGTGCCTCGGTCACTGATTCATTTAACCACCTCACCTTCAGGACCAACAAACATTTACAGGCCATCTACCAGTTAGCAGCTCCCAATGTGCTTCCAAATCCTTCTTTATAATGTGTACTTTTAGGTCACTTTGGGTCAAAATAAAACTAGAGAAAATAGGAATAGGGAAAATAGAAATGAGACTAAAAGCTACAGTTTACATGTCTGTTTGTGTCTGTCTGTCCCAGTATAAGATCTCTAACTACAGGCTCCTCTAAATAGAGTCTGTTGAAGGTGTTTGTTATGAAACGTGAGCTTCTCTCAACAGGAACAGCCCACCCCCACAACGAGGCCACCCTTCCCTGCAGAGAGTACAGCCGTTCCCTCAACACAGCCTCCTGAACATCTGATACTGAAGTAAAACATCAACCTCATAGTCTATTGCGCTACAATACATATCACTGTACGATGTGTTGCATGGCTTTACTTAAGAAAAGTGAGAAAACCCGTTGCCTGAGGAAAATTAAATAAAGGAACTTATTTTTGTGAGAAGAATTTTCGCAGGAACACAGATGACTAAGTTCAGTAAACTAATCTGAAATGTGTTTAAGAACAAAAAGTAGAACAAACTCAGTCAAAATGGGTAGTGTCAACAAAGCACCAAAAATTAACGTATGTTTCTAAGTTAACAAAGCATCATATTTTACAGTGTACACCAAAGAGTCTGGTGTACACCAAAGACTCCCATCACCTATTGTTGCAGCCTCACAAAGATAGCATATGAAAAGTAGATAAATGTGTAGAGAGGAAGAGTTTACAGGCTGAAGAGTTTTACCTGTCCACAGGAGAGTTGAAACCACTCGGAGGTCCAGAATGACTGCCATGTGATGTGCTACTAGACACCGCAATGCTCTGCAAATGAGAGTTAAGACATAGCAACAACAATTTAGCCTTGAGCTTTAAAAATCTCCTATTATGCTCCTTTTCAAAAATATAGATCTCTAGACCTTTTTCAGTTAGCTTTGTATTTGCCACGAACGTTCGCCAACATAAGCGAACGGCCTGAGAAGGTAGTTTGCGGTGAACAAAAATAGAAGCTGGACTGAGGTAAATGTATGATTGAATGAATGAATGAATTGAGCACTGGAGGCCTTTTTACTTCTAATTGACGCTAAATTAGGTAGTACAAACGGGACTACATCTAAAATATGTCATCCAGAAAATCATTGTTGATCAATCACAGCCAAAGGGCTCTCCATTCAAATTTAACCGTTCAAAGAAAACATGTTTGCCAGGAACATTCGCCTCTGTTCGCTGAATCTGAACGCATCCCAGGAAAATCTGAACAGCTTGTTCGATTACGTTTTCAGAATTTGTCTGCCAAGAAAAAAAAGACTGGGTTGTCTTATTTCAAAATTTGTGTGTTAGTAGGCCCATCAGAAACCCAAATGTACTGTATGTGCACAAGCACTGAAAACGTTTTTCACTGCCCCTTTAATGGCCGTTAGTCACGCCATGTCACACTGACATTTCAACAGCCAACTCATTAACCGGTTATCGTGTTCGGCCGAGCCACTCACCGAGGGGAAGCGGAGCGCTGGTATGGGGAGGCTGTGGGCGGGGGGCAGGTGGGCGTGCAGGGTGTCGGTGGGGGTCAGAGGGACCTCAGGGCTGACCGCCTCCAGAGGATCTTGCAGCCCAGAGGAGCTGAGATACCCGTCCGTCTCACAGTCAGCTGTGGCAACAAAGGACAAAAAGAGCTGTTAACATGTGACCGGCCACAGCCTGACTGACATACACAAACACAAACACACACACACACACACACATACTGACCTGAGGATGGCTCAGTGGATCAACAACGGGGTGACAACACAATTACAAATAAAAGTGAGAAAATCAGCTTCATGCATTTAGATAAGAATCATTGGAATTATTGCTGGTTGGTTAACACACACACACACACACACACACACACACAGAGACAGACACACACACACACACACACACATACATACATACATACATACATACATACATACATACATACATACATACATACATACATACATACATACATACATACATACATACACTGATGAGACAGTCAGGAACTGAATAATTAAATTATCCTAAGTCTCACATTTCACAGTTGGCCTCCTCACATTTTCCAAACAGAGCTATTCATTCCTCAATAGTATTCTTCATGAAACCAACAATATTTTATATTTACTGTAGTAAACTGTACATTGTGAGTTCTCCAGATAGCTGGACCTGTTTGACCTGGCCATGTGACATAATGAGTGTCAGTGAGTTACTGTAGTGGGCTCACAGTTAGCAAAGGAGCAGCTGGTGTGTCAGTGAGTTACGGTAGAGAGTTATGGTAGTGAGTTACTGTAGTAAGTTACTGTAGAGAGCAATGGTAGTGAGTTACTGTAGTGAGTTATGGTAGTGAGCTACTGTAGTGAGTTACGGTAGTGAGTTACTGTAGTGAGTTACTGTAGTGAGTTACTGTAGTGAGCAATGGTAGTGAGTTACTGTAGTGAGTTACTGTAGTGAGTTATGGTAGTGAGTTACTGTAGTGAGTTACGGTAGTGAGTTGCAGTAGTGAGTTACGGTAGTGAGTTATGGTAGGAAGTTACTGTAGTGAGCTACTTTTGTGAGTTACAGTAGTGGGTTATGGTAGTGAGTTACCGTAGTGAGCTACTATAGTGAGTTACTCAAGCGAGTTGCTGTAGTGAGTTAATTATGGTAGTGAGTTACTGTAGTGAGTTAAGGTAGTGAGTTACTGTACAGTACTGTAGTGAGTTGAGGTAGTGAGTTACTAGTGAGTTCCTGTCATGAGTTACTGTAGTGAGTTCCTGTTGTGAGTTACTGTGGTGAGTTACTGTCATGGGCTCACAGTTAGCGGAGGAGCAGCTGTTGTGTCTGATGTGGAAGTGTTGATGCTGGTCGGCCTCCGGTTCCTCCGGCTCTGCGGGGAAGCTGGCGTTGATGCCTGAGTCTACAGAGCTGTTGATGAGGGACGGGGCTGGGCTGACGGGGCTCTCTGCTGCCGCCGCATTGACCTTAGGGGAGGGTGGCGGTTCGACGGCCTCCTCCTCCGCGGCCTCCTCCTCCTCCTGCTTCCTCTTCTTCTTCTGCTCCTCCGCCTGGCGCCGCCGCTTCTCCCTCTGCCGCTTGATGGCCGTCACCCGGTCCCGGATGGCCTTGGCCACCAGCTTGAAATCCACCTCGCACACGAAGCCCAGCACCACCTGGGTACGGGTACAGTCACACCGTCAGAGTACAACAATGGGATAAATGGTGATGGACGAGTGACTGATGACTGATGGACGAGTCTGGGTTTGGCGAATGCCCCGGAGAACGTTACCTGCCTGACTGCATTGTGCCAATTGTAAAGTTTGGTTTGGCCTTGGCCCCTTAGTTCCAGTGAAGGGAAATGTTAATGCTTCAGCTAACCAAGACATTTTGGACAATTCTATGCTTCCAACTTTGTGGGAACAGTTTGGAGAAGGCCCTTTTCTGTTCCAGCTTGACTGTGCCCCAGTGCACAAAGCAAAGTCCCATAAAGGCATGGTTGGGTGCGGTTGGTGTGGAAGAAGCTCTGACCTCAACTCCATCAAACACCTTTGGGATCAACTAGAAGGGAGATTGTCTTCCCAGAAGAGTAGAAGCTGTTATAGCTGCAAAGGGGGGACCAACTCTATATTAATGCCTATGAATTTAGAATGGGATGTCATAAAAACTCCTGTAGGTGTAATGTGTAGGTGTCCCAAAACGTTTGTCCATATACAGTAGTGTACCGCTATGCTGCACTTATAGGACTTACATAAGATCACAATCAAGATCACAGTCATGTTACTTTCTGTATTTACTTTGTGGATAATCGACATGTACTGACTGACTGCTGAGCCTGGGGATGGAGGAAGTCTGACCAGCTAGGACATGGTGTTCCATTCTGAGGGAGGACAAGGTGAGGACGTAGGCCCGGTCGCCCCGCTCTAATCCCCCTCTCAACACCCTGGCAGGTTACTGGAGATAACCCAGACAAGACGTCCCGATAGCGACGCTGTCAATTTTCTGGCGATGAAAACGCAGGAGGGACAGGTAGAGGAGCTGCGGTGCGGCGGTCTCATTAAAAGTCACCTCTGCCAAAGCGGGCTGGAGGTCACAGGGAGCTGTTATGTAACGCTGGCCGAGAGCCGTCGCGTTATTAAAGTGCGAGACCTCCACTTCCTCCTCCTGAGCCACGGTCTCACGTTTCTAACCGCTGATAATTAAATGTCGCTCACCGCCTCCAAGCTGCTCCGCCATCGTGTACTGTATGTGGCGAAGCGGCGTCGGCGGTTCTACTACAGTACTTGACCATGCGGTATGTTCTTTAAAAGTGCCTGCACACTGCCCCAACCAACACCAACGTTGGATCAATGTACCATACTGCTTGGTGACTGTTGACGTCGGTTGGATGGATTTTGCAGCTGAATTTTAAACTTCCAACATTCTAACAACAACTGCCGACTTTAGAATGTTGGGTGTTGGGAGTTGATTGGCGTTGGGCGGGGCCGTGTGCAGACACCTTAATCTGTAGGAGTATGAGTATGCTTGTCTTGACTCGTTACCATAAGATCTGTAGCAGATACACAACAATGAGAAGAGGCCTTTTTAACCTCCTCCATGGTCAAGCCTGTGTCTATAAACCTACCATCTCCTGGGCCACCTCCTCGGGGACGTCCTTGTAGAGCTCAAACAGGAACTCGATGGCGTTGTTGTCCTTGTACTTCCCGTGGAGCTTCTTGGTGTCATCCATGCGCAGCCACAGCTTCAGGCCCGACTTCACCGTGTCGTCCTCCTCTGCCAGCTCCACGTGCACGCCGTTGTTCTCCTGGAAGAAGGTGTGCTCCAGCAGGTCCTGGATGGTGTACCTGGACAGAGAGGAGCTGGGTACTTATGTTTGTGTGCTTGGTAAAAAGGTTTGAGCTTTCAGGCTGTGGGCACTGTCAGATGTGTTGCATGACTTAAAAAAAGTGAGGAAATCCATTGCCTTGGGAAAATTACGTAAAGGAACTTAACAAAGATGACTAAGTCCAGTAAACTAATTTGAAATGTGTTTAAGAACAAAAAGTAGAAGAAACTAAGTCAAAATGTGTACTGTCAACAGAGCACCAAACATTAACATTACATTTTAATGAAAATGTGATTATATCTCTGCGGGCCAGTACCTTTCATCTTTATCCATCCGAATGCATCCTTCTATGATCTCTTTGAGCTCAGGAACTTTGACTTTGAAGAAGCTGTCTGGTTTCATCCCCTGTAACCCAAAAAAAACAAATCGATTTTAGCTGCTTTTATTGGAGCAGTTATCTATAACTGAGTCATTAACCCAAACTATTAGGACTGTCTTATCTGCACTGCTTGTTCATCAACACGTCAGAAGATCAAACTACAGGGCGGCAGTCTCTCAAAGGACATCTCATAGACACCTGGGAGTGTGTAGTGTGTCAACTATGGTCAACTCTGACACACTCCTCACAGATATGTTTCTACTGAAACCAGCAGCCCTGTTCAGCAGCTGTGTGTGTGTGTGTGTGTGTGTGTGTGTGTGTGTGTGTGTGTGTGTGTGTGTGTGTGTGTGTGTGTGTGTGTGTGCGTGTGTGCGTGTGTATGTGTGCGTGTATGTGTGTGAGGGAAGGTGCCTCTCTGGCCACCAGCCTGCATGATCCTGGCCTCTGCCTTCATATAAACACAGGGGGGGACAGTGAGGGGGCAGGACACACGGAACGGAAAAAAACAGAGACACTCTCCTCTTCTCTCCTCACTCTCTCTCGTCCTCTTTTCCCTATAGAGTGTTTGTTATCGTTGGTAAATAGAAAAATGAAATGCACATTTAAAAGAGGTGAGTGTTACAGTGAGCTGTGCTGGACTATTTAACTGATCTCACATAAAGCTCCTTCATCTGTCAGAACACTCAGTTCAGAGCTCCCTACTAAGAGTTCCACTTCAAAGAGCCATAATCTACGTCATCTGGCCCGAAATAAGCAGCACGCCGTGTTCTGTACATGTACTGTACACCACTACTGTACACCACTAGCACTGACACCAAAATGTCGGAATGGAAAGAGCTAGGACACTGTTTTGCTTCTTTTTTTTTTAAATGGTTGATATTTCATCTTGGTAGGTACAGTAGGTTAAGCCAAGGGATAGAGCTGAGATGCTGGATGGAAGCAGCGATTCTATCTGAGGCTGTGATTCTTCTGATTTCACCCCTGGTGACAGGATAATGAACCGTTCCCTGGAGTAATAATACCAAGTGAGTGGGATCACTGTGTAGGTGTGTCAACTGTGCATAAACACCACTGTTTTACCTTCAGAACAAACACTGCATCGTGAAACTTCAAGACATTTGAGAATCTTTGTTTTGAATGTAAAGGTCAAAGGTTAACCCTTTTCTCAACGTCACAAACAAGAGTAATTACAGTGTTGGTTTGGTTATCCCCTGAACGACAGAGTAATTACAGTGTTGGTTATCACCTGAATGACAGAGTAATTACAGTGTTGGTTATCACCTGAATGACAGAGTACAGTAATTACAGTGTTGGTTATCACCTGAACGACAGAGTGGCCTGTAAGCAGCAAGGAGATGTACTGCTGTTTACCTGCACTGTCGTCATGTCTAGGTTTAAATCTCTAGTTGTGAATATAATAGCTGATTATGTTGGAGACACCTAAAGACTGTGATTGCAAGACCAAGTTAAGGCCCCCAGAAAGTCCTAACTACTACACTCCTCTAGCTGTTAATGGAACGGTCCTAACACATTATGTAAAAGCAACCAGCAGTGTTTTTTTGGGTTGTGATACGTCACTTTATAAACACATAATTCTACCATCGCCTGCCCATGCAGAGCCAGCATGCTCTCCTCTACAGTCCATATAAAGAGAACACAGCTCTCAATGTGGCACCGCCCGTCTCTCCCTGGGGTCTCTCCCTGGGATTGACTGGGCTGCTTTATGGAGTAATAATCTGTGTGGACCCTGGGCTGGGCCTGCCGTGACAGCCGCGGTGGATTTCTTTTGATAAGGCGTTTCGGCGAAATGAATCAACTTCAGCAATCAAGTGAATGTAAATGTACTCTTGGCTTCAAACCAGCCGACAGAGATGTGTATCGGAGCTGGAAGTCAAGATGTCTTTTATACCTGAGTACACTGTGTCTGTTTACAAAATACATAAACTGGTATTAAGGTTAATAGTAAACAGAAATTAGTTCAAAATAAGAGTGAATTAGAGGTAAATTTAGAAGGACGTTTACAAAATGTCCGTATAAGCAGGTCCTCTCTCCAGCCTGAGCCCTGTTAAAGAGCCCCATGGCTGGAACATGGAGATCTTCCAACAGACCTCCAGCTTACAGACAGGATATTTGAAGGGGCAGACGGAGCTACAGTAGCAATCAGTTGATAGTAGGTCATGATAGCAGACCTCTGTAGGAGAGGTAAGGTTATACAGAAAGGTAATGAAGATGGAAATTGTAATTAACAAAATGGAGCTGTAATTTCACTTGGGGGGCCCAATCTCCTCGTCAAGGTCTAGCTTTCAGACATCCTGGACACTCAAGCCATCCAGATGTCCCTTTGTTCTCCTATATTATGTAAGAGGTGGAGGAAGGCAGACATATGTGGACCATTACATTAAACCTTACAGGCTCCCCCCAGAACTTACGCTGGTGACTTTGCGGTAGATCTGGGCTGCATTCTGGCACTCAGAATACGGGTACTCGGAGGTGGCCATCTCCAGGATGCACATTCCGAAGGCGTAGACGTCGACGGCCTCGTCATACTTCTCCTCGTACATCTCCGGGGCCATGAACTCAGGCGTCCCTGTCACACAGACGGAGGAAGGGACAAGTAAAGATCAAGCACAAAGGAGACAGCTAAGCAGCATCGGCTGCTGCACTGGCGAACCACACACTCACCAAGGGCATGGCCAACCCTAGTGTATTATATTATAGTTATATAATATAATATTGATATATTATAGAAGAGAGCACAAACACGCATACACTTCAACAGCATGTATACTTATATATTTAAAAAGTAAACTATTAGCTCCAAAGAGGTAATGACACAGGAAGGAGTCGGCCTACTGTTACGTTGACATCTAATGTCTCAAATTAACTGATTAACTACATTGTAATAACTTGCATTATACAATACTGTGGGACTGAGGTTTTTACTTTTTTTGAGGTTTTAAATAAGCTGTAACTTTAATAGATAAGGGTAGCCCGACATCTGGCCAATGGCACAGTAATGTAGACAAAAGGTTAAAATAAACTAAATCAAATCAAACTACAGGGCGGCAGTCTCTCAAAGGACATCTCATAGACACCTGGGAGTGTGTAGTGTGTCAACTATGGTCAACTCTGACACACTCCTCACACTCCTCAGGTTTCTACTGAAACCAGCATCCCTGTTCAGCAGATGTGTGTGTGTGTGTGTGTGTGTGTGTGTGTGTGTGTGTGTGTGTGTGTGTGTGTGTGTGTGTGTGTGTGTGTGTGTGTGTGTGTGTGTGTGTGTGTGTGTGTGTGCGTGCGTGCATGTGTGAGGGAAGGCGAGGGAAGGTGCCTCTCTGGGCACCAGCCTGCATGATCCTAATATGTCAGTTTTTTGCACAATATGTAACAATACTTCCCCAGTACCGACAGACCGGACAAAATCTACATCAGTAAATCCAGATGACACCAGATGGTACAACCTGTACCAACATCACACTCACCAGATGGTACAACCCGTATTAACATCACACTCACCAGACAGTGCAACCCGTATCAACATCACACTCACCAGATGGTACAACCCGTATTAACATCACACTCACCAGACGGGTACAACCTGTACCAACATCACACTCACCAGATGGTACAACCCGTATTAACATCACAATCACCAGACGGGTACAACCTGTACCAACATCACACTCACCAGATGGTACAACCCGTATTAACATCACAATCACCAGATGGTACAACCCGTATTAACATCACACTCACCAGATGGGTGCAACCCGTATTAACATCACACTCACCAGATGGTACAACCCGTATTAACATCACAATCACCAGATGGTACAACCCGTATTAACATCACACTCACCAGACAGTGCAACCCGTATCAACATCACACTCACCAGATGGTACAACCCGGATTAACATCACACTCACCAGATGAGTGCAACCCGTACCAACATCACACTTACCGATGACACTTTTAGCGAAGGAGGCACTTTTGAGTGTGGCCAGGCCCAGATCTCCGATCTTGACAGAGCCGGTTGGGCCGGTGATGAAGATGTTGTCACACTTCAGGTCCCTGTGGATGATGGGAGGGGTGCGCGTGTGCAGGAAGTGGAGGCCTTTGAGGATCTGCTGGCTCCAACGCTGCAGCAGCTTCAGCTTCATCTCCTTGAACCTCTTCAGGTACCTGCAGCAGACGAGAGACAGGTCAGAACCAACGTGGAAAACAAATACAAACGAGAAACCATGAAGGCCCAGTTCCCTCTACCGTGATGGAGGACAGGGGGTGTGGAGAGAGTCAGAAGGAGGGGGAGTTTGGAGGACAGGTAGTGCTCACGTTTTCAGGGTGCCTGAGGTCATGAGTTCGGTGACCAGCAGGATGCACTTGTGTCCCTTCACGCAGGACTTCCAGGAGTCGTAGAAGCGGACGATGTTGGGGTGCTGCAGACCCTTCAGCATCTCCACCTCCTCACTGAAGCGCTGGCGCTCCACCTTGGTCAGCTTGCGGGTCTTTAAAGTACGGGATACAGAACACACGGCCTTTCAGAAAACAACCAGCAGTATGACTATGAACACATTATACAAGCAAGGATAATGTATTTATACAGTATCACTGGTATGTATGCCAAAGGGGATAACATATTCTCCATTTTGTTTTGGTTTCACATAGCTTCTTTGACTAACGAGAGAGCTGTGGAAAACCACTGCCCATGTGATCCAAGATCCATTATAGTGTTACATAATCATATTTTTCCAGAGTGGTGCTGTGACGTTACACTTTTTTTTCGTTCTTTTTTTTTAAAGGAGGTTTCCTGAAAACTGTGAAAGTGAACTAAACACAGGAGATCACGCTGGTTGAACAGAGAGCCGTTTCTGTGCGCCGCCTGCCTGGCGTGAATGGCCTGATTCTCAGCCGGCGGAGAAAGGTGTGTGGCGGGACGGAAAACTCCTTCGAGAACCTCCCAATCATGAATCCTGCACTGAGGCCCTTCCTGAGGCTCTGGACATGTTGATGTTTACAAGTGACTGACCTGGGGGTGAGAGGGGGCGGGGGCTGGCTCATGTTACCAGCCAGATCACATCAACACAGGACCCGGACTGTCTGTGGACTTGTGCTGTCTCGGTCATGCAAGTGGGGTGGCCCTAAAAGCCTGTCAATCACTAATTCACTAAAACGCCAGTTCAGTTACAGGATCGATTCATGACGCCCTGTTTCCTAGAAAACATACAGAGGGGACTTTTAACCAACCAGGTCGCACATACAGTACGTATGTGAAGAATACGTGAGCACACAGTGACCAGTAAAAGTATTGTGACCAGTGTGATGAGACTAGGATACACCTTGTTCCTCATTACTGAGGAAACTTGGGAGAACAAATAATGCTCCCACTGTTGGTGTTGGTGGAGTTGGTGCTACCTCTGCCTCTGTTTTCAGAGAGACCTTCACTTGAGCGTCTCAGGGTGGAACATCACATGGCACCGAATGTGTACTTGAGATTTATGTTAGGAATGTACTCATATACTGAAGGAACGTTGTCTCACAGCCAGGAGAAAAACTAAACACTATCCACGGGATATACAGTATGTTATGAAGGGATATACAGTATGTTATGAAGGGATAGACAGTATGTTATGAAGGAATATACAGTATGTTATACAGGGATATACATTATGTTACATAAGCAGTGTTGACGGTCAGAGCTGGTATGACAAACTCCTTGTCAGCGGTGCTATTATGAGAAACTGAGAGACAGACAAGGGTGTCAGACGACATGTGCACCTACATAGCTGTGTGGCTCTGATGGGTGTGTGAAGGAAGACCATACTGTACATGTATGTAGCACTGTTCTCATGTAACTTACAGACAAAAAAAGGCTGTACCAATATGGTTGTAATATTCAAGCTGTGCTGTACGGGTGTAGTGCATGTAAATGGTACCGTAAATTGAGTGTACTCACATAGCGAGAGACAAGTTACAGAACTACAACTGTTAGTGGAGTACACTTATATAGCCCTTTTATCCAAAGAGCTTTACAAAGGCCTCTCTCATTCACACACATACATTCACACACCAATGGTGGCCAGCTGCCATGCAAGGCAAGGCGCTAACCTGCTCATTGGGAGCAATTTGGGGGTTCGGTGTCTTGCCCAAGGACACTTCGACACACTGCCGGAATGAGCTGGAATCGAACCGGGAACCTTTCAATTCCCAGATCGGCTACTCTGCCTCTTGAGCTGCATCCGCCCCATGGAGGACTGGATAGGCTGAGAGAAAGTAAGGACAGAGCAAGAAGTACAGAACATATACAGCTTAATGCTGTGTTTACACTGGGCGCTAATTTTTCCTGCGGCGCGGCGAGTTTACATAGAAAGTTAAAACAATTTGCACGAACTGGGCGGCGGGCGGCACGAATCAGGCGAACTCAGCAGTTCAGCGGCCAGGATTCGCCGCGCGGCGACATTCGCAAAAGTTCATTTTTTTAACTGTCTGCAGCGGATTCGCGCAGCAACCCAATGATCCCGCGGCGAGATTGGGGCGAACTGGGCGGCGCAAATTTTCTCGCCGCGCCCGATGTGAACACAGCATAACTGTGTCTATGTCACTAACATAGTGCTGCATAAAGGGTTAAAATATGGAAGTAAGTTAGTATCTCCTTTATCTCCTTTACAGGTCTTTAACCGACTACTGAGAGAATGTATGTGCGAGGCGTAGCTGGAGAGAGGGGTCTCGGAGGTCTGTTGATAAGAGAGGGGGGCTGGGAGGGGCTGAGAGGGTAGGTGTTCATCTGGCCCAGTGAGCACAATCTGGAGGTCAAAGCAGAACAGAATACTGTTTTCCCTCAGCTCACATGCCTCGGATTCCTGGACACAGTTCAAGATGAGAGCCGACGCACGGGCCCTCCGGGACCACTAACATACAGGACATGTACAGAGTGAGTAAACACACACATAGTGTACACACACACACAGACACACACACACACATAGTGTACACGCACACACACACACACACACACACACACACACCACGCGCACACACACACACACCACACACACACGCGCACACACACACACACACACACAAAACACACACACACAATAAGCTACAGCATTCAGTCTCTCAGAGGTACAGTAGGAAAAAAGCTGGCAGTTTGTCCTTTCCAGGGAAACCCTGATTTTGTCTCTCAACGTAGCAGGGGAAGATTAGCCATTAATATAATAAGTAATCACAAATACAACCACCGTCTCAGGATACTAGCACTCTGACCTAGCTTGTGTTAGGATAGGTAATGCCTGGCACCAACCAAAACATTCTTGAACACAGAGAACACAGATCCAGATAGTTTTTCCCTGGATAGTTTGTGTGAGAACTGCATGTGTCTGCCTGGCTCTCCTGAATGAATTGTTTCACAACAGTAAATTAACTATCTGAGCCATTATTCACACTAATATTTCTCTCTCTCTCTCTATCTTCTTGTTTCTTTGCCTTTCACACATTCATACTTTCTAAATGCTGAGAACTCATTCACTAAGACACGCAGCTACTCTATCTCTCACACCCAGCTCTGGGTCCATCCTTTATTCTGGCGCAAAATATATATTGACCTAACGGAAACAAGACAAGTTTTGCAAATATTTGGTCTTCCAAAATAGTCTGTAGCTAGTCCCAAGCTAGTCCCTTACAAACAAAATCGTATTTACAAAGACAGTCATCAGGCATGGATAGATGCAAGGTGTGAGATGGCCTGACCCTGGTTATCTCTGACCACCCTGAGAGGGCCTGACCCAGGTTTATCTCTGGGCATTCCGCCTTCCATTCTCCGAGAGTGGAGGAAGATGATTCACTGTTTGGTAACCAAGAGACAGCAGCATGTTTTCATTACATACTGTAGTGTATTCATGTGTGACCCTGGAATGCTTCCGCACTCAAACCATGCATGACTATCTGCTATACTGACTTGTTTTCTGGAAGTGTCAGAAAACAGTGGAGATAACATGATACTGAACATAAGAGGAAGAGGGAACAGAACAAACCCTTTGTCCCCCAAGGGAGCCCAGATAGTGGAACAGAGATGGATCACAAGATGCCAAGAACAACACAGCCTGCAGGTTCCTCTCTAAAACACTACTGTGCAATCATGTTACAGAGGGATGGACAACAGAGGGGTGGAAAGACGGTGAGTTATGGTAGCTAATTTAGTCTAAATAACTGTCACACTGCTATATTTCCGACACAATGTTACAGGGTGAGTTTTGTCTCCAGTTATGCTGCACTTCCCTCAGCTGGGCTGCAGTAAGACATGAGCCAATGTACTGTAGTGGAAGGTGTTCAATTCGCTCCTCAGTAAAAATACCGCTCACCTGCACCATTGAATCGGTAGCTGTTCGGTGGCATAGCGGGCTAAAGCTGTGTTTATGACCGGTGGTCACGTTGAGGTGGTCAACCCAGTGAAGGTTGAAGAAGCCATACTGAATAGCGATAGAGGTGCACAAATTAATTATTTTCTCATTCTTGAATCCTGTATGTGCCACTCACCCCGTTTACCCCTTGCATTAAAATGTGTTTTTGGTGATCAAATTGCAATCTGATCGTGCTACAGTAAACCACATGAAAGTACAGGTGTAAATGCGCCCAAAACGTTTTGAGGACGGATTGCGATCTGATAGGCCAAACCACCTCCGGTGGTCAGGGACGCATTTCGACCACATTTAATAAAATTGTAAATGTAAATGCGTTTTTAATCCACATATCAACAACGTGGGCGGAAATACGTAGCCGTTGGCACTCGCCGGTTTCAGACCAGCAAGGAGCAGGCTTCCATGGCAGCTAGCAACAAAGCATTAAAATGGATCCTGGTCAAGGTTGGAGTCCAGACGAGACAAAGTGTCTACTCTCAATTTGTTCGGACGAAAATATTCAAGGACAAACAGGATGTGACGTTCAATTGTTAGCTGGAAAGAGTCGATCGGATCTCAAACGGATTGGGTTGAAGATACTCGAAACGCATATTAATGCCAGGTGTAAATGTAATCAGGCTAAATCATTATCTAGATGCAATCTCGAATAGGGATGCACCGATTGCAAAATTCTGGGCCGATGCCGATGTTTAAAATAACAATCCGGCCAATGGCCGATGGCGATGGCCGATGTTTATTTTATTTAATTTTGATTCGCCCTTTTGTGCCAGGGAAACAAAGAAATGATGCCTGCCTTTCAAATGGCCAGTTAGATTTGATGTGTTAAAATCCTTGGCTGTAGTACCTCCTCTTGAAATGTCACTTGAACAAGTTTTACAAGTTGCATAGCGCATATCTTTGTCTGAGATGGTGAAATATTCCCACACGGCCAACATTTTTATTTCACTTTAATTTGAAAGCAAACTACACGTGCGTTTGCGGCGTTAGGTCACGGATCTTCTCCGAATCTGCAGCTGGGTAGGTTACGTTTTGCAACTAAAACAAGACGTAATTGTTGCGACATAACATCGGCCACTACCATCGGTGAATGTCATTTTATTTGCCGATGGGCCGATGGCAGTCAACAAGGCCAACATCGGCCGATGCCGATGTCTGGCCGATGCATCGGTGCATCTCTAATCTCGATATGAGACGCATTTTAATGCAAGGTGTAAACGGGGTCACTGATTAGAACATTTAAACTTAATAAGCAAGTAATGGAGGTGTTCTGTGCCCAGCGTAGTTGTCTCTGTATTATCTACAGTATATTAAATCTGCAGGGTTGGTGAAGTGTCAGAATATTTCCTCACTGAATACTAATGTTGTTTTTGGTGATGAAATTGCATGTCAAGTTGTCCTGTAAAACTCAACATGAGTTACCATCACGTATCACAACATATTTGGTAAGGAAATACTATGATACTTATTCACTTCACCAACCCTCCAGATTTAACCTGGTTCATTTGCTAATATATCATATGAAGAAAAAGTGAAAATCTTAGGCTACATGTTTTTAAAGAGCCAAAGAAACACTAAGGGCTCTTAAACAGGCTCTCCTGGCCAGGTGCACCCAGCAGGCAGAGGCAGCCTCCAGAACAGCTGAGAGAGATCTCTCTCAAATACATTCTGTCCTGTGTGTATTACACGCTAGTTTAGTACCAAAGTACTAAAAGACATTTAGGATGGAGCGACATACCTCAGAGTCTCAGAAATGTCTTAACAGGTTTCAATAAAGCAACGAAGTCAGGCCACCGAGTTGCAGTTCTATGAACAATGCTTGGGATGTCTGCCTAGTAATGCTTTTATGGCCATGACATTTCCAAAGAGCAATTACATACAATACTGCCAAAGAAATCAATAGCATACTTTATGAACACACAAATGTCTCCCTGAACATCAATGTAATAAGACTCAGTCAGTCTGTAATTAAGTAAGTAAGTAAGTAAAGTAAGTAAAACTTTATTTATATAGCGCCTTTCACAGCACAAATGCACAAAGCGCTTCACAATACAAATAACACATAACTCTGAAAAGGAAAAAAAAAAAAAGAAGAGCAACATACAAAATACAATACAAATACGGGACACTTCAGCCAGGGGAGGAGTTGGGGGAGGGATTACAACACAGGCAGCCATCCTCGACAAGCAGCCATACACGCAGGCGCGGTAATTAAGTAGTACATCCAACTCCATTCCTGGAAATCCTCAGACGTTCCTTCTTCTAGGTCACTACTTGTCTCTCTCCACTCAAATATTAAATTGAATCCCTGCGCTCTGCATACTACATACCTGTAATAGAGTCTGGCCCACTTCACCGCCCAAGCTGGTGTTCTGAGGGAGTATCGACGGTTCAAAATTGAAAGATTGACAGGTCTTAGCAGCAAATGAGAGTCGCTAGCCCAGGTTAGACGGGCAGGGAATATCTATGGGTGGGAACACCTGATCGCAAAAGTCGTTACTGATTGGTGTTGCAGGGATTCCTGCGAAACCAATGAATTGCCAGGATTTGAGCACCAGATTTTTGCATTCAGTGTCCCAGACCCATAGAGAGATATTCAGCATGCAGTAACGTAGTTAGCATAGCTTACGTTGTGTATCAGCGAAAGAACTCTCATGGGTCTGACGTTGAGACTAGGTCACTACTGCTCAGGCCAACTGGCTGTCTAAGACACAAGGTCACTACAGATTGTACTCAGTTTGTGGTTTGTGGTCAAACTAGGGCAACTAAAGCTTTAAAAGGGTGAAGGTCAGTAGCCCATAGTACATGATACCATGGTACCATGGTACCTCTTCCAGTAAGGGTAATGTTACAGAGAACAACACCATGCAGGGCCGGATATAGTCCACTACAGCCTGATGTATTCTGGGGGTCACAGGTGAATCTGCGCCGCTCGTCAGTATAACTTCCACCCTCACTTGCCCAGGTTGCGTTCGATCTCGGGCCCTGTGACTTACGAACACACATAAACACTTATCATAAACATTGCTTTAGCCAGCTATGCCACTGAAAAGCTAGTGACCCCAATGGCGCAGGTTTTTTTCAATTTTATTTTTTAATGTGGAGGGAGTTTCACCTGTGCTCTTGCCACAGGAAGATATCATGAATTATTTATATACAGCAACACTGGATACTGGAGACTGGACTCCTGAATGACCCGCACAAACATGAATCTCACCCACAGAGATTGAAGATAAATCTTAACTGAGAATCAACATTAACATACAGTTGGGAGGGTTTTCTACTGATAAACTACTGCAGACAGAGAAAACATATTTGAATGTTTACTATGTGGCACTGCAAAGTACTGCACCCAAACAGGAAATTACTATATTACTACCATACCTGTATATCCATTTACGTCAATGAGAAACCAATCACAATTGTTCCATGTGCCGGCAGGCCGACACGGCAGTCATACAACCTAGCCAACCGAGCAGACCTGAGAACACATTCTTCTCCCCGCCTAACAGGTCTGTACCCCCAATTTGAGGCCTGAGGGCGGGGATCCCTACTGTAGGAACTAAACATCACCAGAAGGGGAATACATAGTCTAAGTGTGGATGCAACTCTATCCAAAATAATAAAATACAAATACACAAAATAAATAAATACAAATGTAGTAAAGAATCAATGATACACAACACTACCAAATAATTAAATACAATTATTATATAAGATTACATTATTTTATTTTTTTTACTTTTCCCCCCCAAATGTAATCAACCCGCCATCAACAAATACCAGACCGCACCCAATGACTGTGGGCTGTCCGAACGCTATTCAAATGCTTAGGCTGGAAAACGTGATATGAGTCTGTGATAAAACGTCCCACAAATCACTGATACTCTGATAGTTCCTGCAATGGGAGTGACTAATGTGATGTGACTGTGCCAATGAATTAGAACAACAGCTCAATTATTCCCACTGGCAGATGGACAGACTTCAGGACTCATCCCTACTCTGGTGTTGTTTCCACTAGGGCTCCTCAAAATTCCCGAATAAGACCTTTTTAAAATCCCGGGATTATGAAGCCCCCTCCCGGGAATTCCCAGGATTCCCATAGAAACCGGAAGTGCACACTATCTATCTAATAAGGGAATGGGGGTTAGAAATGTATGAACAACTATGCAAGTTCTGTTTGAATGACTCAAATATACCCGTATTAGAGGGATAAACGTCAGCTGCTCCCTGCAGCTTCGATAAACCCATTTACGCACTTCAAAACACTTTCATATCGCATATCATTCCATTTTCAGTATTAATGCGCCTCCCATTTGATCCAATGCATTGTAGGCCTATCATTGGGTGCGTTAAGTAGCTGAGCGATCAGTGATCAGAATTCACTTAACGGGTTGCTCAGTTACGCTCAGACTGATCTGCTCAGAGCACAAGTGAGCAGTTTTGAACTATGATCTGTTTGAGCCAAACACCACGTCATAATCATCATCACCTGAGCAAAAAAAAACAAGGGGCGTGTTTTGGCTTGGGAATCGTTGGGCCGCTGCTCGCACATCACACATGATTGACAACAGGTGAAAAGTTCTCGTCTCCTAGCAACTCAGCGCTCGTTAGAGTAGACCTTAAGTGGTTTTAAAAACCGCTCAGCGCTCAAAGTGAGCATTCGCTGCTACTTAACATTACTTACATTGTGTTTTTTCAAAACAACTGAACATTCCATCCAAAGCATCTGTTGCTTGGCAACCCTTTTGTTAGGGGAACTATTTTGCTCTGTGGAATTAGGGAATGATGCTTCGTTTTGAATAAATGTAAATATTTTACATTGCTGTGTGTTCATTTTACACTAATAGCTGTAGTAACCGCTGTATAAAAGCAATAAACCACTCGAGGCCGTGTGTCACTTCGCTTCGCGTCGTGCCTAACAACGCCCACTAGCTGTTATAAAATCATTATAACACACAGCCTCTCATGTTTTATTGCTTAATTCTACAACGGAGAGTTTGGATACTTGATTCTGATTGGCTAGCAGCCGTTGTAAAATTAAGCAGTGGGTTACACAGGATTTTACCACAGCTACGGGGGTTAGGGCATCGGGCCTAACAACGCGATAGCAGAGGGCCTAACCCCTGTAGCTGTGGTAAAATCCTGTGTAACCCTCTGCCTCGAGTGGTCAATTGCTTTTCTACAACGGTTACTACATATCCAGTATATATTCACAAAAAAACGCTAACAGCCGTTGAAAAATACTCTGTAACCCACGACTGCAACCACATAACATACTCATCTCAATCTAATGCCAACTGTAACATGCCAACTTCTTTAACCAAAGTATGGCTATTATATCAAACTAATAACTAATTAATTAATTAATTAATTAATAGTTTGATATAATAAAATATAAAATATAATTGTTAGTGAATAGAGCGGGAGGAGCATGGTCTTGGAGAAATACTGATTGCTTGATATTTATTTCTTCCATTGGGTATTATAATCAGCCAACAGCTATTGGTTAAACTCACTCCTCAGTATGAATGCCGCCCGCCCACACTGTCGAATCACTATCCCTATCAAGCCGGCCCCCTGCGCTTTCCCGTGAGAGAGAGAGTCCATGTGACCGCTACTGATAAACCAGGCCCAGGCCCAGCTGTAGTGTGATAGACATCGTTGGCAGCAGAAACACTGACACCCCAACTTTTCTGAGGTAGGCAGGCCTGTCTGGGAATAAGATAAGCATGCAAAATAGGAGGCTGGTGCCCAAGAAGATGGCCTTTTATAAACTGAGCTACTAGTGGTTCCAGACCTGGCCACCCACTCTCGTTCCCCTAGACTCATAATTTCATAACTATGCTCTGAGTATATGCAGAGGATAACTCATATGAGTCAAACTCAAATGTTTTACATATGTTTGTAAATGTCAAAATGTCTACGCTATGATCGGCTTGTTGGTGCCTGGAATATTGTGTGCAATATGGCTGAATATTTATCCGATTTTGAGGATATAGAAGATGACTTAGAATATGATGGAAGCCGATCGTAGCGTAGAGAATGTGAGCCACGAGTGTAGCCTACAGACGGAGAATAGCCAGTCTGCTCTGCACATGCGTGCTGGAGCAAGTGGGGAAGCTTTATTTCATTTCTAAAGACATTTCTAAAGATCATATTACAGAGGCATGTGAAAACCAAAACAAGCCCTCGCTCTATGAAAGCACAACTAGCGATTCATAAAAATAGATTGATGAAAACAACCGTTTCGCGGCAGAAAATACATTTTTTAGAAGCTGCATTCTCGGTGCCCCGTCCGCCGCCATTACATGGATATACTGGCTCGCGCTGGATTTAAGGTTTATTCTACAGGCCTCCGAATTACACCAAAGTTATCTCGGTGAGTCAAATGTCTTATAATATGCCATAAATAAGGTCCAGGTTGTCGAAAAAGAGCCTTCTCCTTTAAGCCTGACCAAGCCGCCTTGTATGGCCTAGCCCGGCCTGCAGAAAAATTGCAGCTAGCTCAATACTGGAACGATCAGTGAAATTATGGTCTGTTTCAGGTTCATGGTAGACAGACCACAAATAAGGTTAAATGTCCAAAATAACACACTACCCCCTTTAACCTCAACATAATCAAAGAGCAGATGCCGACTGATTCTTAATCAAATTTATTTTCAATAAATGTACAGCAGGAGAACATCATGTCACCACCATGAATGTAGAACGGAGGTGTAGAAGAGGTTTTGGGTGGATTGGTTGTATTTGGTGGTCTATTCTTGAATAACAACAGGTCTTAAACACGGCTGTGCAACCAATGTTCTTTTACTGTTTCCCTGAAAAGGATGTGCATGTGAATGAGTCAGTTCTGTTGAAAAGGATGTGCATGTGAATGAGTCAGTTCTGTTGAAAAGGATGTGCATGTGAATGAGTCAGTTCTGTTGAAAAGGATGTGCATGTGAATGAGTCAGTTCTGTTGAAAAGGATGTACATGCAGGTCTGTTCTATTTCAAGATGTTCCTGAGACACAAAGACTACAGTAAACCAAAGAGTGACACTATGTGGAGTTTCTACGTAAAACCTGTCATTATTAAGGTACCAAAATTGTAATGTAGTAAATTATGCTACAAGCTTTGTTACAAAACAATGTGATGACTTTGCATGATCTGCCTACAGTCTTTCTGTCAATTCAGCATATGGGATAACGATTTTCTGTGGCAGTGAAAGGGGACCATACCAAGAGTTCTACGTTTTTAAAGGACTAGACATTTCCTTAAATGCCCTATTCACAATGGCATAATCGGTTTACACCTGGGCAGAGGTAACAAGGTGACAACCCTCTTAACCCTAACTCTAACCCACAGGTAGTTACAGTAGGTGACAGCCCCCTTGGCGGACCCCTCCCCTGCCATTTCCTGTGCATTTTCAAACACAGAAGTACAAACTGTTGTTTGTCTGTAGACCAGTAGAATTATTTTAGTTCAAACTCTTCAAATAACCTTGAGGATTACATTTTCTGATTTTCATTCATGCTCTAGTTTAAACAGGCCATAACCTGAAGGGACTTGAGATAAGCACTATACAACATTACATTACATTACAAGAATCTCACCACCAGCTGCCATTTGAATCCCCCTCACGTTCCGGGCACCAGATTTGAACAGCCTCCACACAGCAGCTCAAGCACCATAATGCATAGTTAATTGGGCTTAAGGCTTCACTATCTGATCTTCTAATAACTGCTCTCTAATAACAGTAATATCTTCTAATAACTGCTCTCTGTGACACACTGCAAGCCTTGTTATATTTCCCTCTCTGTCACTTGATGTAAAGCTCTCACAAAAGATAGTTCATGAACTATGAGATACAGCCTGATCCTGCTTTACGTGAGTTTGAGGTCAGTATCCACATCAACAATGACCACCTTTAAGCTCATTACGGGTGATTAGGAGACTAAATCTCATGTTTAGAGAAGCAAACCAAATCACAGCGGAAATTCACCAGGGCACAGCCAAACTGGCTTTTCTAAGAAACTAAGAGATGGAGCCAGTAGGTAAAAAAAAAAAAAAGGGTATTATTACCCTCAGCCAAACGTTGGTTTGTGATGTAATGTCACCGAATATCAACACATGCGTGTGACAGACGTAATGGGAACATCAAATCCAGTGTTTATACCGCCCCTCTCCAAGACATCTGTTGTGTAAATTGACAGGTGGGGCCTAGAGGCTATGGCATTGTGTAGCATCGGCTGCTGGAGTCTGAAGGCAGATCTGCTGTCTCTCTGCTCCTGCACACACTGAACCTTCTGTGGGGTTGAGGGAGTTCCCACGTTAAAGACGTACAGACGCTGCTCACCTCTGCGAGGGATCAAATAGCACCTGGACGACACAACACATATTTCTATGCACCAGAACAAATAAACCATTGTTATGTTTTTATAGACTGTATTATAAACCACGCATGGGAGCAGGTATGGAGTGATGCAGCTCATCCTACAGTGGGACAAGAGGGGCAGAACCTTTCCTAGAACTCTCCCCTCAGGCATTGGCCCCTACCTTATTTATTCTTTGAATGCATTTCAACCTGTGTAAAGCATTTTGTGAGTCCTCTCTGTGAGAAGTGCTATACAAATAAAATGTACATACTTACTTACCTTCTAGCATATGGGTCAAAGATGTGACGCTTGCTTTTTTTGTGTCCCTTTGGTTAAGTTTACATTTTTTTGTTAAAAATTGAAAATAAACTTAAAGATTACTTGCATACATTATTTCTGACAACCGGCCCTAAAAAGTTGTGGTTTTAATTCATTTCGAGACAATTATTGAGTAAAAATGGCAAAAATATCTAAGTGGTGTAACCATAAAAACTGAGTACAGAAAAATTCTAATTACTCAAAAGAGCTGAAAGTCAAAAAAAAAGCCATATAAACTAGTTTGGCATAATCTTACATATAACTATTTTAAAGTTAATAAAATAAGTGGGACTATATTGTTCTGGATATTATAAAGAATCCGGGGAATCATGTCAGTCAGGTCAATTTACATAAGTGTCTAGATGGTGTAACCACCATATAAGAAGTTGTTTTTTTTGTTTTTTACAAGAAGACACTTTTACCGGGAAATGTATCACAGAGAAGGACCCCTTTCTGCTCTTCATGGTTGCATGTCAAGGTTAGTAGAAATATTAGAAATATTGAGATAATTTGACATTTTAGGGTATGGTCAGGTATGATTAGGTTTACATGTCAAATAGTGTAACCAGTGAAAAACATTGATTATTGATCTTTATTATAAAAACAAGTATTTACTTTAAAAAGTATGTTTGAAAGTAGCTAGGTCAATTAGCTAGCTTTCATGGGTGTCCATGTAAATGCCTGACAAATTAGATTTTTTACGTAAATGTTAAATGGTGTAACCAGTTACACCATTTGACTCAAATATGATTCCTATTATAAGTCTTTCTGTTTGATGCTATTTTAGGCAAGGACCAATATTTTATGATGCAGCACAAGGACAACTAGCCATCTTAAGAAGGAATGTTTAGTTTATTAGTCAGTTTTATTTATTTTCCAAGTATTCTTTCGAGAAAATGGAAATTGTAATTTACATCATAGCCTACATGTTATTTGGCCAGACATTCTGTGTTGTGTTGAGACTCAGAGATGGCCTGCCTAATAAGTCAGATACTTGTCTGCCATTTCATCATTAATACAATATAATAATTGTGATAAATGTGGATGGTTACACCGATTGACACTGGGTTGTGTCAAATGGTGTAACCAGTGTTTGTTCATGAAAATATGAAATTATAGAGGAATATTAAATATATTCATTTTCCTATCTAAACATTATATTGTACTGTAGTGTAACAACATGTTTTTAGCCATTTTGACATACATTTCCATAGATTATAACAAAAACCAAGGTGTTTTCAGCATACCATATGACCCGCTCGATGTTGCAAAACTGGTGAAATATTACAATTTGAGATCACCCTGATAAAATCTATTCTTAGGTAACATGTTGCAATTGATTATTATTATGAGTACACCTACATACACTCTAGGTTGATAAAATATTGAATATTTACCACTTTTCTCTGGTTACACCACTTGACATTTTCAGGTGCATTTGGTCTTACTTTTTGAAAAAAAAGGTGCAAATGTAATTTCAAATGACATAAAACCAACATAAATACAAAATCCACATATTAACACACCTGATGCATGCTTTTAAAACAGTATTTCCCCCAATTTTATTTGTATCATCTTTCCCACCCTTATTTGTCACTGACCCATATACTGTAGCAGACAGTGCAGCAACAGTTTAGAAAGGACTTATCTTCTGTAAATCAAGATTGAAGATGCAAGATTTCTTTATTTGTCACAGGTTAATGTACTGTGTACAGTCACAGTGAAATGTTGCTGCTGACTCCAAAGTAATGCTAAGCACTCTGTGTACTTGTGCTGTGAAGGGCACTATAGAAATAAAGCTTTACTTACTTACTTAATGCTCAATACAGATAAAACTCCAATGCACAATTTACTAATAACAAATTTACAAATTACGCAATAAGTGTCATTTCTATACAGTATAAAGATACAGGTAAGGTAGGATAGGTACTTCTCTGGATGGATTATGTACATGCTATATATGGATATGAATAAATAAATAAATAAATATATAAATAAATAACCCGGGGGGGTATTGAAATTTAATTTGCAAATGGTTCCTCTGGGTATAGGTTAGTCATTCAGTCCATTCATCCTTCACTCAGCTATATGTATGAATTTAAAGGAGGGGTTCGGAATTTAGCATTATAAGCAATTTTAAAAGGTTATTTACGATCATATACAACGGCCGATATCATAGTTTCGTCAAACAGTGCACTCTCAAGATATAGCCCGTCGCCGCTAACACACCATCCATAGGTGCATAGACAGAATCTCTCAAAAACACCATAAACTCTTGTTTTCAAAGACAGGAAACTCAGGAGTGGTCACTATTGGTGGGAGCGGTTAACCGGATTGGAGAGCCTTCAAATGCCTTACCGGTTACTAAAAATCACTAACCTGTATTTGTTTTTTTCGTTTTTTTCAAATTTAAATCATGTATAATAAAAAATTATTTAAAAAAAACGCTAACCAGCCTCTATAATTATTAAATTTAATTAATCTGTCGAGTCCGTTTCTATGGACGTAATGCAAGTGACGATGTGATCACGTTCAGCCGTTCTTCTTCGTTCGTTATAATAATGCTGTTTTATTCCGTCTTGTCTTTTGTTTCATAGGAAGGCTCACTAGGGATTAGGGACGAGTGAAGAAGTCTACAGCTTCATCTTACACTAAACCCAATATATTTATCTGATCCTGATTCCTGACAAATGTTTATTGTTTTGTCATATCGAGAGTAGTTCGTTGTTGGTTTTGACAGAGCTCTTATGCGTAAGGATAGGCCAGACGGGATCAAGTGCAGATTGTTTGACTGAGTTGGCCTATAGGCCTATAGTGTTTTATTTTAGAGATTGAATCAGACTTGTGTCCGTGATTTTTTCGAGCCAACAACTTCTGATATATGGGCGATAATTTTCTGAATGCACAATGCAGGCTCCGTGTCGACGTGTTCGTTTTTGTATCTGTAGCCTACAGCTTTGGTGCTACAGCAGCACTTGTTTATTAAAGCGTGTTTCTCTCTTCATTGTGGGGTTTTTGTCACATTATTATCATTGATAGTAGGAATTTCTATAAGTGCACCTCTCATGCTTTTTGCAAAGTTGCTGTTGATGTTCTGGCAAAAAGTCGCCACAAAGTATGCTTCCGATCAGGTTTTATTGATCATATTATATTCATTGATTTGTATTGACGACAAAGCCAGAGATGTTTAGATTCATCCATTTGTCAGCAAACACCAAAGTCCAAGCGGAAGTTTACAAACGTATACTGCAAGTGCAAATAGCTCTACGCTAAATGATAAATAAAACTCGATCGGAAACATACTTTTTTGCCATTTTTTTGTCAGAACATCAACACACGACACCAGAGACCACTCGGTGAGTTTCCTGTCTTGAAAAACAAGAGTTTATGGTGTTTTTGAGGGATTTTGTCTATGCACCTGTGGATCTATTGAGAATGTTAGCGGTGACGGGCTATATCTCGAGAGTGCACCGTTTGACAAAATGTTGATATCGGCCATTGTATATGACCGTAAATAACCTTTTAACATAGCTTATAATGCTAAATTCCAAACCTATCCTTTAAGCAAGAGCTGGCAACCGTGACAGTAAACTAACAGCCATGTCTGCAAGTCATCAACACAGGCTCTTAGAGTATAGGGGGATTGAGCGCAAAGTGAATCCACTTGACTCCCAGTCTTAATCCTACTGTTTACAGTGTTAGCATGGTTCCTATGGCACATGAGCTGAAATCCCATGGTGGTTACTAGTATGTGACCCTCACACTGTTAGTTTAACAACAGAAGGAGTGTGGAGGCTTAAAGATTAAAGACCACAAGGACCCTCTCTTTACATATGATTGTTACAGTAGGCTACATAACATCACAGCAACAGTGAAGCAAACACGAAAGCAGAATTCACACTTTAGTCTGAGGGATGACAGGTGTCACTGGCTGTTAAGGAAAACTGAGATTATAGGGGATAACGGCAGAAAGACCGGTTCAGTTGGAGTCGACCACTGACAAGATGACCTACTGTAGTACACCCAAGTCCTAACACAACCCACTTCAAGGTCAGAGAGAATATGGGATTACCAACTTCCCAGAATCCTCTTCAAGAAATGTATCTCTAGTTGCCTCAATTATTATTATACAGTAGGCTACCTCATACCTCACACCCACCACCCTCCTCACCAGAATTCACCATAAAAATGTCTTCCTGAGGGGCATGCCCCCAGGCCCCCTGGTGGAGGCAGTCCCCAGAAGCCCCTCATAGCCTATGGCCATCCCTGGTCTCATCAAATGTAGGATTATGTAAGGTGAAATTGTTTCAATGTAGGAAGTGTAGCCCTATACGGGCTATGGGTGGAAGGTTTAGTTATATAAGGGAGGTTCTGCGCTCACCTGTAGCTCGCACCAGGCCACCTCTACCGTGGTCTCTGTGTCCAGCCCTTTATAGACAGTCTTGAACGACCCTCTCCCGATCTCAATGTTGAATTTAAGATATCTTCCATCAGGTGAGGTCGCCACAGCTTTCATCTCAATGTCCTCCTTCTCCTCTTGTTCCCATCTGCTAATGCGCGACGACACCTTCTGCTGCTTAGTTTGAACCAGTTCGTTTTCAGAATCTGAGCTGGCATCCTGTGTGTTGGACCGCGGGACCGAGCCCCAGGTGTCGGCCGGACAGACGGGCTCTGATTCTGGGGTACCGGGGGGGATGTCGGCGCTCTCGCCCTGGCTGGAGACGGGAGACGGAGGAGTGTAGGTTTTCTCCTCTTCAGCTCTGGACTCAGATAATGTCGAAAGGTTCTCCTCCGTAGAAGTAAAGGTTCTCATTGCGCCGCCGTAAAGCTGTGTGTCAATGTCCATGTTAATTTTATGAAGCCCATAGGAGTTTCTCCTTGCACCCACGGTGTGAGTCCGTAACATCGATGGGACACGACCGGTCAGGCAGTCATCGTTCATATCTATCGCAAGACTTGGGAATCCGCGTCCAGCTATTTCAACCTCTGCGTGTGACATGATAGGCTACAGCCTCGTTTCAATTAGCCTAGTCTATTACTGGGGTTGAGAAATAATTAAATTGAAGCACTTTCAGCACCTCTACTTCCACTATACCAAAACTATGACTTGCTGTTCTGTTTTCAACAGGTGCAAACACTAGATGCACGTCATTATTGAGTCAGACTTCACGGGAATTAAAGTCAGGTGATGCTTAACAAGGTGTTCAAATTCCAAATAAAAACACACTACCTCTTAACTAGTGCATCCTCGCAGTGCGTCGTCCTCTTGTGTTCTGCGTGGAAATCGCCCGGGTAGCATTCAGATGAGCTGCCTACAAGGGTTAACTCCGCCCAATGGGGAGCAAGCCTACTGCAACTGACTGTAGGAGTGGACCGACCGACTGTGTAAATCATTACACTGTCAACTAGAAGTGGGATGTCATGTCCATTATGTCTTTTTTAACTTTTTTTCCGCCTGTGCTGTGTGACAACCAAATTTCCCCACCCGGGGATCAATAAAGGCTATCGTATCGTCTGGTGCTTAGAGAGCACACCTCTGCCCCTGAATGCACTTCGTGGCTCTGTGCACGCCAAAATTGAACGGGTTCTAAATTGGCCAGTGCTACACCCCTCCACAGCAGAGGTGGCTCGTCCATTGAGGCAGGGGAGGACAGTCCTCCTCAGTTTTTGGAGAGAAGAGAGGGGTTAAAATATAAATATCTGAATTTATTTATTCATAATTAATATTATCTCAGTTTTGTTCATAAAGCAGGTTTTCCCTATCGATAAAAAACCATTATTGAAATTCTAAAGCTCCAACAGTGACATCTATAACATGCAGCTGGAGGACCCATAGATATCTATGGAAGGGAGGCTAGCCTCCCTTAGGGCGGGTTCTTTTCTATTAAAGAAAAATTATCGCAAGGGAGGCTCATAGGGGAGAGCCGGGTCAAAAGTCGCACGGGACGAAAGTCGCGTTAATATTTTCTCAAGAATGACAGGACCTGCAATCACGTGGTTATACATGCCTGCACATATTACCCTGTAGAGCTCCGTTCAAATTGTGGGCGCGATCGCAGCATATTTGACAGAGATATCGATGGAAACCACTTTTGCCCCATATAAGTAAAATAATGGTCTCATAAGCATTTTTCGATTGTAAAATTGTGTTCACTTGTTTTAGTTTGCAAACATATGCAATTTTCTTAGCATATCTACTAGCTACATGATAGCATAGCTTTCAAGTTTCGTGCGAGCAAGTCGTGCCTGCAAGCCAGGGAGAAATGACAGGAGACCGCACTGCTGTATAGCTTAAGAGGTAGAGCGGGTCGTCCAATGATCGTAGGGTCGGCAGGTCAAATCCCGGCTCCTCCTGTCCACATGTCGAAGTGTCCTTGGGCAAGACACTGAATCCCAAATTGCTCCCAATGAGCAGGCTAGCACCTTGAATAGCAGCTGCCGCCATTGGTGTGTGTATGTGTGTGTGAATGGTTGAATGAGAAGCCTTCATTGTAAAGCGCTTTGGAGAAAAGCGCTATATATGTGCAGTCCAGTCCATTTACAGCAGAGGGCCTCTAGAGGGCGCCCCACCACCACTGGCTGGCACGGGACACATCATCAAGGCTGGTCTTGAAGCACCTTCCCTGTGAATTATCAGCTAACACTCCCATAGCTGCTGCATCAGCCCTTCACATAGACTTCCTGTGAAAACTATCAGCTCAATGTGTATAGCCTTCCTGCCAACAGTAACTAGGTCATACCATTACCCCAAACCTGCCTGGTCCTACTCATACTTCTTGTTTTAGGGGACACTGTTATAATCAACCTGACTAGAGCTCCATTTCACACGGGTTAACAGCATTACACTATTACTATTAAATACAGTACTGACCATAATCGCATGCACTTATCTCATACTGCAAAATCACAATTGCAGGTGGGGAGTAAACTGCGGCAATTCAATTGTACTCAAACTGCACAGTACATTCAGATGGAAAGAACAGCCATGACAAAAGCAGTGCATTTCTCTTCCCATTTATTTTTCATTGGTAAAAAAAAGGAGTTTGAATATGTAGACAGAACGACAGGAGTGTCACAGGTACTGAGGGAGACAGCAGTCTGTACATGTGAGGTCCATCATCACTATTATAGCTGAACTAAACCATGATTCCTCTTCTTGGAAGCGTTTCAAACTCCCAGAGTGTCTCTAGGATGTTGTTTCTGAGGGTTCTTTGGGAGACGTCCGGTAACAAAGAGGAAAGCCAACACAGCATAGAAGCCCGCACGTTAATTATGTGAAGTGGATTTGTTAATGAGGACAGGAATAAAAACTTGTCAAACATAATAAAAAGCAAAGGACAGTTATTGACTGAGGAAAACGTATCCCACTAAGAAACCGAGAAACAACAGGACAGGAATCAGGATCCCCTGGGTGATTACCTGCCTCTGGTGAGCCACAGGTGCCTAGAGCACACCCTTAGAAGTTGTACTGCATGTCACCTCAACTGCTCTTTCAGATAGAATTGGTTCCCTTCCATTATGAAAAAGCTTTACACTTGGGTGAACCGAAAGGCAACTTTCTAACCAAACAATAACTATAACCAACCACGTGATTGGATGCTGAGGTGCAAGAGATGGCCGCAGACAGAGCAGGTTGTCATGGCTTGTGAGGACGAGGCTTCCGTGCTTCACCCGGCGTTCTGCTCCTGTGGTGTCTCAGAAGAACTTGACGCCCTTCCCGTCGTCCATGGTGATGACCTCGGCCTTGCCGTCAGCCTGCAGGGCCTGCAGCGAGCGAAGCAGCATCCACTCTTCCAGGCCATGGAACTCTAGGGGAAAGAGAGGTCACATTCTATTAAGATCAATATCTGTTTATTTGCCATATACTATATGGTTTAAACGTACTATGAATTTGACTAGGGTTAGGGCATACGCTGATGAAGACGACATAGGACAGGGTGCAGGACAGGACAGTGCAAATGCAATACAAAAAACAGCGCAAATACAAAATAGAATATAACCAATATGAAATAAAAAGTGTAACAAAAGTGTAACCCATGTTAAGGGCTTGCCCAGGGCAGGGTTCAAACCCACGCGCTGACAGTTGCACCAATAGGGACATCCCTCTTGGAGGGACTGTTAGCACTCCCTTTGAAGAGTGAGTTTAACCAACCACTTGCTACCACTACCTGGGACTCATGAGGACACGTTGACACATGAGTAATACTTATATAGGCTACTAGGGCTGTCAACGTTAACGCTTTAACATTTGCGAGTAAAAAAATTCAGGCAAATTAATCATATTACCAAGTTTGAGCTCTACTTCCTCCCGTAATTCCAAACGTGAGTATTTACCTGGCTGAATTAGCTACTGAAAGGCACGTGAAACGTGGATGAACGTGAACGTGCTGAATTATACAGTATCACTGCAATATGTGCACACCACTTCGTTTTTACGCTTCGGTCTTCCCACCGAAGCAAGTTGAGTAAAAGAAAAGCTTCCAGATGGAAGTTTAGATAAAACCGAAGTTGTATGCTCATTGCAGACTACTGCAGTGATGTAGAGTAACTGTTTTTCCACCAAAGCAAGTTGAGTAAAAACTAGCCATGGCTGATGGGCGTACATACAGCTGTTCTCTTTATAGTTCGAACCACTTTGTCATGCATTTCTTTATTCTAACATCACACGTATGCCTAATTGATTTATCTCCCGAAACAGTAAATACTAGTAGTAATCTTATGATTAATCATAGCCTATTATTGTGATTAACACGATTACATTTTTTAATCAATTGACAGCACTAGTATATACTTGTGCTTATCTTTTTGATACTCGTAATATGGTAAATAGTAAATGGACGGCACTTGCGCTTTTTTCCAAAGCACTTTACAATGAAGGCCTCTCATTCATCCATTCCCACACACACACAAGCTAGGTGCTAGCCTGCTCATTGGTAGCAATTTGGGGTTCAGTGTCTTGCCCAAGGACACTTCCGACATGTCATCAGGAGGAGCCGGGATTCGAACCAATGACCCTATGATCATTGGACAACCTGCTCTACCTCCTGAGCTACCGCCCGAATACTTGACAGCTGTATGTACTACACCTTTCTGTTTATAAAACATGTATTTTGCAAGCCTATCTGTTTGCCTACCTTCACTTTGCGTGTCATCACTGTGGGTCAACTCATAGAGTGTAAACACTGAATTGACCATACCGTTTTTAGAGACCTGAGAATATAGGGAGAGAACAAAAGGTGGTCATTCGCGCATCAATATTACAACACCACAATATATGTACAGTATGCTACTATACAGAAATTCTTAACAGTGCTTTTTTCTATCACCAATGCAAAGGGAGACATGCATTCACCCACTGGTCTATCTGCTGCTATGATTCACCCACTGGTCAATCTGCTAGTCTGCACTCATCCAACGGTCCACCTGCTATGCACTTACCCACTGGTCTATCTGCACTTACAGTACCTAGTGGTCAATCTGCATTTACCTACTGGTATATATCTGCTAGGCACTTACCCACTAGTATATCTGCTAAGCACTTACCCACTGGTATATATCTGCTAACCACTTACCCACTGGTATATATCTGCTAAGCACTTACCCACTGGTATATATCTGCTAACCACTTACCCACTGGTATATATCTGCTAAGCACTTACCCACTGGTATATCTGCTAACCACTTACCCACTGGTATATATCTGCTAAGCACTTACCCACTGGTATATCTGCTAACCACTTACCCACTAGTATATCTGCTAAGCACTTACCCACTGGTATATCAGCTTGCCCCATTCCTCAGGTCGCCTCCACATGACTAAACACCGTGTCTTATTTTTGTCCAACCATTCCAGATTCCCTGCGGATAAAATGTGAACAGCAACATTCAGATCTGAAACCACTGTTGTCATGCAGGCAAATTATGCAAATAATCTTTTTAGAGGCCACACACACAGGTAATGTTGTTTACAGTATTGGGCAAAGCAATGCAATGTGGACAATGATGAAACATTGCTGGCAAGGCTCGTCAAAATCTCCAGCACCACTCCCTGAATGGAAAATGTACTGTGTGTTGTCCCAATTGCCAGCAATCTATGCATTCACTCACGGTTCAATAATAATAAAAAAATATTTTAAACATATTCACACCTGTTACCTTTTTTCCTCAGTTCCTCAAATACAACTTGAATGGCCTCCATCGACAGTTTTCCTAAAAGCTCAGTCAAGGTTTAATTTATTATTAATTTGATAGAAAGGTATGCTCTAAACCCGTTTTATTCAACAGTACCGAATATTTGCCTCTGGTCATCAGTGGAACGAGTGAGTTTTGATATCAATATAGCTAATATATATCTATATAGCTACAATATGAATAACTGCTTGAGATAGAGATGATGGTCTCCCTTACAGTATGGGGATAGTATTTGTGACATCCATACTATGATACTATGGATGTCACAAATCATATTGGACATTCAGATCAGCATTAAAGATACTTTCTATCTTCTTGTTGTTGAATGCAGGGCTCTCCTGGGCCTCCATCACGTCCAGGGTGTAGAGCCTGTGATGACGGCAGTAGGACAGGGCCAGGGAACACCAGGCCGCCAGCTGCTTCTGTCTGGTCTCAACATTGGGCTGTAACCTGGCAAAAGAGCAATAAGGAACTATAGCACGATGAAGCTTTAATATCTTGAGCTAAGTGAGCGAGTCGGTTGTTCTCTGTTTCAGCTAGCTAGTTAGTAGTTAGCTCACGTTAGCGATCTAGCACTATTTCCTTAGCGAAACAACGTTAACGTTATGCTAGCTAGCTTCGCCAGCTTGCAAATAGCTATACTAGCTAGATAAATAACAATTTAATACACACCATGTGCACATTTTAGTATGCACACTTCAGTACTTCATATTGTATCACAGTACAGTTGTGAAAAGGTCTAGACTTACGTAAAAAACGGTGGAAAGTTATACTGCCAGGGCCACTCAAAACTCATTGCAATTTTTTGACAGCTGACGGCTCCCGGAAGTAGGTCCGACCTCCAAAATGTTCCGGAATGCAACTACTCTTTGACTCGGCCAGTACGACCTGTTTATTTTTTATTAATGTCATAACTTATTTCTTCTTCTTCCTACTTATTTAGACTGTATCTACTTTAAATATTTAAGCTAGCACTATGATGAAATTCAAACCGTATCATAAGCGCGCTGATATGAAAAGTAGAGAAAGTATCCTCATTCTACGGAAGCGCAAAGGGCCCGAAATATATGCTTTAATTCATTCGCTCATTTCTTAAAACTAAGACAATCTGTTCAATCTTGTAAATACTCTTAATGACAAGCTTATTAAGGCTTTAAAATACAGTTACTCTTTGCAAACATTTAGAGAAGAAAGTGACAGATATTGTGTCAGTGGGTATAGTACATGTTTGAAAAGCTGAACTACTTCTGCTTTTTAAAATTATCTAAACAAGCTACTTCACAATGTAATTACTAGTTGAATTACATGTGGGTACATGCGAGTGAAACTATCACCCGAACTACACCCACTGAGTGCAATAAGACTACAATAGACAATAACATTAAATGGGGACATCTTCTTACAAAGTTATTTTTTATTAAAGGAATGTGCATTTTCAGTCGTTTAAAACATAAATATCTATCTATATCTGTCTATGTACAGAACATTATCTCAGAACCAACAGTTTTCATTTTGGTCTTGACTTACCTTATTCTAAGGCTAGGGTATTAATGCTATTACAAACATCTGTTTCTTTATGCCGTAATTATACATGATTTATAATCACTGAATGTGCCTATTGACAAAAGTGGTGCTGATTATCCATTAATCTGAAAGCTGTACAAGTACATCAAGCGTCTAATTCACAGCAGGTTGTTGGTACAGTATTAATATGTACTTTTGTACATTTCTTTATTACAGTAAGAGACTGTGCGGTTAAGTGTGAGACCGAGAAAGATATTAGCATCATAGACCCTGGGGCTATTGCGACACACAATATTCAGTAACGGAAAATGTAAAACTTCATAAACATTTAAATGTATTATTTTTGTTGTAATCTCATGAGTGATCATCAACAAAAGGAGATGACCTAAAAGTACTGTATGCAAACAAAAAAAGACATTGCTGTATTGCCATATTGGCACCTGCAGGGGGTGTGAGGCATCAAAAATCACCTTAGTTTCAGGAAGTAAGAACATCCTGAGACTACAGCTACTATGGCTAGTTATTCTTGACTGAGACAACTGGTTATCTCCGAGTCTATGGCTAGTGGCTAGTTTATCTTGACTGCATTCCCTGTGGGTTTTCTCGTCCTTGAAATATTACCAAAGATAATCTTTCTGTACCCTGGTGGTGATTGGTTTATCTGGAGTAGAAGATGTGCTCATATTCGTTCAGGATGAGCTCCACTATCTGGTTCTGGAAGACCATGTGCATGGTGATGTTGGCTGACTCCGTCTCTTGCCGGAGCAGGGTGGGACCGAAGACGATGGCCACATTCTGCACAGTCATCCTGTTCTCCTCCCCAAACTCTATCACCCTGAGGAAGACAGAGAGGAGTACGATAACACATTCAACACGCTGTAGCTACTCAGATACACATTCTTCTCAGTGGAACTGGAATATGCAGAGAAGTATTAGTATGAATCAGAATCACATTTATTGTAGGCAGGTTTTCACAGACTTTTGGTGCATATAATAAATACGCCACAATAGACGGTGCAGGGACAAGACAAAACAACAAAAACAAACAACACCTTTATTGATCACACAGTGAGGCACACACACATCACATGGTGTATGCGGCAATGCCGAAACACACACAAATGGCTGGAGCGTCGACCGCTGAAAAATTTCTGCTGCTTTTACATGTATGTATGTATGCTGTTTGTGACATACTTGTGTAAATGGCCAAAGAGGAGTTCCATGGTGTCATGGTTTGCCGGAGGAAGAGACTTGACTAGCTCACGCATGTGAGACACTTTCAGGCTGTAATCAAAAGTTCCTGAAAACGGGAAAGAATGGTATTCAAAGTCTCAGTTCTTATGTTTCACTTTCACTACATTAATGAATTGGTAAAGATGGGAGTAATCGAAGCTGCTTACGGATGGCTGCGATGAATCTGTTGAAGTGGCTGAAGGGGAAGAGAGGCTCGCGCAGCTCTCTGAAGAATAACTTCAGCGCCCCGGTGATGACGTGGATGTCCTCCCACTGGCCGTCCTCCAGGTCCAGCTCCTCTACACAGCACAACGACATCACATCGCTATCAGCACATCACTATCATCACATTACTATCGTCATGTCACTATCAACACATCACTATCATCACATCACTATCACAACATCACTATCATCATATCACTATCATCACATCGCTATCATCACATCACTATCACAACATCACTAGCATCACATCACTATCATCACGTCACTACCATAATGTCACTATCATATCACATCACTATCATAGCACATAACTATCCTCACATCACTATCATCACATCATTATCCTCACATCACTATCATCACATCACTATCATCATATCACTATCATCACATCACATCATCACATCATTATCATCATATCACTATCATCATGTATCTATCATATCACATCACTATCATATCACATCCCTATCATCATATCACTATCATATCACATCACTATCATCACATTACTATCCTCACATCACTATCGTCACATCACTATCATCACATCACTATCACATAGCTATCATCACTAGCATATCACAAAACTATCATATCACATCCCTATCATCATATCACTATCACATCACTATCATCAAATCATTATCATCACATCACTATCATATCACAACACTATCATCACATCACTATCATATCACATCACTATCATATCATATCACTATCATCACATAATTATCCTCATATCACGATCATCACATTACTATCGAGGCACTGAGGGGGGGGGGCACTGGCTGAGTGCACTCAATTAATACAGCTGACACTGATGACATAATATTAAAGCAAGCTCAGATGGTAAAGAAGTTGGCATGTACCGTGATCTGCCTTGAAACGTAGTTTCTGAATGATGGCCAAGTTCCCACTGACCCTGTAGATTCCATCAATGTCCAGACCTGTCAACCCACGGCAGCAGTAGTGTGCTTAGTCGTTAAGATTTACACTATAAAAGAGACTTTGATGTGAATACAACACATATAATTTACCTCTTCTCTCAACCGCCTTGATGCATTTCTCCACAAAGCTGGGAATGGTGGTTCTCTCCTGGGCGCAGAGTGTGGCCAGATCACTCCCGAACACGTTGTCTGAGCCAGGGGACACATGGAGAACAGGGTTTAGTGTATCAGGACTAAAACAGAACTGTTCAGGCATCAACTGAAGCAAAGCACCGCACAAAATGCGACCTTTTGGGATTGATTTACATAGTCATATCATGATCAGTCATGACACATAGGACACATGAAAGGGCGGCGTTCTGCAGGTGCGTCAGCGAACCTCGGAAGTAGCCCTTCTCCTTGACGGCCTGCAGCGTGGGCCGCTTCATTAGGAACTTCATCAGCTTGGCACGGACATTCCACTGATCCGTCTCTCCGGAGGAGCTGACCACACTGGGCCTGGCTGAGGAGACACCACCCAACATCTCACTGGTGAATAAATACCACGGAACTTTAACTTCCAAGTTAATGAGAGGGGGTAGTCGATAGCTTACTTACACACTATCCTCTTGTTCTGGGGGCCTGGAGACCTATCTGACTGGAGATCTCTGTCTGTGCTTGAGGACTTCTCGCTGACATCCCTGTCGTCCTCCTCTGGCCGGTGCTCCTGGTAATCCTGACACAGACGGACAGACGTTAATACACACTGCACTGTACGCTTCACAGAGTAATACTGCACATCATTTTCCATTGTTGTATCGTTCTATATAGGACACAATCTTTACCAGTATGGATGATTTTAGAAATGGTTTCAAAACACATAGCCATGCATAAGTGAAAGGGTCTTACGAGCTGTCGGATGGTGTCGACTAGAACTTTGTGCCAATCAGTGATGATGCTCTCTGTGTCATACTGGACCAGGAACTCCATTCCATTTCGACTTTTCAACTATAGAAGCAACAGGGATATTTTAATCAAATGTTGCTCACCACTTTGGAACAAACGGTCTTGTTCTTGTTCACATACTTCTCAGACAACGGTTTGAAAGAAAACTGTTACAACATAATGCATACACATATTATGGGATAACAGTTAAACAATTTGACTCCTACCAACAGGAATTTCATTTTTTGAGTGCTTCATGTAAACGAAACAGCATACATGTCTCATAGCAACAAATTCACCACACCTCTAGAACATTCTTCTTGCTGGATTTGTCCTTCGGAGCCCAACCAATCATTGCCCCACGAAGGTCCAGGGCGACCTCTGGGACGATCTGACTGGTCTTGTTCTATGGAGAAAAACATGCCTGTTATATGAAACTGACAGCATTCCACAAAATCAGACACTCGAACAAAGCTCTGACTGTGTCATTATACCCTGAGGGCTTCTCTGTCCTGTCTCTGCCCTACTAGTACCACAACATCTTGCCTGGTACAATGTTAGTCTATGACACACTAATGACAGTCACACTACCTCAGATATTACAATATTACAAAGATTACAAGATTACATTGCACGCTTCATGTGTCTACACACGCTGTAAACAAATAAAAACAGACCAGTGGCTTCTTTTCTCTGCGTTCAGCATTCCCACCCTCAGAAATGTACAGAATGCACTATGTACCAGAGCAGAAATGTACAATCCCCACATCAAGAGAGAAATGCACAATCAGGTGAGAGTTTGAGTGATAGTAAGAAAGTAAGATAGTAAGAGTCTGTTATTAGTGCAGGTGCAGCTCATACCAAGGTTCCTGTAGCTGCAAACTTTGGGTCTTTGTGGAATATCAGGACTCCTCCATGCAAAACTGTCCAAGACTGAGCCCAGTTTTTCCTACGAGATACAGGAGTATATGTTTAGAATATTGCAGTGTAGAAAACCACGTGGTCCTCATGCATGACTGTCCCCTATCCCAAATCCATGGTTTGAAAGTAATTACTGATAATTCCATGGCTTGCTGTCATGTGGCCAGTGTGCAGATGAGGTAAGAATTACCTTACTCTTTTGCCGTTCTCTGACACTTTCGTTTTGTTGAGAATACCGGCTTTTTCTAAATGCTGAACCTAAAGGAAAGGATCCAAATATGGTAAAAGGTAAATGGACTGCATTTACTGTATATATCACCTTTACAATGGCCTCTTATTCACCCATTCACACACACATTCACACACCAGTGGTGGCAAGCTGCCATGCAAGGTGCTAGCCTGCTCATTGGGAACAATTTGGGGTTCAGTGTCTTCCCCAAGGACACTTCAACATGTCAACAGGAGGAGTCGGGATTCAAACCGCTGACCCTGCAGTCATTGGACGACCCGCTCTACCTCCTGAGCCACAGCCGTCCCTATAAAACTGTTTACTCCCCCCCCCCAAAAAAAAAAAAGCTTATATAAGCAGAGCACTCTAACAAAGTTCAAACAAATGCCATAACACAGAAATATGATTCTGATTGCATTGTTGATTACACACAAAATTGCACCAGTAAGCCACATGAGGACAGTGTTTCTCACGATATCCAATGTAACTCACAACATCCAATGGACAGATCTATCTATGCTTAGGTTTTGGGTTTTGAAGGTAAATGCGTATCTTTCTGTGTGTTCAATCCATGCCACACATGATAGACACATTGTGTTAAATATACAGTACCTCCTCACAAAGAAAATACAGCACTTGCCAGGTGATATTTATTTTGCACTCTGTACAACATACAGATACACACACACGCGCACACGCACGCGCGCACACACACACACACACACACACACACACATATATATATATATATATAGTACATGCAGAAAATGCACATCACATCACTGTCACAGGAAACAAATGCTCAGCCTTTGAGGTCACAATTATAAGCAGCATTATATATATATATATATATATATATATATATATATATATATATATATATATATATATATATATATACCTCATAGATATCATGAGCACATCATGCATTAATGGTCAAACTATCTATATGCTCTAGACCCACAGTATACTGCAGGAACCCAGAGGCCAGACAGTCAGCATTTCTCCAGAGTCTGAGGAGGCCGTCAGCCTTCAGGGAGAGACACAGAGCAGCATTCAGAGAGGCACAGGACAGTCAGGTCAGCTCCCGGGCTGCTCGGCAGATTGAGTTGAACCAGAGCTGATCTACGGTAATCATTATCAGCAGACCAGGCCACTCACACGTGTCTCTGGGGAGTTGCTGGCGCTGGAGCGCTCATTTCCGTGGTCCGAGGCATTCCTCCTGTGAGTCGGGTGGAACTTCTGCCCAATAGGAAGAGAATGGATGGCATGGTTACAGTATTATTATGGTATGGTTACAGTATTATTATGGTACGGTGGTTACAGTATTAGCACAGGTTCTCATCCATATTTAATACAATTAAAAAAGGCCACGTCATTCATTTTCAAAGTATGTATACTATAGTTGTCTTGGTAGCAACAATGACATTGTTTACAATCATGAATGCAGAATCAAGTCTACTTTAGATGCAGGCTACAAATTATTGTTATTGTTGTTACTGTATTTAAACTGTAACCAAATGGCCCATGGCGAACCCTAAAATAGAGCTACTATAGGCGGAGTCCCAGGTGCTGTGTCTCTGGTTGAGGAAACCATGTTTGAGAGTTGAGAGGGTCAGGTTCCTCACCTTCTGCCTGACTAGAGCTCTATGTCATAGCCAGATGCTACCGTGGCTAGCCCACAATCCCATTTCTCTTAAATCTCAACTGTAGAGGACTCTGGTGTGTGTGTGTGTGTGTGTGTGTGTGTGCATGTGTGTGTGTGAGTGTGTGCGTGCGTATGTGTGTGTGTGCGTGCGTGTGTTCGCGTGTGTGTGCGCGTGTGTGTGTGTGGTAGCACCCACCGCATCCTCGTGGCTGGTGCTGAGCTGAGCAGGGTTCATGGTGTGTCTCCAGTTTGTCATCATCGAGACACTGTCCGTGTCAACGCCGTTCCCCATCTTGGGCTGCCCGAACACTACGGGGGCCTGGGAGGGTAAAACCATACGGTAGGATTGAAACTGATATAATGAGGACCTTTGATCTAAAATTCCTACCATAGGGACGGTGTTTAACACAGGGTATGTTATCCGTACTGTTTGATGGTATCCTACTAGTAGTAGAAGTGTTAGTAGAAGCACCAGTAATTGTATGTGGCCATACACCAAGCATACTGTAGATAGAATGGTAAATCTGTCACTGTCCCCTCAGAACGACGACAGAAGAGCACATTTTTACCTCAGGCAGGTTCCACTGAGATCTGGTACCATCTTTCAAGTAGTAGTAGGTCTGCCCTTGATCGTCCAATGATTTAATCCACTGTCATAAACCACACCCACAAACATTTCCAGTTCAGCATTACCACGTACAGGTAGAGCTACCACTCCTGAGAAGACTTATTTATGTCAAAACATCATCCTATATACTTGTGTGCAAGAATGTCCACTTGACCAAATAGTACGGTATATTGTCTACAGTAACAGTAAGAATGTACAGTTCTACAGTAAGAATGTATTCATGTTGAGACTGCCCCACAGACACAGCTAGAAAGCAGCATGCTACATGTAGTATGGCATATTTTATCTCCATCCTGGTACCTGCTCGTGCGAGTGTTCACTAGTGAACACCCAGGTTCCGTCTGAGTCCACGAAGAGGTTCCATCCCGGCGGGGCGTTCCGGTCCAGGTTGGCCCGGGGGATGTGGCTGAAGGTGTACTCCTTACATAAGGAGACTGGAGCCACAACCAAGCGCTCCTCATGGAGCTGGGTCAGCTCTGCTGGAGGGGCAGGGTAGTCCTCCTCTGGCAGTGGAGGCTGGAGAGAGAGACAGAGAGACACACACACCCGCATACACACACGCACACACACACACACACACACACACATGCATACACAAACACAGAGACACATATGCACACACACACACACACACACACACACATGCATACACAAACACACACACACACACACCAACACAGAGACACATATGCACACACAGACACACACACACACACACACACACACAGAGATGCAGGAGTGTTACATTACAACAAGTGTTGCTTACAACGCTTACAACAGGTTGGGACATCAAATTGTGTTCCTCAAACAGATTTTGTCAAAGTTCCTCATTCTGATGCAGAACTGCTGGACACATGTAGAAGTTCCAACTCACAATCACAGTTGTATTACAGTTTTTTTTACAATTCCTTGCTAACCCTAGCATTAATTTCAGAACCTTGATGTCATTTTTCACAACTCGACACAAAACTCAAAAGTACAGGGTGGTGAATTGTGGATGGGCCTGAAACCAGGCTTGCATCTTGAGCATGGTGGAACCTTACATTATCACAATGACATAGGTCACGCCATCTGCTCCACAGACCTGAGCTCATCAATTTTACTGTAACATGAATTGTAACATGACAGGATTTTTTCTCCACATGGAGGTGCAAGGTGCATGATAGGCGCCCACACAAATGTCAGTCACCCTTCTCCAGGCCATGGATGACGCATGCAATGACATCACAGCAGACCAGTGTCAAGCCTGGATTCATAATGCCAGCAGATTTTTTCCAAGATGTTCGGCTAATGAAAACATCAACGGAGGATTCACCCTTTCCTCACTAATGAAACGGCACAGGTGCTCATCTAGGCCCTGTCATCTCCCACCTGGACTACTTCAACTCCCTCCTTGCTGGGACCCCGGTGTCAGTCATTAAAACCCTGGAACTTGTTCAGAAAGCTGCTGCTCACCACCCCAAGTTCTCCCATGCAACTTCCCTTCTCCGTTCCCTACACTGGCTCCCTGTGGCAGCTAGCATCCAGTTTAAAACTCTGGCGCTAACCTACAGGGCAATGAAAGGAACAGCCCCCTCCTACCTTCAGGCCATGGTCAAACCCTATACCCCCCTATACCCCTACGCTCTGCTACATTGGGGCAACTGGTTTCCCCGTCACTCCGAGGCCCCTGCGGTCAATCGACACGGTCACGGCTCTTCTCTGTCCTGGCCCTGCAGTGGTGGAACGAACTGCCCACTGACGTCAGGACAGCAGAGTCACTGCCCATCTTTCGTCGCAGGCTCAAAACTCATCTCTTCAAGGAGTACTACAACGATCCTCCCTCTTAAGCACCTATTGTATTTTCGACTGCTATTCTTGCACTTTGCCTTCAGCACTAGATTATGCTCTTAGTCACTTGTTTTAGAAAGAAGATGCACTTGTGAGTTCTGGCAAGTAGCAGTACATTGGCTTTTCGTACGTTAAATGCAATTATTGTTAGTCACTTTGGATAAAAACATCTGCTAAATGACTATAATGTAATGTAATGTAATGGATAGAAATTAGTACAGTAATGAATCCTTTTTGGATTGATTACTGTACTGTGATTTTTTTTACATGTTTTACAGTACTGTAGTTTTTTTCTTTTTTTGTAGCCAATTATTTTTGCTTTGAAATCTATGTTGTATTTCTTCAATACGTTTCAGTTAACCGTGTGTTACAGTGATGTAGTACCATAATGAGACATAATTCACATATTTTGCACTACAATATTTAATGATTGTTCAAAGTAATAAACAATGAAACTATCTGTATCTTGTGTGGGTGATCTAAATTAAGTTCATATGGTATTTCATTATACAATGCATTATTTGAAAGTGATTCTGCAGGTGTAAGGTTTCCTTAAAGATATGGATGCACAATGCAATGTTTTGAGCATTGGACAACCTGTGTTACAAGGGATGACTGTTTTGTGTCTTGAGTTGTGAAAAATGACATCAAGGTTCTGAAATTAGTGCTAAAGGGATTGTAAAAAAAACAAAACTGTATCTAGCTAAGACCCCGTAGCATTTGAATGAGGCCAGTGTCTAACTAAAATATGTCAGTTCTTGTAGGAATAATTTATTATGTCTCAAGACAAGAGCTCAGAGCGCTCTGTACAGTAGGTGCAAGCGACTTACAGAAAGTCCATTAAAGGCCCATAATCATAAGAGTGTGGCATTTACAGATCTCCCCCAGGTGGAGCTAAAATGGGAGCAGGAGAGGCTCTAAGTGGAGCAGCCAGGCCTCTTACCGGCAGGTCCCCCTGGGGCCCGTACCCACCCAGGGCCTCCATCTGACAGGGAGAGAGGCTTAGTGGCTCTGGGGGCTCCCAAGACGTCTCCCCCGACACCGGGTTGTGGAAGTAGTGACGACCGCTGGTCTCATCCAACAGCTGCTCCCAGTCGGGTGTCCACGCCGCCGGGGAGGGAGGGAAGGTGACGGGGGACAGTGCCAGTGGGGACTGGGAGGGCGAGGGTGTGTACGGCTCTTCTGCGGTCGCCTCGTGGTCTATGAGGAGGGGGAGAGGGTCTAAGGGGTTGTCCCAGGTGGTGCGCCCCGTGGCCTGGTGGTAGTAGTACTCCTGTCCGCTCTCCTGGTCAGTGTGCACCTCCCATCCCTCAGCATCCAGAAACGGCGAGCAGGGGGGGGGGGGGGAGGGGGAGGGGCAACTCGTCGGAGATGCTTCGGCGGAGATCTGCTACATTGGCGTACACAGCGTCCTCGTCGCTCTCATCCTCCACCTTGAAATAATTAGATATGTAGATTCAAAGATGTCAGCTAGCATTTAATACTCATATAGTAGCTTTAATGTAATCACCAGTAGACAGTAGTACACTCCAGGCTGCTGAAATGCCTCATGCCACAAACAAGTCAAGCCCCAGAACTCAGCCACCATAGTGTCTTGGCTTCTAGCCAGGCAGATGTATGTAGATGAAAGTATAGCAGTTCATATTTCTAAAGAGATATGAGGGGCTCTCACGTATAGCTGTCAGGGTGACAGGGGTACAGACACTGTCTTCCGGCTCACAGTGAGCACAGGAAGTAGCCTAAAGCGCTTCTTTACAAGAGCTTAACTGCTCAAGACCACAGACCACAGGCGTTAGAGATGTTACGGTAAGAACATTTCACATCTCCATTATATTGACCAAAATTATGACGCTTATCAGTATTATTGTGGTATTGTTAAAAGGTGCTGAAAATGTTCAAAAACTGATACAGACACTGAAATCATTTCACCAAGTTTTATATTGAAAACCACAAATAAAATTAGCAGCACTAAGCACCTTTTGTTTGCATAAACATTAAAATAATGCGTCTTGGAGACTGTTGCTAACTTTGGTTGATGTTGGACAGTATTTACAGTGTGTCTTTCAAAACTCAGAAATCAAACACGGTTTTAATGATTATTTGATCGCAAAAAATGTAATCGAATTTTATAGCGGTTTACCATTATACCGGTTATCGTTACATCCCTAATGTGCATCTTACCATGATCACCACCAATACTTGGCTATTTCCAGACACCCACAGACCAGCCATGTCACTGACCCTGCCCTCCCATGCAGTGGTTTACAGAGGCCACAAGGCACTGATGTGTGCAGAGGATGCATACGTGTGTCTTGAGGTCCTTTTTCTCCGATTACAAAAAGGAACAATAAACACACTGAATCCATGTATAGTAATTGATATTGGCTGATATAATTGTGCCTTCATACAAAACTAGAGGTACACGTACACCTAATCCAAATAAGCGTCAAGGTCACGGTTGATTTGGTTCAAATAATACAGTACTAGTGAGAAGTACAGCACTAGTGAGAAGTACAGTACTAGTGAGAAGCAATGGGTGTGAATGGCTACTGTACTTCTGTCTGCACTCGCTACTCTAGAGTCTGGCATACTGGTTCATCACCCTTGACATGATTCATTATAAAATAAAATAAAAAATGACCTCATCTGTTCCTGAAGTTCCAGTGGCCAAAGTTTCACCTGTGTCCCAAGCTGATGTTTCGGCCTGATTCCCAGACGCATGGGATATTCCGCAGAGAAGCCACCATATACTATCCTCATCCTGTCATTGTATGGATGTGACTTCATACTGTTATTATTGTTATATTGTCACTGCTGTATGTTGTTTTTATATTGTTTTATATTGTTTATGACGTATGCTATGTATGCTATGTAACCAGGGCATATGCTATGTAACCAGGGCATATGCTATGTAACCAGGGCACCATTGTAAATGAGACATCTCAATGGGCTCCCTTGCTATAAATAAAGGCAAAATAAATTAATAAATATATAAATAAGTAAATTAATAAAAATCATGGAACTGAGAGACAATGAAGCTACTTTAACCCTACCTCAGGACCATCGCACACACACACACACACACACACACACACACACACACACACACACACACACACACACACACACACACACACACAGCCAGGCTATATTTACCAAGACCTCAATTTGGGGTGTGTTCTATTTCAGCATCACTTTATAGAAGTCACAGGTGTGACCCATTATTCATTCTCAGAGGGAAACTGAGTTCTAGCAGACATACAATAATACGTGGTAGATTTGAGTTCATACCTAGAGCCTTTATAGTAAGTCATTATCCTGAGTCTACTGCTTAACCCCCACACAACTGGACAACTGACTCCAACATAGTGTGACTGTAAAAAAAGATGGATACTCTCATTTCCGCAGAACAGATTTTGGGTTGAATGTCCCTGCTCTCTGGAAAGACAGTCACCACAGGGAACACCCTAGACTAAAAATACACAAACCAACAGTGAGAACTGGAGAAACTATGACTGCAAACTCAAGGTAGGAGCAATCACCCTCTTTAACCTTTAGACCAAGAGAGCTTAGTTAGCTTAATCTAAGGTTAGGGACTAATGTACTGTAACCCTGAAGCATGTATCGCTGTTTAGCCTCCTCACTTCAAAACAGGAAAAGCATTCTACAGTTGACGCCATATCCGTGTTTCACAGAGAGCAAGCAGGAAGCTAGAACGATGAAAAGGGCATAGTCATCAGATGCTGATCCCAGAGTGAACTATTACCAGTATATAGCCATATTATAGCATTAATCCTGATACAGTAGGTCTACAACATCCCAGTACACTGTCCGGTTTACAGCTGAGCTGTGGACCTACCTGAGGGGCCATTGGCAGAGTCAAGCCCCCCCTGGGCTGGTAACCTTGCTGGACCTTGGAGTATAAATCCACCATGTTTATGTTATTCCAAGGAGAAGAGCCATCAAGCTGACTAGAGAACAGCTATGCTGCCCATCAAACTGAGCTGCTGCTCTGAGCTGACTAGGGATGAGGCAGGCACACACATATCCTCCAAAAATACGAACACACCCTCACACACACATCCTCTCTTAACAGCTGTGCCTGCCTCTGACCAATCACAGTTACAGATACAGAGAAAGGAGAACTGCCTACTTTGTTGACAAGGGAAGGGAGTGTGTGTGTGTGTGTGTGTGTGTGTGTGTGTGTGTGTGTGTGTGTGTGTGTGTGTGCGTGTGTGTGTGTGTATGAGGGGAGGAGAGGAAGGAGAGAAAATTGAGCGGACAGGTTGTTTCACCCTACTTCCTGTCTGCCTTACCAGGCTATGAAAAAGGATCCTCTAGAAAGTGCATGCATGTGATAATAAATTAGATTGTGAATGAAGCTGAGGCTGAACCAAGAGGAGCCTGAAAGAAACCTCTTTGGATGACGAGCATGAGCGAGCTGTGAAATATCTATATATCTATCTATCTATCTGTCTGTCTGTCTGCATTTTGATGGCATGGCCCCTTTAAGAGAGTTGAGACAGATATAGTGCCTTGTTTCAAAGGCAATTATAATAACCCTGCACCCCCACCTCCCTCCAGAAATACCACACAGCCACAGTAATACAAACACCTACAGGCACACACACAAACAAACCTACTCTTAGGACACCTGAGACGGGTTACATTTTGCAAATTAATTAGCCTAGGCTCTGAAAACTGAACAGTTCATGCAAGCCAGCTTGACATCAAGATACTGTAGATCAGATTTATGCCCGTTCAAAATTTACTTGCCATGAAACAACTAATCTAATCTATCTATCTATCTATCTATCTATCTATCTATCTATCTATCTATCTATCTATCTATCTATCTATCTATCTATCAAATATCAATTGATATTGATTAAATCAGCTGCCCATATAGCATACTCTTTCGGGCTGCACATGTATAGAAAGCATTACTCACAACACCAGGGCAAGATAAATCAACTAAATCATCAACTCCAGCGTACACCGCAAACCCAATCAAACTATTTTTCTTTCATGTCACAAACTGAAAGGACAACTGAAGAAACCATTACAACTCTGATTCAACAGTGTTGAGCAACCAACTATTGATCTGACTGCAGATAAGATTTACCTTTACGATTTTTAGTATGCCTGTTGAAAATGCACTTTCCATGACAGTTATGCCAGCCTCCCATCATATCCCCCCAGAAGCCGAGATATGCATATCGAAAAGGCCATCATAGAGAATGAATTGGGTAATGTATTGTACAAACCGAATGACAGTCAATGAGCGGTTATTCTCCATGCTTATAACGGCACTAATCGACTCCAAACTCTGCAGCAGCTGTAGGCCAAGAGGAATCCGATGATGTCCACCTCTTGACATTTGGTCGATTTTACTGATAGCCAAATCAACGGGAAGACGACCAGTTTCATGCAAGTGGTACATGATTCCACACATGTTCATCAACTCAGCTGCCATCCCAGTAATGTATATCAAACAAATCCTGTTCATTCAGTATTTTGACCTTTCTTTATTCCTACAGTAAGCTAGAATGCTAAAGACAGGCTAGCTGTAGGTAGCTAGCTGGTAGCATTGTAAGCTGCCCCTAAATATCATGGATCTTGGTATGGGGTTGACCTGTAGCACTGGACGGGAGTGTATCCTACCGCACAGAACTACTTTTTACCGGACAGCGGTAAAAAGAGAGAACCACTGATCCAAACAACTTCACAGGCAACACTGCACGTTCTAGGGTCCTGGGAAGTACAGCTGCTGAATGTCAACTTCATACGTCGGCCGGTTGTTGAGATAATCATGGGCACCGTACGTTGACAGATAAGACACAAAATGTGTCATTATAGAGTAGGTGTGCGACTTTTACAACAGCGCAAGCTCTGTACCTTCTCGTAACTGAAACAGTAGAAATATTACTGTATAAAGCTATTACTGTATAAGGCTAACCCCAGGACATGGCCTTGCCTGGGTTAAAACGACAGAGCTGGTGTATGTCTGAAACAGGACCTGGGGTTACATCCATGCACCTAACTAACTAACTAACTAACTAACTAACTAAGGTGTATGGTTGTCACCAGCAACTGGGTTTTCCAGGCAGGTGGTTGGGAGTCACACTTTGCATATTGTTGACATCCATGGGCTTTGATGTGGCTGAGGTATTTTCACCCAGAGGTTGGTGAGTAACCCCAAGTGAGCTGCATGGTCACTCCCTTTAGTTCCTGGAACAACCTAACATTTTTGTTATTCAAATGTGCCTGGGGACGGTTTCTTACTCTCTCTCTCGCACACACACACACACGCACACATACTGTAGACACACACACACACACACACACGCACACACACACATACTGTACACACACACATACACACTGTACACACACACACTACATAAGCACAGTTGTCAGTGGTTCAGCCTGGTAGATTTGGATGATTTCAAACATCAACAATCCAGATACCATTCAATATGTTTTTCTGTCAAAGTCAATAGTCAGTGTAGCCTTCGTTGACTTACTTATTCGTTGAGGATTTGAGTTAGTTTTCAAATGTAGGCTAATGCTATTCCATGAATATTTCTCTATTCAAATCATGTTGCTTTCAACATAATGAACTTGACTAAACAGAAAACACTACGGGCATCGGGTACCTCTATATGATGCTAATATGGCTCTTCAAAAAGAGGCTGTTTCAATTTTTGCAGTAGACAGCCCCCATTGCACAGAGCGGTATGCTTGTTGATTACTTAACCACATTAGCAATCGTCCAATCAAACAATGGGGGAGCAAATTGTGGCCCAAATCACACCAGGAAACACAGTCGGGCCATTGAACCAGTCTGTTACATCACTCCTCATGGCCTAGAATCCTGGATTGCACGCCCAGAGAATGCAGCATGTGGAATTCTACTTCTGGAGAACAGGCCTTATCACTTCCCTGTCTCCTCACCCCGGGCTGCAGGACACCTCTCTGCATCCTGGGGAGCTGACCTGCTCTGATAGAATTGGCACACGGCACAGCTCTCTGGCTGAGAGACATTAGTGACACAGAGGAACTGTCTGATAGTTATATATAACGTGCTGTTATAAATAATCTAAATTAGAGGTGTTAAAATTCATGATATACACAGTAATCTACAAGGAGAATGAATTACAAACATTAAACACATTCCATTCCAGAGATATAATAATCCTCTGACACACCTGACACTGATGTATAATAAGCATCTGATACATCTGACACTCAGGTATAATAATCCTCTGACACACCTGACACTGATGTATAAGCTTCTGACACACCTGACACTGATGCATAAGCTTCTGACACACCTGACACTGATGTATAATAAGCCTCTGATACACCTGACACTGATGTATAATAAGCCTCTGACACACCGGACACAGGTATAATAAGTCTCTGACACACCTGACACTGAGGTATAATAAGTCTCTGACACACCTGACACTGAGGTATAATAAGCCTCTGATACACCTGACACTGAGGTATAATAAGTCTCTGACACACCTGACACTGAGGTATAATAAGCCTCTGACACACCTGACACAGGTATAATAAGCCTCTGATACACCTGACACAGGTATAATAAGTCTCTGACACACCTGACACTGAGGTATAATAAGTCTCTGACACACCTGATACTGAGGTATAATAAGCCTCTGATACACCTGACACAGGTATAATAAGCCTCTGATACACCTGACACAGGTATAATAAGTCTCTGACACACCTGACACTGAGGTATAATAAGTCTCTGACACACCTGACACTGAGGTATAATAAGCCTCTGATACACCTGGCACTGAGGTATAATAAGCCTCTGATACATCTGACACTGAGGTATAATAAGGTATAATAAGCATCTGATACATCTGACACTGAGGTATAATAGGTCTCTGACACACCTGACACTGATGTATAATAAGCCTCTGACACACCTGACACTGAGGTTCCTCATACATGCATGAAGGCAGTCAATGCCCCCCTAGAGGACACAAACCACATGACAGCCAGGCACCTATAAACATGCTGACTTTCGAGTTCCCAATCTCAATGGCTAGCACAGAGCAATCATGTGGATCTTCCTCCGAGGATGAGCTGAACACATGTAGCCTACAAAAATGTCTGCTTTGATCTCTTTCTCTCTTGCATCTATAGTTTACTCCAAAAGTATTTTGACATTTTATTTATTTATGTATTTATTTATTTGTTATTTATTTAGACACAATCACCATGGGGTTAAAGTACAGACGGTTAGATTTTTTTTTCTCTTGGACAGATGAACAATATGTACAATACATTTATTACTTTATTTTATTTTGGTGTAACCTTTCTTTATACCAAGGTCTCTTGGTACTGTATAAAGGAACCTTTTACTTTGAGTGCTCAGCCTTTGCCTGCGATGACTGCCTTGTATGTCCAAACCACAACACCATCCCTACCATGTTTTAGAGACGAGGGGATATGCTTTGGATCACGAGCCGTTGTATTTTCTCCACACTTGCCTCTTTCTAGTACTCCTCTACTAGTATATCTTTGCCTTCTCTGTTCAGAAAACTTTGTTCCAGAATTCTGCAGCTCTCCTAAGTTATTTCTAGCGAACTGTAGCCTCCTAAACCAAGTCTTCTCAATATTTGCACTAGCCCAACAATAAACAACTACAGTATATCCCCTATCAGCACAGCTACTACAGCAGCCACAAGCTCTGAAGCTGGAAAGCTCACACCAAATCACATGGTGGAACCAAATAAACAATTGACAACTGAGTCGCCGGTCCTTCCCCTGAACTGTCTGTGTTCCGGCAGAGTCAGAACAGACAGGCCCTGTGTTGGTTTAATTACGGTTGACCCTGTGTTCCGTCTGTCACATTACCTGTTTGAGCAGTTTCCTGGCACCTGATGTGGTCTGATCCAGAGTGGCAGCTGCTTGACGGTGTTGCTACTCAGAGGCTGCGCAGCGGGTCCCCAGAGCCTCTCTCCCGATTACAGCACGGGGGAATGGATGGACGCATGCGAGTTGAACACAGGAACTTGCCAGAGTGTGGAGGGGCTGAGATATGCAGAACCACAAAACGCCGGTCTACCTCTCTCTCTCCCTCACATTAAATCTGTGGGACGAGAATGCCTGAAGCGTTTAAGCTATCGGTGGATGATTATTTGGGCCAAAGGCAGAGAAGTGCTCCATATTCAGTTGCTCCATATTTAAAGACAAACTTTACAATCTGGCTTTGTGTATTAATGCAACACATTAGATGCATGCCAATATAGGCTATTCCTAAACACTTCTAGCAGTAACCCGACAACAAACTAGACAACTGTCCATTAGAAGTTCAAAGAATGCAACAAATAAACCTGATAACCAATCAAAGTACTGAAATCCCTTGTCAGCATTGTCGCTACAACTGATCCAGCTGTACTAAAAATTCTACATATCTCAGGAATGTGAGACATGACACAATCATGGATACAGAGAACATGGCCTACAGGTTTCGTCATTGTCTGTACAGCCAGTCACCAATATTAGCCATGGCTTTGGCGTCAGCCAATTGGGATCCTCCAGAATGGATATGACCTCTTTCTATACTTCTATTAATCAGAAGTTACAAAATAGGCCTAATTATATTAAAAGTCATGTCATAAATATGTAACCTGTTACCTGACATGTCTTTGAAAATGGTTGACAGATCTGGGGTGTGAAAGCAGTAAAGGATAGATTAAACAGAGTAAGCCTACAGAGAGAAGGTCTAATAATGGAACAAGTCACCAAAAAAAAGTGTAGGCCTAGGCTACATAGCTACAGCTAATAATTCCATAACAGCCATGCCAGGAAGCCCAAAAGCTTAAGACCGTTCCTACTGACACTGGTCACAACTGCAAATCCAAATGAGTCCAACAAATGAAAAAACAATTAAGTCACATAATAAAGTTACCTATATTTGGGTTAACTGCTAGTGTGCATACCATACACAGGCTACACACCATACACTGTAAGGCCCACACAGTTCATAGCACGGCTGGCACCTAAGCTCTGCACCTCTTCAGCTAAACCCCACACATCACCATGGAGACCAGCCCTCTATTGTGGGGGAAGTAGGGCTCCACTTGAGGGGTCCTGGCACGTCCACATGGCCCCAGCTCTTGTCCAGCAGTGGGACTGAAGGGATCATTCATTCCCCAGAGGAGCATAAAAAGAAACTGTCCGTCTGCCTTTAGGAATGTAGGCTACCATGGTTCAGAAAAAAACACATAAGACTGAAATGTTTTAACTCGCCTAATAACTAAAATGTAGGCCTAACATAACATTGGAAAAGGTAGCATTCATACTCGCTGTAGATTTGTTGTAGGCTACAACTGGCCTATTGAAATCCAATATTCGCTCAAGCAAACAAGGTGACTAATTAATTACGGTCGGTGTTAAGTCACTACTCCCTGACGTCATTCACTGTAGCCTACCTTAGGTGCGGCAGCTAGTTCTCAGGCGCGAAACACACCAACTATAAAATTGCTATTTGCCATTAGTGTCCTTGCGCCAACTTAATATTGTAGTTTTACGTCATCGATGCTCTGAAAACCAGGTATCCACCTACAGTAACAGCTGGAACCAGCCGTTTGGGAGTGGCTGGCAAGTTTCTGATTAACTCCTTTCTTTGTTGGTTGTCGACTCGAACCAGCCGATCTAACCTGTTTATAACTTGTTTATAAACTGTTGTTTCCCATGGCTAAGGCTTCTCTACAGCTCCACCTCAAGGGACCGTAGGCTTGTTGGCTAAAATGCGTAAGCAAGTTAAACAATGAAAACCCATAGCCTACCTAGAACCAGAACATGAAAAGATCCCACAGATAGTTCCAGGATAGAAGTTCAATCAGCTGCTTTCTGCAGAATTCTAGGGGAACCTCTCACCCCATGGAGATGAGGAGGGTGTATTCATATGTAGATGAGCTGGAACAGACCAACCATGGCATCTAGCCAATATCCCATAGACCTAAACAGATCCAGAATACTTGTATCATAATAAAAAATATTATTAGGTTAGCCAAAATCTATTTCTTGCTATGTGAGTTCAATAGACTATCCTAGGTTACATCAACCTTTGGGTTTTCTCCACTCTGTTAATTCTTGCAAATATACACACATTATTATGTTAAAACCTTTGCCTTTATGCCATAAATAAATTTATAGCCTATTAATCTATGATCTATTATATCAAGAGTGCTATACTTTATTGTTTACATATTATTTACATAGCCCATAAAGTTTATGGGCTATGTAAATAATATGTAAACAATAAAGTATAGCACTCTTGATATAATAGATCATAGATTAATAGGCTATAAATCACAAGTAAATGAACCAAGCTCTAAGAGAGAGCAGTGCCATTCAATTCACACAGGTGCATTCTACGGCCTAAATTACCTATGTAGTCTACCATGTGTCTTTAATGCCGATCACAAGGCTGACTGGAAGCGTCTTTTGATTAATCTTTTTAGTGATACTTGACTGAATGTGATAGCCTACAGTTTGTGATTAATTTGCTGGGACCTATTTAACGCAAGGCCTGGGAAATGTGACAAAAGTCAAGTCCCAGTCCCAGTTTTCCTTCCTGGGCCTCCCCAGGGTGCATACACAGTTCTGTAAATCAAGGAAAAGATTGTCCCTCCCCTTTTCTTAAAAATAAACCCCATCTAGTCACTTCAACTGTTCCTTTCCACACTGGAAGTAATGGAAAGATTGCTATAATAGTAGTTCCCCTTCCCACATTTTTCACTGATAAAAGAGCTCCGTGGTGAGTCAACCTGATCAAACAGCACCCTCTAGTGCCCAAGGCTAATGATGACAACAACAACAACAACTGTGATATCCACATTTTTGCTCTGTTCTATTGTTCATGTTTCATTACATTCAAAAACATATCATACACATCACTCATTAAAGTGCAATAGTGGTATGCATGTATGGCAACGCACAAGAGTCATCATAATCTTACCTGATGTTTGAGAGAAGGGCCCGTCATGTGAGCTGGTCCCATTGCCTGACCCAGACTCAATGATTGTGATGGCGCCGTTTCAGTCGAAGCCGGAGATCTAGGCAATACTGGAGGTGGAAGATCTGCCATCTCTGGGGTCTGTATATCTAGTATAGTCTTGTTGATATCTGAGTCGTGGGATAGGACAGACTGCGGATCGCCCAGTGACTCTGTCTGGCCCTCAGAGCTCCGTAGTTCAGCTTCGTCCTTCACAAGGGGTTGGCTGGCTGAATCCATCTGGAGAAGTCCACTTGGGGACTTGGGGGGAATGTGAGGCAGCGGACAGTTGTGCTCCGAGTAACTGGCGCTTGGACTTTCTGAAGTGAAGGTAAACCCTGGAATTAAACTGTGTCTATTTAGATGATGTGGTGGGATGTTTCCAAACCTGTCAGGCATCTGTCGTCCAAGCACAGGCTGCCTGTGATCCAACGTCTCGATGTTACTGAACCCTCCGAAGTAACCGAACGTGGACATTCTGTGAGCATGATTCTGAAATGCATAAACCTTTGGTATGCTATCTGACCTTGTGCGTGGAGTATCCACCAGCTCTCTGTCAGTCAGTACGTCCGGGGACGTCAGGCTCCTGGGATTGGGGTCCAGGGCTTGACAGTCCGAGGGGAGCTCCCTCACATACTGGGCAGGGACGTAGAAGGGCTTCGTCTGCTGGTCCTTGCGTACGTGCCACCAGTGGTCGTTGGTCTTGGCCACCAGGATGTACCTCTCATTGGGCACGATGTACACAAGCCTCCCGTCCTGGGCTGTGTACTGGTATTCATACTCCACCAACACCAGCTCCATCCTCCAGGCTGGCAGCCTAGGAGACCTCTGTACTGTAGAGATGCCGTCAGCACAGAAGAGGGGTCATTGTAAAGCTGGAAAACAGTAGATGTGCTTAGTGCGCTTATGTAACTTTATGTCTAAACAAATTCTTCAGCCAGAGAAGTCACAAAGTTTTAGAACCACATACTTCATTAATGTAACTGTATCATCTACTTGCCCTCTATCCCAATCTGCCTGACGTTATCATAATGAATGGACGTGGTTGCGTGATTCCAATTCAAGCAAAACTGAATAATGCACAGACATCTGCAAGGTCCCATCCATTCTAATGCACAGACATATGCACAGACATCTGCAAAAGTCCCATTCATTCGAATGCACAAACTTCTACACAGGTCCCATTCAATCTAATGCACTGATATCTGCACAGGTCCCATTAATTTTAATGCACATATATCTGCAAAGGTCCCATTCATTCTAATGCACAGACATCTGCAAAGGTCCCATTCACTCTAATAAACAGGCATCTGCAAAGGTCCCATTCTTTCTGTACAATATGCTAGCTGCTGCAGGCCTACAGGAAGTTGACATTTGCACTGCACCTCTGTACACCTAACACCACCAAATCAAACTTGACTGACTGTACCCACAGAACAGGAAGCCTGCGCCAACCCCGGGGTGAATGTCAAACCAACATCGCGATGCAACCTCAGTGACCCATACACAGTTAGGCCCTCGGATTCACTTCTCCTATTCCAGCTTCCACTATGACAGTTGTCGCACTATGGTTAGACAGTCCATTCTCCGAACATGATAATATCAATGCCAAGTGAATGGACATTTAATTAAGTATTCCCATAATAATCACTGACTTCCATAACCAATACTGACGTACAAGTGTGAGAGTGAAACATGTTATATGGGGAAATCCTTTCCACATCAAAAGAAAACAATCAATAATGAACAAGACATGATGCACAAGTTTGAATATGACTTGAGGCGTCACTCAGAAAAACTTTACACACACTGACATTGCCTATATCAGAAATACAATACACACACACTGACAACATCAGAAATACTACAAACACACACTGACAATACCTACAGTACATCAGAAAAACTATACACACACATTACCTACACACACTAGCATCACCTACATCAGAAATACTACACACACACACACACTGACAATATCTACATCAGAAATTCTATACACACACTGACAATACCTACATCATTTTGACATTCAATAATTTCATTCAAGGCTTGATGACAGACAGATCAGTACCTGTGGCAGCCAGGAGTACCAACGTCTTCTGTTTAGTGGGCTCTTGGCATCAGTGAAAGGTTATCAAACATTTGTTTCAGCTTCCCTCAGAAAACACAGGCTCTTCTCCATTGTCTCCCATATATAATATCTATACTGGCTTCTGCCCAGTAACGCCTGTGTTGTTGATCACAGGGAACACTCTGCTGTCATGAACTACATGCTTCAACCTGCCTGCCTCTGTCTCATTTCCTGTACGAGGCACAGCATCACTTAAAGTGGGATAGGCTGAGAGACAGGAAGACAAGCAGTGCTGTGACAAAATGGAAGGCTTCACAAATATGAGAACAACATGAGCGTGAGATGTCATTTCCCCTCTTTTTTTTACCCACAAGGGAAGAGAAAATGGAGCTGCAGGCCTAAATAAGTTTCTCAAATTACAAAAAAATATCCACTCATTCACCCTCTTTTCTCTGTGGCCTCTATACACATTGCAGGTCTGACCCCTGGGCAGAAGCTTGAATAACACAAGGGCAGGCGTAAAAAAAACTCATAAAAGTTGGAGTTAGAATCGGTGGTTTGTGTAGAGTGCAGCTCTTAGTTCCTCATTTGTCTCTCTTGAATTATATGGGCCTCAATTCTTCTGAGCCGATACTGTTAGAAAGGAAATGCTAACTAGGGCTGCAAGCAGCAGTGAACGGGCCCTCGCACCCCACACGTGTCGGGGTGCGGCGCCGTTAAAGGGTGTGCTATTTTGGTGTCCAGTACTGAGAGAAACTTCCTGTCACCAGTAGTTGGCACTCTAAGCGTGACTCAATACCGACGCATAGATGTGTTCAGGACGGTACCTTGATGAAGCGTGAGAAATGTTGTGTAAATCGGACAATGTATGTAGGAGTTGTGATGACTTCCTGCTTGACCTGTAGGCGGCGCTATAAGTATGACTCAATACTGACCTACAGATGTGTTCAGGACGCGACCTTCATCAAGCGTGAGCAATTTGGGGTAAATTGGATAATGTATGTAGGAGTTATGAGGACTTCCTGTAAGCAGTAGGTGGCGCTATAAGTATGACTCAATGCTGATGCATTGATGTGTTCAGGATGCGACCTTCATCAAGTGTGAGCAATTTGGTGTAAATCGGATAATGTATGTAGGAGTTATGAGGACTTCCTTTAAGCAGTAGGTGGCGCTATAAGTATGACTCAATGCTGACGCACAGATGTGTTCAGGATGCGACCTTCCTGAACAGAAACAAGCCAGCCATGCACATAAGCCAGGCTGGACCTGGCTTTTCACATGAAGCTGTATAAGTTCTGAAGGGTTGAACAGAACATCACTTTGCATCAGTGGCGGCTGGTGACTCAAAAGACTGAGGAGGACAGGAGGAAGAGAGGCGAACCGCCCATGGGCGCCGGGGGGCACTTTCCCTCAGTTAGTTATTATTTGAAATATCAGCTTTAAAATGTGAATTTACAGTCAATTTTAGCATATGAAAAACTGAATAACACTTTATTTAGAATAGCCATTAGGTCCCTACTGTAGCCTAATAAACCTGGACGGTCTAGATCTAACGTGCCTACTTGTAGACCATCCAGGCTAGAGGCCAACTTGCAGTAGGCCTACAGTTAGTGTAGCTATAGCAGCAGACAGCATAGCCCTTCTCAGTCCCGTTGTCGCATTCCGTTGCTCCGCCACCACCACAGAAGAAGACTAACTCGGAAAAAGAATTTCACTCGGACAGAATGCATCAAAATAAGTTATTTAGTGGTAGCGCCGAGGCTTCAAAACCCAGCATTTGTTTAAATATACCATTTTGCTTAGGTAAGTGAAGTTTCATGTTTATCTGACACTTGTAAAAAAGTGAATGGACCAGCAAAGGACTGTTGTCTGGCATGAGCCATCCATCTTCATCCGGTTATCCGGGGTCAGGTCGCAGAGGCAGCAGCTCCAGCAGGGAGCCCCAGACATCCCTTTCCCTAGCAGCATCAACCAGCTCTGCCTGGGGAATCTTTAGCCGCTCACAGGCCAGTGAGGAGATGTAGTCCCGCCACCTAGTCCTGGGTCTACCCACCTAGTCCTGGGTCTACCCACCTAGTCCTGGGTCTACCCTGCGGCCTCCTCCCAGCCGGACACGGCTCTACTCCGAGTCTCTCCCGGATGACTGAACTTCTCACCCGATCTCTCAGGGAGACCCCAGCCACCCTCCGGAGAAAACTCATTTCGGCTGCTCCGATTCTCCGGCCAAACTCCCTCTCCATGGTTCCCTCACTCGTAAATATGAGCGCCTCTCCTAAATAGGCCAACACCGATTTATTTTGAGGGCGAAGTGAATGGAGCGGGAAAGGACTGTTGTCTGGCATGAGTGAGCGTAATGCGACAACAGGACTGAAGGGCTAGGCTACAGACAGCAGTGACTGGAGCAGTGGCGATTGCTCCTATAAGCCAGGGTAAGCAAATCCGAATACAACTTGATTTTGACTTAAATGCGTCTTGTATTCTGCCATATCGCTTCACTTTCATCCATGTTTACTGTTTTGGTAGTGCTCCGTTGCCCCCTACAGGCCTCGTGTCCACGTTACAGGTGAGAGAGAGAGAGAGAGAGAGAGAGAGAGAGAACCTGGCTCTCGCGGGTTTTCCGAAACCGCGTTTGTGAGGAAATGAGGAAGGACTCGTCGCCGACACAGAACAGAAATACAAGGTATGTTTCTATAAGAGTCTGAATTGTAATTGTTGTGGCATTTCGCAAGAAGGGAGACGAACTTCACTGATGGGGTCTGTTACAGCAGCCACAATTCAAGTTAATTTACCATTACCAGAAGTTGAAAGAACCGGCCAGCGTAGCCACGTGGTGTGCCCGGTCATAATGTGCAGTTGTGTTCGTGCTTCAAGTCTCACGCATTGGCCGTGAGACACACGCATTTCAACTAGTTCATACTCTCACACGCCACACTTCACATTTCGCACGCAGATTAATTAATCCACAAAATAACAATTGTTTTGCGGGAGTTTTTTTTATGGCAAAACTAAAGTTTCTATTTTGTTACAGATTGCTATCGTCTTTGTCAACCAATGTTTTTTCCTATCTAGAATGTTTAGTTATTTAAAGTCCAATATTATTTTCTAGGAACCCCCATCAAATGTGAATTAAGCTGGGTGTGTGAACCCTGAGCCTATTCCCCTAGCCTATCAGTCCTGTTCCCCTAGCCTATCAGTCCTGTTCCCCTGGCCTATCAGTCCTGTTCCCCTAGCCTATCAGTCCTGTTCCCCTGGACTATCAGTCCTGTTCCTCTGGCCTATCAGTCCTGTTCCCCTGGCCTATCAGTCCTGTTCCCCTGGCCTATCAGTCCTGTTCCCCTGGCCTATCAGTCCTGTTCCCCTGGCCTATCAGTCCTGTTCCCCTGGCCTATAAGTCCTGTTCCCCTGGCCTATCAGTCATGTTCCCCTGGCCTAGTTTGCAGTGACAAGTTAGTAGCTAGGACTAAGGTATCTCCTCTCCTTGATACACAAAATAATCTCTCATCTCCCCTACCTGTATATTATTATAAAGATGAATTTGTTTTTGTCCTCCCCTACTCTCCTCCCCCTCCATGTTCCAATACATGTAATCTAATATAATAACATTTTTTTCTTTCCCAACTTTGTAGGGATAACGTCGGACTACAATTCAAATCAGCCATTCAATCTACTAAAAAACTCCAGAGCTGACAATGTGAGTTTAGAGATAGAAACACATCTCCCTCTAAATCTAAGATAATTACATAGCTCTTGTCAGAACAAAGGATATTTCGCACACATCAATGTTGATGGCCTAATTTGCAATCATGCTATTTCAGCCATCATATGTATGGGTGCCTTGAGTACCCAGTACTCCACTCTCCCATTCATTAGTAATTAACTGTTGTACATTCAAAACTATGACATTGTGATATGAGTGCTTAGAATAATCACATGCAAACATCCTAATTTCTCTTACGTTTGTGTTTCAAGGCCTACCGGGAACTGGGTATACTGTCTTCTCTGCAAAAAGGCAGTAGATCAGTTACCACAACATCTGAGGACATGTTGCATGAATGGGTCAATGAAGAATTATATTGATGCAGAAGAGAAACGTGCGAGACATTCACAACATGCATGGCTGCAACGTGCAAGACTACTTGACTATCAAGAGCTAGCACCATTCCTAAAGGATGAAGCCGCAGGCATTGCTCTGACTGACTTGTTCACAAGAAAGGGATTTTGGCTCAAGAATGCTACATCAGCGGAACGAGTTGAAGAGAGGAGGTTGGTTGGTTCCAAGTAATTAAGTATTTTGATTGCTGTGTGGAATGGAATTGTTCTTGCTGTACAGTGTAAAGCCTTGTGCTTTTTAGTTCAGCACTTATCTTGCTTTTAATAAATGTGCCTTATACATAGAACATCTTTTCTTTCAGTCCTTCAGCACCAGTTAAACGCAAAGCTGAAAGCACCTGGGACAGTTTTCGAGAGGAGTTCCCTGTCACTCTGCATGGCAAGCCCCCTACAACACCAGAAATGGTCAAAAGTGGATTTCCGAGCAAATCAGAGAACCATATCTACTATGATAAATGGAATCACACACAACTCCAACAACGTGTGGAACATATCTTAAAGGAATTTGGTAAAGGTAAAGGATTTGGCCTGTATTGATCAACACAGTATCATGTAGTCTATAGGCTACTGTATAGAGTATGTTTGCGGTATATCTATCATTCTCTGTCACTTCCTCTCTCTCTCCAACTGAAATATCCTCCATGTTTATTACAGATGGACACAATTTCAGAATCAAACCCACAAAACGCAGAGTTGAAATGGCAATCGCCGCTGAGGGATGGGATAGCAACGTTCCAACTGCCACAGATGTTATCCAGGCTTTGGTCTCCCCAGAAGAACGCATCGCTAATAAGTACATCATGCACTCTGTCAATAGTTTAGAGATTGCAACACATCCCTCTCTCTACCTCTGAATTTAAGCTAATTACATAGCTCTTGTCAGAGCAAAGGATGACATTTGGTGCACACATCAATGTTGATGGCCTAATTTGCAATCATGCTAATTCAGCCATCATATGTATAGTGCCTTGAGTACCCAGTACTCCACCCCTCCATTCAGTAATAATTAACTGTTGTACATTCAAAACTACGACATTGTAATATGAGTGCTTAGAATAATCACATGCAAACATCCTAATTTCTCTTATGTTTCTGTCTATTCAAGGTCTACCGGGAACTGGGTATACTGTCTTCTCTGCAAAAAGGCAGTAGATCAGTTACCACAACATCTAAAGAGATGTTGCATGAATGGGTCAATGAAGAAAGATATTGATGCAGAAGAGAAACGTGCGAGACATTCACAACATGCATGGCTGCAACATGCAAGACTACTTGACTATCAAGAGCTAGCACCATTCCTAAAGGATGAAGCCTCAGGCATTGCTCTGACTGACATGTTCACAAGAAAGGGATTTTGGGTCAAGAATGCTCAGTCAGCTGAAAAAGTCGAAAAGAGGTTGGTTGGCTCCAAGTAAAGAACGCTCTTTAGATTCATATCAGTGCTTTTGTTTCATGTATGTAATTGTTTCTTTTCTGAATCACTCTTGTATGTTAGGTGTCATGGCAAAGGAGGCAAACCTAAGTACCAGGAGTTGCTCCACACTACAAAAACATATATCCATGATATGTGCCTAAGGCTGAAAAAGGGAGAACAGTTTGAACAAAAGAGACTGACAATATTTCGATACTACTGTGAGGCCATACTGGTGGTTGCACACAAAGTAAGGAAAACATCTATAGTTGGGTTTAAGGTAAATTGTTTCTCTCCACCAACCTCTATCTCTCTCTACACCCCCTCTTATTATATTTCTTTAAAACAAAGTATTTGCTGAAGTCTCACAAATGTATCCAATGTCTCCAGGTAAGGGAGTGGAATAACCGGAAGGCTGTGGGTGGCGGTGTGTTGATTCAAGAAAAGGGCTTCACACTCACAAGAGAACAGGAAGAGGTAAGCTACCGACATTGGAACATACATCCCTGAATATATTTTGTATTAAAGAATGCTGAGTTGATAAATGTCGTTTAATTTCCACAGTGGCTTGATTGCTACTTCACACACATCAGACCGTTGATTTTGAAGAAACAAGCTCAAGGAATTGATGACAAGGGCCATTTCTTCCTTGGGCAAACAGGAGCTCCAATTCTTAACCCGTCAGCGGATTTGAGACGTTTCTTGAATTTGTAAGAAAGTTAATTCACAGGCAGTTTCGCTCAAACAAAAATGCCATGTAAGCTTATCTCTATATAAACCTTTACATTTTCTTATCAATCTTTTTTTAACACAGATTTAAGAAGTCTACAGGGTCGACTGCACCAGCTGTGTCGATGGACGTGCCACAGGTTTCAACTAGTCAGAACAGGTAAGCGTCAATTTAAGTGGCCATCGAACATTGGCCGTGTCTGGATGTCCATACTACATACCGTATTGACCCGAATATAAGACGACCCTGATTATAAGGACCCATGCATACTCTGTGCATGCTAGAGCGAGCTACGCAAGCTCCTCAAGGCATAGAAACGTGTCATGCCAAAAATTGTAACTTAACGTGAGCGCAAGTGCTATTTCACACAAACCGATAGGGGCACTGACGTAGGCAGCGACCCCTGCGTGCTCAGTGTACCAGAATACTTGTGTAGAGCTCACATTCACAGTCGTATCAGCGTGGTTTGCGTAGAGTATGAATCAGGCCTTAGACAACCCCAGTTTTTCAAGACTCATTTCTTGAAAAATACTTTGAGAAGACCAAATCTTGTTTTTATGAAGAAAATTGTTCTATTGGAAATAATGATAATAAAAACATATTGAATAAGGTAGGCTGTTATTCTCTTTTAGTCCTTCAGCACCAGTTGAACGCAAAGCTGAAAGCATCTGGGACCGTTTTCGAGAGGAGTTCCCTGTCTCTGTGCATGGCAAACCCCCTACAACACAAGAAATGGTCAAAAGTGGATTTCCGAGCAAATCAGAGTACAGTTTCTATTATGATAAATGGAGGCACAAACAACTCGAACAACGCGTGCAACTTATCTTAAAGGAATTTGGTAAAGGTAAAGGATTTGGCCTGTATTGTAGACTACAGGCTACTGTAGAGTATGTTTTAGGGCATGTCTATCATTCTCTGTCTGAAACTTACTTCATCTCTCTCCAACTGAAATATCCTCCATGTTTATTACAGATGGGCATGATTTCAGAATCAAACCCACAAAAGGCAGAGTTGAAAGGGCAATCGCCGCAAAGGGATGGGATAGCAACGTTCCAACTGCGACAGATGTTATCCAGGCTTGGGTCTCCCCAGAAGAACGCATCACTGACAATAAGTCCATCATGCACTCTGTCAAAGAGCAGAGGTGGAAAGGCTTGGACCTGAAGGATTTTGGAGCACATGAAGGTGAGCAACTAAGTAATTTCAAGTCATTGCAACATGAAGTGATAAAGCTTTTTGATAACGGAACCCTAATCATCATATTCTTTTCTCTGAAGGTGTTATCGCAACCATGCCATTTTCCCAAGGAGATGTAGTTTGTGACTACCATGGAGAGCTCATCCCAGAAGCAGAGGGAAAGCAAAGGATCAAACAGCTACAAGACGAGATGGGATACATTTTTTTCTTCCAGGGACTTGGAGGCAACACATGCATTGATGCGCAAAAGTTCCCATGTGAGTGTCACCCAGACAATGACACCTTTGGGAGGAGGATGAACCACTCAAGCAAGAATGCCAACGTGAAACCGAAGGTGATTTTCATGAACTTTCCAAAAGGACCGTGTCAACATGTACTTTTCCTTGCATCCAGAGACATTAATGTGAATGAAGAACTGCTTTGGGACTATGGAGTGAATAGGCAGTCTTTTGAAGGTGAGGTCTTCTAAATCACTGAACAATAAATAGGAGGTTGTTTGATTTTAAGCTGCTAAGTTACCACCCCACATTTTGTATCCCCCTCTCCCCTCTGTTGTGCTGAAATGTTGTAGCTTAAGCAATATTGTGTTTTAATGTTGTTTTAAATGTAACCTGGTGAATTTCATGGGTAGCCTAATTGTCCATCGATTGCAATAATGTAAATTAATATTGGTAAGGATGTCTACACTGCATTGTTGTATATGACCTTAAGAAAAACAATTTTTCATATAAATATATTTCTTGTCTTTCTTAGATTAATTCAACACACCTCACCATTTCACTACCACCGCTTTGTCAGAATGTTATCAGATGTAGCCTACTTCACAGTGACTACATTCTCTAATACTCTACCCCCATCTGCTGGTTGAATAAGGACTGACTAGAGCCAAAGTGTCAAGGTACAATTGTGCAGGTTTCCTAAACCAGTGTTTTTCAACCTTTTTTGAGCTACGGCACATTTTTGACATTAAAAAAAATCCGACGGCACACCACCATCCCAAAACGAATAATTAACATGGAAAGATGTATATACAGTAACTGGTACACACGGTCAGATTTAGGCACTTTTATTAAATGGAGCGCATGAATATGAAACTTGCCACCATTTAGGCCTACACGTAAACAAAGAGCATTTAACATTTTTAATTTCATTAATTTATTTACAATGGCTCTGAGTTCAATTCTCCCTATAATTATGAATAGCCTACTATTATTACAAAACCTGAGTTTGATCATTATTTAGTCTTAAGTCTCTGAATTCGATTCTACTACTTATCTTACACAGGCTCGGAGCCTCGTTTCTTCTTACTCAGTGTGAAAGTAAGCCAAAAACTGTCCAAAGTTAAATCCGCATAGCGCAGTTTTAAACCGCGGTCCTGTCTCAGTTCAATTAGTTCTTCTTGCTCCTGCAAAGTCATGTTCTTTCCGAAAAGAACAGATGAGCTGTATGGGTTCATCACTCAGTCCAATGAGTCAGTGGAGGCTAAGGGGAAATAAAATGACATCTTCTCCTCGAGGCTTTCCAAATGTTCCCCTATTATCTCGTACAACGCTGCATGTCCGTGACATTCCTGAGTGAGAAGGAACATGCCAAGCGATTTCTGCTTGATTGCATAGCCTAAATGACGTATGATAGGCCGACAGAAATTACAACCGTTGAAATTTGAAGACAGTTGTCATTTGGAAAAATAAAAACAGTCAAAAAAAGTCAGTCATATTCTCAAAATAATAATTATTATAATTTTTATATTATTACTGACATTTCACATGACATTTGACAATTTTCCACGGTACACCTGACAATCTCTCACGGTACACTAGTGTGCCGCGGAACACCGGTTGAAAAACACTGTCCTAAACCAAAAACTGATCAATTCTTGACTATTTATTTTGATGGACAACTTTGATAATCAAAGTCAGTTTTATTTGACTACATCATATACGTACAACGAGTAGTGAAATGTTCTTCAGTGCACACAATATAGAGAGGTACAAAAAAAGAGTACAAAGAGAAACATTATGTTACATATCTAGATACAAGAGAGTGTAGCCTACATACTATATGGGGGAGTAGGAGAGGTTGTGTATTGGGTTAGATAGGGAGGGAGTGTGGGTATACATTTATCTGTCTGTTGATATGTAGCCTATATTCACAGTCCGTCCAGTCACATCCATGCTCTCGACAACAAGAAATGTGACATTCCAGTCAACAAATTGAAGATGATTGCCCGGAAATTACGTGTTCTTCTCAGTGTAGCTGATTGGTTTGCTGGAGTGACCCAACTAGCCATCTCATTGGACACGATACATTCCAAGTTTTCCGATTGGAGTAAATATGTCAAATCCCTCCCTCCATGGTCCAATAAAATACGAGAACGAAACAGCTATTTTTCGAAACTCTCCAAGGGTGTTGTCTAGTCTCACGTTTAGCTATTTATTGTAGGAGTTATGAGGACTTCCTGTAAGCAGTAGGTGGCGCTATAAGTATGACTCAATGCTGATGCATTGATGTGTTCAGGATGCGACCTTCATCAAGTGTGAGCAATTTGGTGTAAATCGGATAATGTATGTAGGAGTTATGAGGACTTCCTTTAAGCAGTAGGTGGCGCAATAAGTATGACTCAATGCTGACGCACAGATGTGTTCAGGATGCGACCTTCCTGAACAGAAACAAGCCAGCCATGCACATAAGCCAGGCTGGACCTGGCTTTTCACATGAAGCTGTATAAGTTCTGAAGGGTTGAACAGAACATCACTTTGCATCAGTGGCGGCTGGTGACTCAAAAAACTGAGGAGGACAGGAGGAAGAGAGGCGAACCGCCCATGGGCGCCGGGGGGCACTTTCCCTCAGTTAGTTATTATTTGAAATATCAGCTTTAAAATGTGAATTTACAGTCAATTTTAGCATATGAAAAACTGAATAACACTTTATATAGAATAGCCATTAGGTCCCTACTGTAGCCTAATAAACCTGGACAGTCTAGATCTAACGTGCCTACTTGTAGACCACCCAGGCTAGAGGCCAACTTGCAGTAGGCCTACAGTTAGTGTAGCTATAGCATCTCCCACAGCGTTGCTCCGCCACCACCACAGAAGACTAACTCGGAAAAAGAATTTCACTCGGACAGAATGCATCTAAATAAGTTATTTAGTGGTAGTGCCGAGGCTTCAAAACCCAGCATTTGTTTAAATATACCATTTTGCTTAGGTAAGTGAAGTTTCATGTTTATCTGACACTTGTAAAAAAGTGAATGGACCAGCAAAGGACTGTTGTCTGGCATGAGCCATCCATCTTCATCCGCTTATCCGGGGTCAGGTCGCGGAGGCAGCAGCTCCAGCAGGGAGCCCCAGACATCCCTTTCCCTAGCAGCATCAACCAGCTCTGCCTGGGGAATCTTTAGCCGCTCACAGGCCAGTGCGGAGATGTAGTCCCGCCACCTGGGTCCTGGGTCTACCCACCTAGTCCTGGGTCTACCCACCTAGTCCTGGGTCTACCCACCTAGTCCTGGGTCTACCCACCTAGTCCTGGGTCTACCCTGCGGCCTCCTCCCAGCCGGACACGGCTCTACTCCGAGTCTCTCCCGGATGACTGAACTTCTCACCCGACCCCAGCCACCCTCCGGAGAAAACTCATTTCGGCTGCTCCGATTCTCCGGCCAAACTCCCTCTCCATGGTTCCCTCACTCGTAAATATGAGCGCCTCTCCTAAATAGGCCAACACCGATTTTTTTTTTTTTTTTTTTTTTTAAACAACATTTTATTAGAAGGAATATGAAACATACAGAATATCAATGAAAACACATGAAGAATGATTGTCCCTCTATTTTTCTCTTTTATACCCTCCCACCCACCCATCCCATGTACCTATTGCGAGTGAAGAAGAAAAAATCATATAATTACAAAATATAATTACATATTTTAAAAAATCAGATAATCATATAATAAATAAATAAATAAAACAAAAAGGTCAGGCATTGCATCACACGCCCCCACACCATTGAGCATACATCCACAGGAGACACATCAAGTCATCTTACACTACAATCAGGCTGGAGACAATCGATACAAAACACACATGTTCAGTGGACAGCCACATAATTATAAGCTATACAACACCGATTTATTTTGACGGCGAAGTGAATGGAGCGGGAAAGGACTGTTGTCTGGCATGAGTGAGCGTAATGCGACAACAGGACTGAGAAGGGCGAGGCTACAGACAGCAGTGGCGATTGCTCCTATAAGCCAGGGTAAGCAAATCCGAATACAACTTGATTTTGACTTAAATGCGTCTTGTATTCTGCCATATCGCTTCACTTTCATCCATGTTTACTGTTTTGGTAGTGCTCCGTTGCCCCCTACAGGCCTCGTGTCCACGTTACGGTGAGAGAGAGAGAGAGCGCACCTGGCTCTCGCGGGTTTTCCGAAACCGCGTTTGTGAGGAAATGAGGAAGGACTCGTCGCCGACACAGAACAGAAATACAAGGTATGTTTCTATAAGAGTCTGAATTGTAATTGTTGTGGCATTTCGCAAGAAGGGATACGAACTTCGTTCGTGTTCGTGCTTCGTGTTTCAGTGTTGCCAAGTCTCACGCATTGGCCGTGAGACACACGCAATTCAAGTAGCCTAGTTCATACTTTCACACGCCACACTTCTTGAGTTTGATGCATGCCTATTGGTTGTTGTGTTGGTTGCAGCATGGAGCTGTAAAACAGGCTGTGTTAATTAGTCTAGCGTGCGCGAGTCGACCGCTGACGGAAGAATATCTGTCCACGTGATCTGCACGCCCTCACCTGAGGCAGGCGGCTAAAACGACAATAAAATGAAGGGGAAGGGGATACTATGGAGTCAAAATGAGGCCAGAAAGCATTGTAAACGTAAGTGAAGTATTGTAAACGTAAGTGAGGTATTGTAAACAAAAAAATATGAATTGTAAACGTAAGTGAAGTATTGTAAACGTAAGTGAAGTATTGTAAACAAAAAATATATAAATAATCACTTAATTATTAAAAAATAAAATAAAAATTGCATTTACGATACTTTTTTGCGTTTACAAAACCTTTTCTGCGTTTACAACACTTTTCTGCCTTTACAATACTTTTTCTGCGTTTACAAAACTTTCTTGCGCTGCAAAACATTCTGGCCTCTCTTTGACGTGGGGGCGGGGTTAGATGAGTGGCGTGTCCAGAGAGGAAGAGGCGGGGTTTCGGGATGCCCACCGCCATATATAAATCAAAACCATAGAAGAAGTCCAAAAAACGTTGAGCAGCGCTCATATGGCGGTGGGCATCCCGAAACTCCGCCTCTTCCTCTCTGGACACGCCACTCATCTAGCCCCGCCCCCACGTCAAAGAGAGGCCAGAATGTTTTGCAGCGCAAGAAATGTTTTGTAAACGCAGAAAAAGTATTGTAAAGGCAGAAAAGTTTTGTAAATGCAGAAAAGGTTTTGTAAACGCAAAAAAGTATTGTAAATGCAATTTTTATTTTATTTTTTAATAATTAAGTAATTTATATATTTTTTGTTTACAATACTTCACTTACGTTTACAATACTTCACTTACGTTTACAATACTTCACTTACGTTTACAATTCATATGTTTTTGTTTACAATACTTCACTTACGTTTACAATGCTTTCTGGCCTCATTTTGACTCCATAGGATACATCTCACTCCAAGCTTTTGGTCAAACTTGGCAACCCTGTGTTTTAATTATTCTTATGTATTGTTTGTATGTATAGTAGAGAACACGGTAGCGGTATTAGTAGACCCTGGTTGTGTCAAGGTAGGAACATTTTAGTGTCTATTTGAATGTTTCTTAATGTCTATTTGTAGCCTATGGCAAAACTAAAGTTTCTATTTTGTTACAGATTGCTATCGTCTTTGTCAACCAATGTTTTTTCCTTTCTAGAATGTTTAGTTATTTAAAGTCCAATATTATTTTCTAGGAACCCCCATCAAATGTGAATTAAGCTGGGTGTGTGAACCCTGAGCCTATTCCCCTAGCCTATCAGTCCTGTTCCCCTGGCCGATCAGTCCTGTTCCCCTAGCCCAGGGGTGGCCAACCCGCGGCTCGCGAGCCGCATGCGGCTCTTTGCCCGTCAATGTGCGGCTCCTCCATCCATCCCCCCAAAAAAGTTGGCTTGCGGCTCTTACATCCTTTCATTAAAAAATAAATTCATTCATTCCATAAGAACGTTTCTCTCTCTCTAGTTTCGCTGTGCATTTCTTCCCGCCCATTTTAGTTTATTGCAGATTTGTCATAAAATCATGATTCGTTTCGCTAGTGAGGAAGTCGCGTGAGAACCACTTCAAACCAATCATATAGGTAGCAAATCACCTTGGTAACAAAATTATTAGGTGCGTTTACATGGACAGTTTGAATCGGTTTCAAATAGGTTTGGAAGACCAAACCGATTGAAAATATGTCATATAAACACCTCAATCCGACTGAAACGCCCCAACCCGATTGAAATTCCAATCGCTTTCAAGGAGGTATACTATATACTATAACTATAGTTTAAACCTTTTCGAAACCGTTTGGTCCGTCATGTAGGCTATACTACCTTAAACGGATTGATGCTGCGTTCTGCGTTCATTCTGCGCATGCTCAAGACTTGACTAATGCGCATGCTCGACAGTTCCGTAGTCAGCTGTTTGTAACCATCGTAACGCTCACTCACGGCTGCGTGCGCGTTTGAAACATTTGTTTCGTCGTCGCATGTAAACATCCAACCAGTTTACTTTGTATCCCATGTATACGCTCGTCAACCACATTGAAAAATATTTGTCATGTAAACGCTCCTATTGCAAACAAAATAATTTGCTTTGCGTGGGTCATTCTCTTTTACGACAAAAGCTAACGTAGCCTAGGCTACTACTGTACACAACCAAAGAATGGCTGGAAAGAAATGCGCAGCTAAAAGAAAATATGAAGACGAACACAGGACATTTTTTACCCGAGTGGGAGAGTAATGTTTTCTTCATAGAACGTAATGGTAAGCCATTCTGTCTGATATGCCAGACATCATTGGGACATTTCAAAGCCTCAAATCTCGAGCCCAGTCCAGTCCAGCCCAACCCAGCCCAGCCCAACCCAGCCTAACCCAGTCCAGCCCAGCCTAACCCAGTCCAGCCCAGCCTAACCCAGCCCAGTTCAGCCTAACCCAGCCCAGTCCAGCCTAACCCAGTCCAGCCCAGCCTAACCCAGCCCAGTCCAAAATATATTATGTCAGACAATATCTTGTTGTATGTATTAATTTTAAATAAATTAACTTTAAATGTATATTTAATGGACAATAATGTTTTTCTTCTTATTTTAGACTGGGGTGCCTTGGGATTTTAAGTACTTATGAAGGGTGCAGTGACTGAAAAAAAGGTTGAGAAACGCTGGTATATATGGTGTGGCTCTGGGTGGTACCACAGTAATTTTTGTGGCTCTTAGTCTGACTGGTTGGCCACCCCTGCCCTAGCCTATCAGTCCTGTTCCCCTAGCCTATCAGTCCTGTTCCCCTAGCCTATCAGTCCTGTTCCCCTGGCCTATCAGTCCTGTTCCCCTGGCCTATCAGTCCTGTTCCCCTAGCCTATCAGTCCTGTTCCCCTGGCCTATCAGTCCTGTTCCCCTGGCCTATCAGTCCTGTTCCCCTGGCCTATCAGTCCTGTTCCCCTGGCCTATCAGTCATGTTCCCCTGGCCTAGTTTGCAGTGACAAGTTAGTAGCTAGGACTAAGGTATCTCCTCTCCTTGATACACAAAATAATCTCTCATCTCCCCTACCTGTATATTATTATAAAGATGAATTTGTTTTTGTCCTCCCCTACTCTCCTCCCCCTCCATGTTCCAATACATGTAATCTAATATAATAACATTTTTTTCTTTCCCAACTTTGTAGGGATAACGTCGGACTACAATTCAAATCAGCCATTCAATCTACTAAAAAACTCCAGAGCTGACAATGTGAGTTTAGAGATAGAAACACATCTCCCTCTAAATCTAAGATAATTACATAGCTCTTGTCAGAACAAAGGACATTTCGCACACATCAATGTTGATGGCCTAATTTGCAATCATGCTAATTCAGCCATCATATGTATGGGTGCCTTGAGTACCCAGTACTCCACTCTCCCATTCATTAGTAATTAACTGTTGTACATTCAAAACTATGACATTGTAATATGAGTGCTTAGAATAATCACATGCAAACATCCTAATTTCTCTTATATTTGTGTCTATTCAAGGTCTACCGAGAACTGGGTATACTGTCTTCTCTGCAAAAAGGCAGTAGATCAGTTACAACAACATCTGAGGACATGTTGCATGAATGGGTCAATGAAGAAAGATATTGATGCAGAAGAGAAACGTGCGAGACATTCACAACATGCATGGCTGCAACATGCAAGACTACTTGACTATCAAGAGCTAGCACCATTCCTAAAGGATGAAGCCTCAGGCATTGCTCTGACTGACTTGTTCACAAGAAAGGGATTTTGGCTCAAGAATGCTACATCAGCGGAACGAGTTGAAGAGAGGAGGTTGGTTGGCTCCAAGTAAAGAACGCTCTTTAGATTCATATCAGTGCTTTTGTTTCATGTATGTAATTGTTTCTTTTCTGAATCACTCTTGTATGTTAGGTGTCATGGCAAAGGAGGCAAACCTGAGTACCAGGAGTTGCTCCACACTACAAAAACATATATCCATGATATCTGCCTAAGGCTGAAAAAGGGAGAACAGTTTGAACAAAAGAGACTGACAATATTTCAATACTACTGTGAGGCCATACTGGTGGTTGCACACCAAGAAACCAAAACATTGTGGGGTTCAATATAGTATACTGCAACTGACCTACTTTATGCTATTTATTACGTACTACTCCACAAAAACATGTTTAGTATGCGAGTTAATTGTAGTATAATACCCAACGCCATCCAGGGCTCCGGCTTGCATACGGTTCATGTTAAATTTATCAACAATACTAGGATAGCCAGGCATTGGAGTCGGTCATCCAGTAGGCTCGATCCTTACCTTTCTGCATAATCTAAACTGGAATGGCTGTGATAACAAATAATGTTTTTCCTTTGCCTCATTTAGCACCAGCTGCAACAGTCCTCCAAATCCATTCTCTCCGTTAGCAGGGCTAACATTAGGCCTGTCGCAGTCATGAATAAGACGGTTTCATTTTATAGAAAGCCCCAGCTTGTAAGTTACAATGAATTAATGTTTTATATGATTTTTTTTTGTTATCATGACAATATAATATGCTATATGTAGCTAGCTGGAGATTTTGGCCCCCACATCATTTTTACAACTTGTATTTGTTTCGACCTTGCAGCTGCTTGCCAGCTGGTAGCTAGGTAGCGTAGATAACGTTCACAGAATAGGGAAGCAGGCGTCTTTTGGGGGGAATTAGCTGTTGGATTGTGTTCAGACATAACAGGCTACCTGGTAATGGCCACTGACCAGTTGCTGGGTAGCTATGAGAGCCCAGCCAACTGTTGCACCCTCCCCTCATGTGATGGGGGTTATCAGCCGGGCTGGATTCCGCCTCATATCGCAAACCAGCAACTAGCTCGGTTGTAAAATACTCAAACTGAATAAATACAACACCCATAAGCACAAAACTGCCTATAGTTATCTTAATCTTGAAATAACAGGATAATAACAGGATAACAGTATCCTGTAGACATCTACTCAAAAAATAAAAAATTCTAACAGATTTAGCTACAATGTCCACGAACATTTAAGATAGATTGCCGAATTACTGTCGCCTCAACTTCCACCATTTTTGTTGATAAATTATTGACTGGACACTACACAGTGACGTACCACGATGTTTCGTTCAAATCGCCATCTCGTTTCCGGAATAGTATCCTCTTGATGTAACTACATTTTGGGGATAATTTGTGGAATTTGTAGTACATACTATATAATACGCCAGATTTAGTATGGATAATTTTGATGTAGTATACTATATCTGGCGTGCCATATAGTACGTATTTTTTATTGACATTCGGACACAGCCTTGTGTGATTTGCCAAAGTCCCATTGCTTTTCGAATGGGACTTTGACAATCTAGTTTTGTGGAATTGAGGACATTGGCACAATTTTTAACCAACAATCGTTCTTATTTTGTTGATTGCTGTGTGGAATGGAATTGTTCTTGCTGTACAGTGTAAAGCCTTGTGCTTTTTAGTTCAGCACTTATCTTGCTTTTAATAAATGTGCCTTATACATAGAACATCTTTTCTTTCAGTCCTTCAGCACCAGTTAAACGCAAAGCTGAAAGCACCTGGGACAGTTTTCGAGAGGAGTTCCCTGTCACTCTGCATGGCAAGCCCCCTACAACACCAGAAATGGTCAAAAGTGGATTTCCGAGCAAATCAGAGAACCATATCTACTATGATAAATGGAATCACACACAACTCCAACAACGTGTGGAACATATCTTAAAGGAATTTGGTAAAGGTAAAGGATTTGGCCTGTATTGATCAACACAGTATCATTTAGTCTATAGGCTACTGTATAGAGTATGTTTGCGGTATATCTATCATTCTCTGTCACTTACTTCCTCTCTCTCTCCAACTGAAATATCCTCCATGTTTATAACAGATGGACACAATTTCAGAATCAAACCCACAAAATGCAGAGTTGAAATGGCAATCGCCGCTGAGGGATGGGATAGCAACGTTCCAACTGCCACAGATGTTATCCAGGCTTTGGTCTCCCCAGAAGAACGCATCGCTAATAAGTACATCATGCACTCTGTCAATAGTTTAGAGATTGCAACACATCCCTCTCTCTACCTCTGAATTTAAGCTAATTACATTATTAGCTCTTGTCAGAGCAAAGGATGACATTTGGCGCACACCATTCAGTAATAATTAACTGTTGTACATTCAAAACTACGACATTGTAATATGAGTGCTTAGAATAATCACATGCAAACATCCTAATTTCTCTTATGTTTCTTTCTATTCAAGGTCTACCGGGAACTGGGTATACTGTCTTCTCTGCAAAAAGGCAGTAGATCAGTTACCACAACATCTAAAGAGATGTTGCATGAATGGGTCAATGAAGAAAGATATTGATGCAGAAGAGAAACGTGCGAGACATTCACAACATGCATGGCTGCAACGTGCAAGACTACTTGACTATCAAGAGCTAGCACCATTCCTAAAGGATGAAGCCTCAGGCATTGCTCTGACTGACATGTTCACAAGAAAGGGATTTTGGGTCAAGAATGCTCAGTCAGCTGAAAAAGTCGAAAAGAGGTTGGTTGGCTCCAAGTAAAGAACGCTCTTTAGATTCATATCAGTGCTTTTGTTTCATGTATGTAATAGTTTCTTTTCTGAATCACTCTTGTATGTTAGGTGTCATGGTAAAGGAGGCAAACCTGAGTACCAGGAGTTGCTCCACACTACAAAAACATATATCCATGATATCTGCCTAAGGCTGAAAAAGGGAGAACAGTTTGAACAAAAGAGACTGACAATATTTCGATACTACTGTGAGGCCATACTGGTGGTTGCACACAAAGTAAAGGAAACATCTATAGTTGGGTTTAAGGTAAATTGTTTCTCTCCACCCACCTCTATCTCTCTCTACACCCCCTCTTATTATATTTCTTTAAAACAAAGTCTTTGCTGAAGTCTCACAAATGTATCCAAATGTCTCCAGGTAAGGGAGTGGATTAACCGGAAGGCTATGGGTGGCGGTGTGTTGATTCAAGAAAAGGGCTTCACACTCACAAGAGAACAGGAAGAGGTAAGCTACCGACATTGGAACATACATCCCTGAATATATTTTGTATTAAAGAATGCTGAGTTGATAAATGTTGTTTAATTTCCACAGTGGCTTGATTGCTACTTCACACACATCAGACCGTTGATTTTGAAGAAACAAGCTCAAGGAATTGATGACAAGGGCCATTTCTTCCTTGGGCAAACAGGAGCTCCAATTCTTAACCCGTCAGCGGATTTGAGACGTTTATTGGATTTGTAAGAAAGTTAATTCATAGGCAGTTTCGCTCAAACAAAAATGCCATGTAAGCTTATCTCTATATAAACCTTTACATTTTCTTATCAATCTTTTTTTAACACAGATTTAAGAAGTCTACAGGGTCGACTGCACCAGCTGTGTCGATGGACGTGCCACAGGTTTCAACTAGTCAGAACAGGTAAGCGTCAATTTAAGTGGCCATCGAACATTGGCCGTGTCTGGATGTCCATACTACATACCGTATTGACCCGAATATAAGACGACCCTGATTATAAGGACCCATGCATACTCTGCGCATGCTAGAGCGAGCTACGCAAGCTCCTCAAGGCATAGAAACGTGTCATGCCAAAAATTGTAACTTAACGTGAGCGCAAGTGCTATTTCACACAAACCGATAGGGGCACTGACGTAGGCAGCGACCCCTGCGTGCTCAGTGTACCAGAATACTTGTGTAGAGCTCACATTCACAGTCGTATCAGCGTGGCTTGCGTAGAGTATGAATCAGGCCTTAGACAACCCCAGTTTTTCAAGACTCATTTCTTGAAAAATACTTTGAGAAGACCAAATCTTGTTTTTATGAAGAAAATTGTTCTATTGGAAATAATGATAATAAAAACGTATTGAATAAGGTAGGCTGTTATTCTCTTTTAGTCCTTCAGCACCAGTTGAACGCAAAGCTGAAAGCATCTGGGACCGTTTTCGAGAGGAGTTCCCTGTCTCTGTGCATGGCAAACCCCCTACAACACAAAAAAGGGTCAAAAGTGGATTTCCGAGCAAATCAGAGTACACTTTCTATTATGATAAATGGAGGCGCAAACAACTCGAACAACGCGTGCAACTTATCTTAAAGGAATTTGGTAAAGGTAAAGGATTTGGCCTGTATTGTAGACTACAGGCTACTGTAGAGTATGTTTTAGGGCATGTCTATCATTCTCTGTCTGTAACTTAATCTCTCTCCAACTGAAATATCCTCCATGTTTATTACAGATGGGCATGAGTTCAGAATCAAACCCACAAAAGGCAGAGTTGAAATGGCAATTGCCGCAAAGGGATGGGATAGCAACGTTCCAACTGCCACAGATGTTATCCAGGCTTGGGTCTCCCCAGAAGAACGCATCACTGACAATAAGTCCATCATGCACTCTGTCAAAGAGCAGAGGTGGAAAGGCTTGGACCTGAAGGATTTTGGAGCACATGAAGGTGAGCAACTTAGTAATTTCAAGTCATTGCAACATGAAGTGATAAAGCTTTTTGATAACGGAACCCTAATCATCATATTCTTTTCTCTGAAGGTGTTATCGCAACCATGCCATTTTCCCAAGGAGATGTAGTTTGTGACTACCATGGAGAGCTCATCCCAGAAGCAGAGGGAAAGCAAAGGATCAAACAGCTACAAGACGAGATGGGATACATTTTTTTCTTCCAGGGACTTGGAGCCAACACATGCATTGATGCGCAAAAGTTCCCATGTGAGTGTCACCCAGACAATGACACCTTTGGGAGGCGGATGAACCACTCAAGCAAGAATGCCAACGTGAAACCGAAGGTGATTTTCATGAACTTTCCTAAAGGACCGTGTCAACATGTACTTTTCCTTGCATCCAGAGACATTAATGTGAATGAAGAACTGCTTTGGGACTATGGAGTGAATAGGCAGTCTTTTGAAGGTGAGGGGAAAGCATTCAACTGGTTGGACGAGTAAAAGATGAGTAATCAGATGTCAGATACTGAACAAGTGGGGGCTTGAGTGAGCCAAGCTCCCCTCCTCTCCTGTCTCCTCCTCTGAAAGCCTGACATCTGCCAACAAGTAGACTACTAGAACTATCTAGTAACACACATGTAGATTTTTTATTTTTTTGGGCCTTTTAAAATTGTTAATACTATTGTTCAAATATTCAAATGTCTTTGAAATTGTGTGGAATAAAACATTTATACGTTCAACCACAGGTTTTTTTCTATTTGAATATACGTAAATACAATTTTAAAGTGTGTGTGTGCATGTAAACCTGAGGTATTCAGGCACACTTTTGAAACTGCTGTCTTCAAAATGCATTGTGGGACATCAGGAAGTACTCCCAAGAATTCTGGCAGAGATTGTGAGCCTTTTTCTCACATTCATAATCATTATTTATCATTTATTATCAAACTGTTTAATTTCTCAAATGTAGATAAGCTGAAGAATTATTAGTACTAAGTATGTCTTGAAAGCATGTGCGGAAAGTAATTTTATATAGGCCTACTGTAATCTCTACTCGCCGTCACTGTTCTATACAAAGAGAAAAGAGGGAAAAACAACATAAAATAAAAGGCACAACTCTAATTGTCTCTGACAGATGTAAAGTAAATGTGCAAAATCACTTTTTCTCTCTCCAAAACACACTTTCTCTCTCCACAACTCTCAACTTCTCTCTGCCTCTCCAGTCATTGTCTGCTGCAGATCACGGCGAGTCTCTCTTTTATATTCCAGAATGTTTCCCTGGGGTTCCTGAATGTCAACAAATGTGAGAAAGGTTCCCGAGGGGGGGGGGGCGGTTATACTGTCCATATCTCCACAGTGAACGCAAGGCCACAGTCTCAGTATTTTCAGCCCACCATGGGATACTATGTAGAATGTCAGAGGGATTTTGATTCCCAAGTGCCAGAAACCAGATAAATTAGGGATCCCTCAACTTTGTGGCTCTTTTTCAGTGTCAATGTTACACTTTGTCATCGATGCCAACTTGAAGCCAGAAAAGGCTGCATGCAGCTAGCTGTAGTCTAAAGGGTCATTTACCCATGATGCTGACACATGGGAACCCTCGCAAACTGACCCAAATGTGAAAAGGTACCCAAGTGTATGCTTCCCTGGGGTTCCCAAATCGACATTGGGTCCTAAAAAGCCTACATTTATGAATGGGGGGGGGTCGTACTGTCCATATCACCACAGTGAACGCAAGGAGGAGGCCACAGTGTCAATATGTTCAGTCCACCACAGGCTACTATGAGTGTGCCAATTGCCAGGCTTGCCACTCCTTTGCAGGGCTATGTATCACCAAGAATGTCAAAGGGATTTTGATTTCCAAGTGTCAGTAACCAGTGAGATTTGGGAAACCAGCCATATGTGAACCACAGCCTGTCGAACCACCCATAAGCTCCCAGAGGGGAAGTCCCACATGAATTGTCATGGCCAACCTATACCTGACATGGACGTAGGTTGTGTGTGCCCATTCATTCCAGAATAGGCCTCTAGAAGCTTCTGAGGGGGGTTACCAAATGTCAAAAATGCTCTCCAATGTCAGACCTCCAAATGGCAGAAAGTGACACACCCCATACAAGTAGATGATAATAATAATAATAATAATACAACTTTATTTGTATAGCACCTTTCATACAAATAAATGCAGCTCACAGTACTTTACAACAGAGTGCTTCACATAAAAATAGACATAAAATAAACAAAAGGCAGGTAAATAAGATGGAAGATAAAACACAATAAAGATAAAGGTAAGAAATCAAGTAAAATACAGTGTAAAATGACATGCGTGCCCTGATAGTTGAGTGTAGATATAGATGGGGGTTCCCGAATGTCAGAAAGACACCCCAGTGTCAAGTCTCCCAGTCTCAGAAATGGTCCTGGGTGTCAGCATTCAAGTCCTGGGGGTTCCTGAGTGTCAGAAAGGCACCCATGTGTAAAGCCCCCGAATGTCAAAAGGTAACACGCCCCATACAAGTCAATGGCGGTTCCAAAAGCTTTGCAAAATTGTATTGTACTTTTATGAAATGTGGCCTGTTCCATTTAGATGCCTGTCCCAAATATTATAGGCCGGTTGAGTTCAGCAATTGAAGAAAATAAAAGCCTGGGCTATTAATTGAAGTTTTATGGTACTTTTGATTTTGCCTCTATATACCCATAGGATGGGTTGATCAGGTTCACCACAGCATCATATGAGAGCCCGTGCACGGTATGTGACTGTGTGTGTGTTTTGCCCATGTAGATGTTAAAATTCACTGTGTAATGCACTGTGAGTCGGCCAGGCTCTGTATTATGGTCAAGGTCAAGGTCAACTTTATTTATAAAGCACGTTTAAAATCAACCGAAGTTGCACCAAAGTGCTGTACAATATATAAAATAAACTAAAACAAAAAACAGAATAAAGTGCACATAATCACAGAACAATAAAAGGACAGGACACAAAACAGGACAGGGGATGTAGGCTATCAGGCCTCAAAAGCCAGTGCAAACAAGTGAGTCTTAAGCTGAGACTTAAAGAGCCCTAGGTTCTGTGCGTGTCTAATGTGTGGAGGGAGGCTGTTCCAGAGCTTTGGGCCAGCCACCGCAAAAGCTCGGTCACCCTTGGTCACATTATGGCTATGTGGGGGAAAAAACTGAGAAGGTGGTATGTAAGGCCACTTAACGAAACAAGGGATGAGGAAGGGGAGTTCATCATGTTGGTAAGGGACATGCGAAGTATTGATGAAGAGAAGCGTTGGCGGCAAGCGCAGATCGGTGCTACCTGCCGTCTGCTTTTGGGTCCCATCTCCACCACCCAACCCTAACACCATTCCTCTCAATACTTTATATTGGGTGGTTTAATTGGAGTGTTAATTGGCGTTTGGCAGCGTAGCCAGCAGTTTCTGCCGACTGCCATTTAGTTTGGGTCCTAAGGGCACTTTCAGGTGTCAGTGCTGATTGCCTGTCTGCTCTCATTCTGTCAACACTGCAGCCATGGGTGCCAAGCAAAAGAGGAAGTGGAATTGTGTGTGTGGTTGTGTCTAGTGAGACAGCAGTGGTCTAGCATGGGAATGGTCTGTGTGTGTATAGTGAGACAGCAGTGATCTAGATGAAGAATGGTGTGTGTGTGTCTAGTGAGACAGTAGTGGTCTAGCGTGAGAATGGTGTGTGTGTGTCTAGTGAGACAGCAGTGGTGTAGCGTGAGAGTGGTGTGTGTGTGTGTGTCTAGTGAGACAGTAGTGGTGTAGCGTGAGAGTAGTGTGTGTGTGTCTAGTGAGACAGCAGTGGTGTAGCGTGAGAGTGGTGTGTGTGTGTCTAGTGAGACAGCAGTGATCTAGCGTGAGAGTGGTGTGTGTGTGTCTAGTGAGACAGCAGTGGTGTAGCGTGAGAGTGGTGTGTGTGTGTCTAGTGAGACAGCAGTGGTGTAGCGTGCTATCCTCCAGGCGGCACCGGGACAGGACCGATCTGCCATCCTGCCGGACAGACCGGGCTCAACATCTCTCCTCCTTCTTTTTAAATTATTATTTTATACTCCCCTCTCAGGCATGTTTTCCTCTCAGACAATGGTGGCTCTGAGGCTGTCTGCACACTGCTTTTTATTTTTTAATTTTTTAAAGTCCCCCACCAGAATTTAATCTATTTTGGACTTGGCAGAATCATCCAGGCTTTATTTTATCTCTTGTATTAAATCTCTCTCTCTCACACACTCACTCTCTCTCTCTCACACACACACACACACACAGGTGGGCGTCATATTGATTTATCTCTTTTAATATAGCAGTTGGAATGAGAGAGAGAGAGAGAGAATGTACTGTAGTGGTGGTCGTATATAAGTAGTAGTAGTACTGTAGTAGTATATTATATAATTAAAGGCTTACGTTGTCTTTGCCGTTCTCCCACGCATCATAAGACGGTTGGCAGTACGACCCAAGGTGTGTGAGTGTGGTAATGACTGGTACAGAATGTTTGAGGGACTGTTTTTTGGCCAGGATTGGGAGGTGATTATCAACCTTTCTCTGTTTTATGGGTGTAAGTGGCCAACTACTATCTGATGGGGGCGGTGAATCACATACACACCTCATCAACACAAACCGACACAAACTTCACATCAGATATGTAACAGGATGCAATCCAACGACCAATTCCACGAATGGTCATAATCTGTCAATATACGTTTGTCATGGTAGTCGCTGGCAATAGATACTGTAGATATACATAGATAGGTACTTTATTTAACCCTGAGGGCAAATTGTTGTTACAGCTGTGCACCAAAAATGGGCGCTAACATGTTAGTACTGTACATATGCCTCCAAAAGCAGGATCACTCAGGCATCTTGAGTGTTTGCCAGTGTGGGTCTGTCTCCAGGGCAGTCTGTCTGTGTGACTATCTCCAGGGCTCGGTGCACCTAGCTCCGTTCTTCATTTTAACTTTGGTTTACACCCAACATATAGATGTGGTTAGCTAGAGACGTCATACAGGACAAACAGGCTGTATGATGGATGAAGTAATATGCATTTGGTGGAGTGCAAACTGAGGTCAATGCACGATGACTAAACACAGTGTGAACTTGAGAGGAATTGCTTCTGGGAGAGGGCGCCCTCTTCAGGTGATGGGCCACAGTGCAGGCTGCATGCATTTTCCCTGTCATGCTTTTCAGTTTTACAAGGACCTGGGGGTTGCAGCACGTTACATCCTGAAATAGTGTACTAACTTTAATAAAGCTTGCTTCTATGACATGTCCACCGTGTGGTTACTTCAGCTTCAAAACAAGTGATGAGTTCTGGACTAAAGTGCTGTAGGGTCTTTATTGAAGATTACAAATTCATGTGCACGTGTTCATGTGACACAGAAAGTGAACATGCGTGGCCATGTCCTCGCTGATGTGGAGCTCTGAGATGCTGAGAGTATGGAGATTTAGCTCCAATCAAGAGTAACTTTTGATGAAAGTATGGCTTGGCTTAAAAGTGTATTTGTGTATGCGTATGCCATTTAGCCAGAGTTGAGAAACTTCTATATGTCTGAGACTTACGGCATACGAACCCCTACAGGGGAAGATATTATCATATCATTATTATCATCATCATCATTATCTCCCTTCCCCCCCCTCCCTTCTACCATTGTCAGTAATCAAGTGGATTATCAATCATTCCAACCAGCCCAAGGCGAAGAACAGAAATACCTGACATGAATGAGATGACTCATATTTTCTCATTAGAAAGGTACAAATGGAGTTCTCGGGCAAAAGCGTTTACTCTTTTACTCAAAGCTAATCCTCTGAGGTGAAATTTATTTTCGACACTTACATTAGTAATGTAGATACTTTTACCCCAAGCGACTTACAGTACGTACATTTGTCTAGAGTAAGTGAACCGACTGAATATTCCAGTCTTTGTCAGTAAAGCCTTCTAAAAGAACATGTCATCATCAGCAGTCAGAGTGCTGTATCATACCTATCATACACAAGTTACACAGCAGAGAGGTGATGGAAGAGCCCAGGCGTTCTTGAAAGAGGTGGGTCTTGGGGCTCTTGTGAAAGTTGGGTAGAGACCTAAAGAAAACCAAACATGGCAGCCAGTTCATTCCAATGAATATTGCTCACCCAGTGCATGAAGCATTTTAAAAATGTTTTCATAGTTCTTTGTTGTTGATTCCTTTGTACACGTACAGGGGAGTCAAATTATTGGGTTATGGCTCCTTTCACGTCTTAGCAACAGCATAAATAACAACACAAGATAATGACAGTGAAGACAGTATAATGCAGGATAATAGTAGTAAAAACAATGGCTACAATAGTTATAAAATATATGTTGAAAGAAACAACTGTAAACACCAGCTCTTGGTGGCTTCTAAAAAAATGGACCCATTTATTACAAAAATAATAATAATTAAAAGGGTTTTTGACTTAGAGTGATTCCCAGACATTTTTTTGTTTATTTCCCCAGTGGTTTCTTTCCCCCATATAAAAAGTTTTTGCCCCCAAATGTGTCACGTGACTTGCAATACTGAGCTTGGCCACTGCCCAAAATGTTTCACGGCCCAGTGCGGTGTTCCTGGGGGATTGGTAGAGACCCCGCCGTCCGGACTGTAGAGGTCAGCTCATTCCACCACTGTGGTGCCAAATCAGAACCGCAACTGAGACAGGCGAGAACCGCCTCCCTGTAGGGGAGAAGAACGAAGAACGGAGTGCTCGAGCTGGAGTTGCTGCCTGACCATTGCTCACAGATAGGAAGGGGCTGAAATAAAAGAATGAGTGACATCAAGTATGCGACAGCGGGCTATCGCCATGATGTTGGTTGTCCAGGATAACTCCAAGGTTCTTGGCAGTCTGGTGGGAAGGAGGGAAGAGTCCGGTGGCCAGCTGGGAGGGGAGACGGTGGAGAGAGGGATCGGATGGTTCACTTTGTTGAATGCTGTCAATAAGTCCAGAAGAAGGAGGAGAGGGACGAAGCTCTGGCTGCCTGGAGGGCTTCTGTTACAGCAAGGAGAGCAGCCTCAATGTACTGTAAATAAAATGATAGTGCCATTTCGTTACATCTATATTTTCACACATTTAACTTTTCACAATTCCAAGCTCTGGAATTTCAACTCAAATTTAACCTCTACGTAATTAAAACGTGTGACAAAAATAAGCGTAGAACAGGACTTTATTCTCCTTAGGCCTGCTGACCTTGGGTATCTTTCACCCTAAGTTGCGGTAAACTAGAATCCTTTTCTCCGATGACCACAACTGACATCTGGGGACACAAGTTTTATTACAGAGGGACCCTTCTCTCTCTCCCTCCCTCCGTCTCCCCCCTTTCGTCATGTCACTTCCTCTCTCGCACGTCAACTCTGTTCCTCTCCCTCGTTTCCCCCTGCTCTGTCCATCAATTCCCAATCTTCTCACTCCTAGATCTCTCCTCACCCTCTATGGTGTGATGTAATTAGCCAACAGCCCCTGTAGGGTGTTTTAGTGTTTATCAGTGGTGGGGGTGTTGGAGGGAGTTGGAGGGCAGATGGAGGGGGGGGGGGGGGGGGGTTAAAGAGCCACCCCCCCCCCACCGCCACCCCTGGTTCCCATCTGTTGACAGACATTCAGCGACACTGGGGGGGGGGGGGTAATCGATCTGTCAGACAGGTGTGTGTACGTGTGGTTTGGATCATGCAGTTTGAGTTGATCAGTGAGACAGCAGGGGGGCTAGGGATGAGCAAGCACTCAGACTTACTCAAGCAAGTATATGTGTGTGAGTGTGGCTGAAGTGTGACATACCAGTGTGTGCCCGTTTGCTATTTGGTGTGGTAAACCAGGTCAGTCAGACACAATATTTTATACTTTTATTGCCTTGATCATCCTCTGAGATAAAAAAAAAAGAAAGAAAAGAAAAGCGTCCTTCGTTCGGCCAGGATATTTGCACTGCAGGACCTATTTCACCTTGAGCAGAAATGTACAGTAGGAGCTTATGTGTATGTGTGTTTTTGTGTGCACGTGTTTGTGTCTGTGCTGTGCTCGTGTATGTGTGCATGCGTGTATACGTGTGTCCCTATGCTGTGTGTGTGTGTCTGTATCCTTATTCTGTGTGTGTGTGTGTGTGTGTGTGTGTGTGTCCACTCCTTGGGGAATGACAGATACTCAGAGCTGAAGTCCTCTGTTTGAGGTCAGAGGACAAAGGGAGGATCCTGACAGACTCCTCCCAGACTGTCTCTGCTCTTGGAACGCTGTGTTTGTGTGTGGACAGTGGAGCTGATGGGGCGTTAGTGTGACTTGTCTGTCTGTCTGTCTGTCTGTCCCCAGAATGACCGTGTCTGCGACCAGAGAGGGAACAGCAGAGGGGGGAGGACAGAGGAGAGAGAGGTAGAACAGCAGAGGGGGAGGACAGAGGAGAGAGAGAACAGCAGAGGGGGAGGACAGAGGAGAGAGAGAACAGAAGAGGCGGAGGACAGAGGAGAGAGAACAGCAGAGGATGGAGGACAGAAAAGAGAGAGGTAGAACAGCAGAGGATGGAGGACAGACAAGAGAGGTAGAACAGCAGAGGAGGACAGAGGAGAGAGAACAGCAGAGGGGGGAGGACAGAAACGAGGTAGAACAGCAGAGGATGGAGGACAGAAAAGAGAGAGGTAGAACAGCAGAGGGGGGAGGACAGAGGAGAGAGAGAACAGCAGAGGGGGGAGGACATAGGAGAGGTAGAACGACGGAGGGGGGGGCAAAGAGTGGAGAAAGACATGAACAGGGCTGGGTCGAGTATAGGAGGAAGATGGAGGTAAGAGAGGGAGGGGTGTTTGAGGGATAGATAACGTTCGGGAGAGAACAAGGTTGGAGGATGGTTTCAGAGATAGGGAGCAGTGAAGGACAAGTAAGGACGGAGCAAGGAGAGAGGAAGAGTTGAGGATGGGGAGAGGTGGGTGAGTGGGCAGACCAGGACCAGGGAGGGGAGAGAAGGAAGGTGGCAGGGTTGGGTGGGAGATGGAAAGTATTCCAGGGGAGGAGGAGGATGGGGGAGGACAGAAGAGGAGAGAGAGGGAGATTGGTTGAGGACATGGAGAGGGCGGAGGATGTAGTTTATCTTGTCTGTCATCTTATGCACCTGTTCGCTGTTTGCAGCATCTATAGAGGAATACTGATCTCCCACTGCCCCCTATGGTGGTACCGTGAGGGGGAGGGCATGGACAGATTGGGTGTCAGAGGGGTGCGTGTGTGTGTGTCTGTTGGAGGTGGGAATGAGGGTCTTCAAGGAAACAGAAGATAAAGGTAATTAGTAGCATCCTAGCAGAATGCTAATGTTCACTGACCCCTGACCCCTCTCTAGCCTGGTATGACCATCCTGTTCTTGCGAGCTCACATTCTGTTTCGCTAACGCAGAACGGTCTGGCCTTCACCTCCTCCAGAGCGATTATGCCAAAATCCAGACCATACCGGGCCAATCAGGAACTGCGTTTTAATTGTTGTCCCGCCCCACAGTGGAAAGAAGCCCCTGATTGGTTTGTGTCCCTGCAGCTCGCTAAATAAACATGGCGGCTCCCGAAGCAACGAGTGGTAACGTTAACGTTAGAAGAATAAACGCAGCTATAAATGAAGTCTCCGACGTAACTTCAGACGAAACTTAATCGGCAGAGGCTAATCAGTCACACCCTGTATGACTCAACCCACCAGCTGACTGTCAGCTGTCATAGCATTGGTTTAGCTCGCTAGAGCGCATGTATTTAAGCTGTCAAAACATGTCTTTGTTCGCTCTTGCCATTACTGCTGATCGCTGTATCTGCATGCTCGCCCCACCTCCTCCCCTGCTCCACCTGTGTTCAGTCGATGTCGTCTCTGTTGTCATCGTTGCTCTGTACCGGGGGTATTGCTGCTTTCTTCTGGTATTCCACTATGCGTCGGCTAGTGGAAGCCGGGGAATTTCACTAGCTTAGTCTCTGTGGCTCTCCATGGTGATCGTGGGCCGAAACATCTCCGAAGGGCCATCCCGCGGTCCCTCCGGTCACCATGGAGGCAGAGACACTAGGCTGTATCTCCTTCAGAACTCCACGAAGCGTCGGCCCGTGGAGGCCAGGGACTATAATGTACAGCAGTCCCCCTGTGGCTCTCTTTGACGGTCTTAGTGGGCTGAGTTACCTCCGAGCGTCTTCCCGATCGCGGCCCACTCTGATCGTCATAGAGGCAGGGGGCTAGATGCCGTTCCCTCTTCCGGCATTCTGGGCCAAGCGGCCCAGAAGGGGGGGGGACATCTAGATTGCCTCCCCCTACTAACGCGCTTTCCACATGCGTGAAAGGCAGGGGGCCCCCCGAACAGAGCACACCGCCATAAATTCATATGCTGTATATATTGTTGCATGCTAATAAATGGGTCAATTTTGTTTGTTTTATTGATCATTTATTGATCCCCTCCCAGAGTTAATACTTGGTAGAAGCACCTTTGGCAGAAATTACAGGAGTCTGGTTGCAGCAATTGTCACCCATTCTTCAATTCTGCAAAATGTTTTGGATGCAGAAAAAGTATTGCCACAGATTCTCATTTGGATTGAGGTCTGGGCTTTGATTGAGTCATTCCCGGATATTTACTCTTTGTTGGTTTACTCTGTATAAGCCACCTCAGCATTTATAAAATCCACCAATTACCATCACAACACTAGAAATGTCTCTTCTTCCGAGGATTCAGAGAAGAGGAAGAGGGAGAAGATGGTGGGTTCATCCCTTGAACCAGAGGAGCAGAGAGCAGGGAGCTTTCTATAATCTGGTGAACAGAGGAACCCGGAGTACTTTGGGATGACCCCTACCCAGATGTTCCCCATAGTTGGCCCTACACTTCTAAGAATGAACCATGTACAGATAAGTATGAAAAACACTGTTGATCAACAGGTATAAGAATCAGAGGTGGATTTGCCAGGCAATCTGTGCAGGCGTCTGCATGCAGCGTGTTGGGAATGTGCAGGGACCAACCAAGGGCTCCTGTCCATCTTTGTCAGAGACGGACAGCGTCAGCGATCTGTTCTGCATGTTTTTCATATTGGGAGGAAACCCTTGTGAACATGGAGAAACTCCCCACAGAAAGGCCTGGGACCTTCTTTTTTTAAAGATATTTTTAGGGCATTTCTGCTTTATTGGGAGTGCAAGTACAGACAGGAAAGGTGGGAGAGCGAGAGGGGAAGACATGCAGCAAAGGGCATGGGCAGGATTCGAACCCACACTGCTGCAGCAAGGACTAGCCTTTATAAGGTACGCGCCCCAACCCATTGAGCCACGCACGGCTTGGGACCATCTTTCTGTTAGGCGACAGTACTAGGTACTGTGCCACCTTGCTGCACATGAGCAATGAGCATGAGCAATTTTAGGGTTCAGTGTCTTGCTCAAGGACACTTTGGCACACTCCGGGAGCTGGGATCAAATCTTGCGATCCCCAGCTGGCCAGTCTACCTCCTGAGCTACGTGCGGCCAATGTCTCCTGTCCTTGTCCGTGATTCCGGGTCAGAGGGGAGGCTAAAACAGGTGTGAAGGCCAGTCTGCCAGTTGAACTGGGCAGGAGTTGTTCTCTAGTTTCTGGTCCTTCATTCCTTGCCGAAAAAATCATTACCACAGGAAGGAGATAAGCAATGCTGCCATGTTTCTGTCTTCCTTGTACTGGTTCACTGCCATGTTCACTGGAATTAAAGTTGCTCGTTGAACAAATGGGGGGGGGGGGTGGTCATGTATTGTGTTATACATTAGCCAGCATTGAAGTTGAATGTATCAAACACATATTTGTATCAATAAGATTTAATTTTGACTAATATCTCATGTGCGAGTTTGTTGATGAGGCGTTATCTTTCATAGTTCCACTCCGTCTGTGTAGTTACAGCCGAGCCAATGGAGAGACTGTTTGTGCTTGGCTAAGTTTGGTCCCTCAGTGATCACCATTTTTCCATGCATTCAACACCTGTTTGAAATAAACACTTGAAATATAATATAGGTTAGATGCTCATTAATTTGAGATAAAGAATGTACTAATATCCTGTCTTTGCACTGAGCAACTGGTGAGAGCGCCTGGGAAGGAAGACAGTGGCAGAGCGTTTCGTCGTGTCGTGGGACACCATTTTCACTTTCATCTGATGATGGAGACACAGATGCCCACTCCAACAGAGGATGGCACCTTTTTTTTTTGGAGCAAATGGAATTTTCCAGAATTGCACAGGGGCCATCGGTGGAAAGCATGTGCTTATACAGGCACTTCCAAACACAGGATGCCTTTTCTTTAACTGCAACAAAACTTCAGGAGGGACACACACACAGGAGGGACACACACAAGGGCAGGAAGTGCAGCCTCAAGGAGCAGGGCGGGATCTGTCAATGCCCCCTGTGCCAATATGCTCACCGTGGCATTCTGCCAAGTCATCACATACGTTGGACCCTGTGGGGCTTTGAGCAAAACTCCTTATCGTGTCCTTGCTTCCTTCGTCCTGTCGCTTTCAAGACTTAGGTGCAGGGGGGAAGGGTGGGGGTACATGCTTTCCTCCTGTCTGGAACAAATGTATTCATGTTTTATAGGAGTAATTCAGAGGTTAGAGACACGCCTTGTCTCAGGGACTCTAAAATGTAACCTCACCTCATGCTAAACATTTATTCTAATGTTTTAAATCGCTAGACCACTAGAATCGATACTGCTTATGTAACTGTCAGAAATCCAAATATAAATTTAAGAATAGCATGCTTTGTCTCGGGATAATGCTATTGTATGGGTTTGAGCATGGCTGGTTTATTAGCGGCTAACTTAATGTTCCTGACCCCATCTCCTCTGCTGTCTCTCTCACTCCATAAATAAAACTGTAATTCAATAAAGGGGTGAAGGTATCCCATGTCGTACACGACCCTCCTCCCCTGTCTGCCTTGCTCTCCTCAACTACAACCTTCATTCACATTTCTCATCTATGAAATAAAATATAATGCCTGAACCGGTGTGAAATTAAATGGTTTATAGGATTGGAGTTTTCTGAGCCCTGTGTTCAGGTTGTTTTGCATCATTCATCATTCCCATGCAATTTATTGAGCTTCTGATTAGAATGTTAAATATGTGTTAAATGAATGTGTTAATTCATTCAAAGCCAATCTAACAAAAAGCATATGTTCACCTTTAACTAAACTGCTGGTGCTTGTCGTTACAACTTTCCCTTTCCAAACGTCTCCCTTTACCACCAGGAGGGTAGTACATGTCTATGGCACGAGTTAGATTATTATTATTATTATTATTATTATTATTAGCTTATGCTTCTGGGCATGAGTTTTCGTTCACGTGTTCTCCATGTTCCCGTCCTTCTGGAGGTGTTAGGGGGGACCTTCGCTCATCTCTTACAGTATTGGGACAGCAGGTGCTATGAACATGTTTCCCTAATGCATATTCATATTGAATGAGTCAGTAGTGATGGAGTGGAGGTGGTACTGTTGGACTCTTGAATAGGATGCACCCAGTCTTACTCTCTCTCTCTCAATTCAAAGCGCTTTATTGGCATGAGAAACCTATGTTTCCATTTCCAAAACAAAAATAAGGGTTAGGGTTAATGGTAAATGGACTGCACTTATATAGCGTTTTTATCCAAAGCGCTTTACAATGAAGGTCTCTCATTCACCCACCAGTGGTGGCAGCTGGCAGGCAAGATGCTAGCCTGCTCATTGGGAACAATTTGGGGCTCAGTGTCTTGCCCAAGGACACTTCGACATGTGGACAGGAGGAGCCGTGATTTGAAATGCCGACCCTGCGGTCATTGGACGACCCGTTCTACCTGCTGAGCCACAGCCGTTGATAAGGGTTAGGCTCTCTCTCTCTGTCACACGTACGCACACACACACACACACACACACACACACACACACACACACACACACACACACACACACACACACACACACACACAATGATAATAGTCATTACATAATGAGAGCAACTCTGGTATTTTCTTGTTATTCAGTTCTTTCTTCAGTAGGCATTCTGCCTGCCTGTGGGGTTTCACTAATGACCAGTACTTCATCTCCCCTGCCCTCCCTCTCTTTGCGTCTGGAAGAACCAGTCTGGGTTGGAAAACCCAGTGGAGCAGAGATATTTTTCTGTAATGTGTGTGTACGTGTGTGAGTGCGTGTGTGTCCTTTTGGGTCCCTCCAGCTTTCTTCTGCAAAAAGAGGGTGAGATTGTGGAGGGGAAAATAGGGTAGTAGAAAGATGGATGAATGGTGTGCCCATCACAGTTCTGTTTATTAAGACAGAAAGATAGATACAGAGAGAGAGAGAGAGAAAATGTGTCTGGGTGTGTGTATGCATGCTTACATGTGTGTGTCTGCGCATGCTTACGTGTGTGTGTGTGTGTGTGTGTGTGTGTGTGTGTGTGTGTGTGTGTGTGTGTGTGTAAGCTCCTGTGGACGAGCTGTAAGTGGCCTCTTTCTCTGTTCCGTCAGCTGATTGGATGTGTGTTGAAAGTCTTCGTGGAGAGGCAGATGAAAGACCGACTGTGTTTCTGCTGATTCCAGGGAATCTGTCTGGCCTCAAACAGGGTGGTAAAGAGGGCATTAGGGATGGAGAGGGGAGCTGGGGAGTCATATCTTGGACAGGCTGTGTGGTTGGCTAATGCTACTGAGAAATAGTCTATTTTACAGATGTAGAAATAGCAGTCTGCCAGCATGTTCAAAATGGGAATCAAAGTTTACATTAACCGGGCCATTGAATCAGAAGTTATTATGCAAATATATTTGAAAATATTCATTAAGACTTCTGATAAAAGTCCAGCTGAGTACAGAGTACAGCTGCTAATCCTGTCTTCCTTTCTCCTCCCTAGTGTCTCCCCCTCTTGTACTTTTCCCAGTCAAGGTCATCGTAATGACTCCCCATGGCTCCTGGTGACGCCCCCTGCCATCCACGTGTCCAGCTCCATCCCACTATGTGTCACCAGCTCTCCCTATCAAGTCACCTAATAGTATGGGAAATGTTTTGCTCGATAGATTTATCATGGGAGTAGAGGGAAATTAGGTGATTCATGTACCCTCACCCTGTGGCACATTCTCATACTCTTTCTCTCACACACATACGCACTCAAATAACCATGCATTTACAACTATCAGTGCAACTTAACAAAAGGAACAGCACTAAGACAGACAAACTGGTATTTGAGTATTTCATTGACCATGGCACCTGTCAATAAACATCCTTGAATATTAAACATAGATAGACAGACAGACAGACAGACAGACAGACAGACAGACTGCATTGGGGTAATTTCACTACACCTTAAGTCAGTGGTTCTTAACCTTGTTGGAGGTACTGAACCCCACCAGTTCCATATGCGCATTCACCGAACCCTTCTTAATTGGAAAAATAAAATATGATTTTTTCAAATTCAAAACATAGGCTACTGTAGGTATATATTTTACTGGTGCACAAAATGAACCGTGCATCAACATCACTGTGTTCAAAGAACAAAACCATCAAAACATGATTTTCACACAAAAACAAAAGCATAATAATGAATATTTACTGCAAATCAGTGTGACTTCTGCTGTTGCCTTTCAGAGACCAGTTCAGACCTTGGCAAGTGCCACTCTCATGTCATTTTCGCAACAAAGTCTGTTCCTTTCACAATCACACGACGTACCATCACGACAGTCACAAGTCGACTACTGAGCGAACCAAATTCCCTGCAGCACAGATAGGCCAAGCGATGTAGCGTGATCACCTGCAGCCAATGATGGCCAAGCGGGGCGTGTCATCACGAATCATATGAGTCGGGTGTGTGTCTTGACCTCCGCCGAACCCCTGAGACTGACTCACCGAACCCCTGGGGTTCGATCGAACCCAGGTTAAGAACCACTGCCTTAAGTGAATGAAAGAGCGTTAGATACTGGTGTGTAAATACTCATTACTGGTGTGTAATGATTCATTAGTGGTGTGTAATTACTATGTGTGATCAAAAATGAGCATGGACAAATACTCAGGGTCAAACACACAATGCAACAGGTTTTCTCTGGTGATGATTGTTTAATACTGAAATCCCAACGCACCATTACTGTTATTCAATGGCCAAAGGTTTTTTCACACTTGATTAGAGTTTGCTAATGAACTAAAGGACATTTGCTCAAGGTTAAACTGTCCTTCCCCTAAAAGGCTTCCCTGTTTTGTAGTCCATGCACACACACAATTTTCTCCTGCCTCTATCTTCTCCCTCTCTCTTCTCCCTCTCTCTTCTCTACTGCCTCTCTCTCTATTCTCTTCTCCCTCTTGTAGTGGAATTAAATCTGATCGAAAGTAAAAAGATTTGCCAAGCTTCGCTCAAAGAGGTTAAGTCTGATTTATAAAGTAAGTAACTAAGTAAGTAAAATTGTATTTATAAAGCACCCTTCATAGCACGAGTGCAGAGTGCTTTACAGTGGGAACATGACGACAAAAATGACATAATCCAATCAGATACATACAAGTGCACTGAATACATTCAAGAGAGAGTGCACGTAAACATAGTGACATAAAAGAGGTCAGTGTCTACTGATTTAACACTGTTCTCACATACCGACGAACAAACACATATCACAAACAGAACGAGTAACCAGCTCTAACCCAGCATAGGCGCGGCCATCTTGCTCTGACGTCCCGTAATTGAGAAAACATACGAGCGCAAGAACTTCAGGATAACGCACGTGAGTGGTATCCAACAGAAGTGCCCTAGTCCAGATGTTCCAGAGATGTGATTGGCTAACCCATCTGTACACGTCATAATAAATGGCAGACATCATCAACAACGGTCAAGAGTTGAGACACGTGATATGAGAAAGGGCGGTAAATCTTGCAGGGACAATGGAACAAAGAATGGTTATTCTAAGGCAGACAAAATCTGAGGTGTGTCGACCTCCTGGAGAGGTCATCCTGTTATAAATGAGGTTAGCACAGCTATGTGAAAGGTTGAGGGAGGTAGAGTGAAATTACAATTTCTATGACACTCTTCTCTTCTCCCTCTCTCCTGCCTCTCATCTCTTCTCCCTCTATTCTCTTCTGCCACTCTATCTCTCCTCTCTCTACTGCCTCTCTTCTCTTTCTCTCTGCCTCTCTCTTCTTCCTCTCTGTCTCCGTCCCTCTTGCCTAATTGAAACGTCCATTGTTTTTCCTTTGAAATGTGGTCTTGAGTGTTAGTCAGGGCTAACCCTACCCCTAACCCTTCCTCTCCACTTCATAAGCTCTCTGTCTCTCTCTCCTCCCATCTCCTCCACCCACTTTATCTCTCCTCCTCCCCCATAACAGCCCCATTGCCGTCTCTAAATCCCCACTCCCTGTTAGAGGTATCTGGCTACTGATCAATAGGGTATGCTAACTGCCAACAGGCAATGATTAATAGAGCGCTAGGCTAATCACTGGGCTCAGCTTGTGTACACACAGGGATCACTCACAATGCTAATTCAGGCATGGACAGAAAGCAGAGCAGACCTACTCAGAAACCAATGAAGCCTTTCTCCTCTCTCTCTCTCCCACCCTCCTCTATCTCTCTCTCTCCTCCTGCTCTCCCAACCAGAGCTCACCTCAGTGACGCTTCTAATTGACCAGCCTGGCAGAGAAGCCATGCTCACCGGTAGCTTAACAGACACATCTGTCAGGAAACCCGGCCCGTCTGTGTCTGTCCTTCTATTCTCCTCCCTCTCTCTCCTCCTTCCTCTTGCTTTCCTTTCCTCTCTTCCTCTCCTCCTCCCCCGTTTCTTTCTTCCGTCTCTCTCTGCAGCTCATTATCGTGAAGTCACTGGGTCACCGTTGCTGATCTCCGTCTCTCTCTCTCTCTCCTTCCTGTCAACTGACTCAGACATGGGCTGCACAACCTCCACTCAAGTCACAGAGAATGATTGAAAGTCCTACTTTCTCCTTTTCCATAAATAAAGAAGCTGAAATATATTATTGGAGAAAGAGAGTATGTATGTGTGTGTGTGTGTGCATGTGTGTTTGTGTGTGTGAGAGAGAGAGAGAGAGAGAGGATTGAGCAGATTGCTCATTCAGTGTGTCAGTCCTGAATTTCACTCCAGCGAAATTGGTCTTGTCTCTCAGGACAAGGGCAGAGTAAGTGGTTGCCCCCCATTCCTCTCAAACACAACACACACGCACACACGCACACACACACACACACACACACACACACACACACACACACACACACAAAGAAAACATGTATCTCTGACCCCTACTCACTGGTGTCAGCAGGCCTATGATATACTGTTGATCCAACCAGATCACATAGGGAAAAACAACCATACTATGAATGTTTTGAGGCTGCAATGAGGTAGGCAATACTTTCTGTCTGGACTTGCCCCCTCTTAAACTCCCATGGTTTGAATTCTGGATGAAGGGTTAGTTGACAGGTGGCCCCATCACCTGTGGCCCGCCGTTTCTGCCTCAGATTGCACTGGACAAAAGCCTCTGGATCTGAAGGGAGGAGAGTCATTAGTATTTTATTGATACCGGTATTGATGCCAATACTGCTTATAGATACCAATACTTGGCCAGCACTCTCAATTCAAAAGGTTTAAGCTAAATGACCGTAATGTAATGTAATTCCTCTGTTCATGGTCATAGCAGCTTGATTGCTAAAAGCATAGCAAATGTTAGCCGACGTCATTACATATGACTTCCTTAAAACTATCCAGTCAGAGGCAGAGTAGGGCGGGTCATCCTATGGTGACGTGTTTTCCGCCGAATTCGCAGGACTCATGAACGCGCGCCCAGCGTCCCCGAGGCTCGTTCACAGCATGTTTCTCAAATGGGCTCGATACAGGTATTGGTGGCCTCAAAAACAAAAAAAACGAATTGAAATAAAAGTTTATATTGATTAGATTGGTCTCTGATGCTGAATGATAGCCAGAAAAATGTTGTTTTCATTTTCTAGCCAATATCTATCATAATCCACAAACCATGGGAAATAAGGGTCTTGGGCCGCATGCCGTCACGTGACTTGCAATACCGAGCTTGGCCTGAAAGCCCATGGTGGCTTCAGTGCGCCAAGCAGATCCTGGGGGCTTGGTTTCGGCAGGTCAGTCAGGTGGGCTGGTCACGGGTGCAACCATTTTTTTCTTTATTTAGGAGGGGGGGGGGGGGGTTAATTCTAAACTGGTGAGTAAAACGTTTACACGAACTACGGAGAAATATCACCAACATTTATAATCAACATAAAAAAATATTATTAATAGATTCATGGCAACTGGGGTGGCAAGGCATTTTTCTGAGGTGGCGGATGCCACCCCGTAGAACCGCCACTGCGTGAATTATGCCATATAACATCTATGGATCACACTGTATCGCTGCCATTGTTTTGCAGACTGCTCCTGACGAATGCTCACTGTATGTACAATTATCCCAATCACAACATGCAATACAAAGTTGGAAATGCATTGTAATGTTCTGCCCCAAATTAAATAATTGGTATTCAAATATCTGACATGTTGATCCGGATAGCTAGTGACAAAATTAGCCTACAAGAGGACCTCGGAGTTCGCTGGAAAAAAGTAATTTCAGCCGGAATTAGGCTATCACGTCCCCGGTGTAAATCACTGACATAGGTACATGGGAAATACATATTTTTTAGGCTCGCCATATAGCCTACTGTCAGGTCTCTGGGACATAGGCGACTCAGTTTTCGGAATAGTGGACCCTTTCCAATAAAGAGAAAGGGCCGCCATTCTGATGAATTGAGGTCTTATTTTCGGAGTAGCGGACCCTTTCCAAAAAAGAGAAGAGGCCGCCATTCCGATGAATGGAGGTCAATCTTCGGAATGGGGAACCTTCGGAAAGGCAGTCGGTCCCCACAGGTGGGTCTCGCAGGGCCCTAAACTACACCCAACATCGGTTCCTCGACTGCCTGGATGAATCACAATAATCAAACATTTCACAGCACTCCTAAGGACAGCACACGTGGGCAGACACTGGAAACAATATACACGGCACTCTGAACTCGGCACACTTAGGTTGCATTAAGTTGGACTCTCAGAATGAGGCAGCGAAATAAAATAAAAAACACGCTAGGGTAGTTTGGCCACCCACAATGACCCTCCCCGTTTTCCCCCTTAGACCGTCGGGACTAAAACCTATCAAGGACAGACAGGAGCAGAAAAGGGACACAACGGTAAACACAAATGAAATAATAAAGGTTAAAACTTAACTCGCTCGGCTGGCGAGACCCTCCCCCGGGGTCTGAGCGTTTGGCACTGTCCGACTCCTCGGGGAATAGCTTTGGTCGGCAGCACACGTTAACAGGTCAAGCGCTGGAACAAGGCTGGAGAACGGGGGCGAGCACACACTCTCTAAAGTCCCCGGCCTATTCTACATAAAGGAGGCAACTAGGCTCCCCTCCTAACTCAGGAAGCAGCTACCCTACCTCTCTGTCTTCGTCGCCGGCAACATTATAAGTTGCGAACGACACCCTCCCTCTCCCAGAGCCTCTCGAAGTTGCACTCACTGGCACACCCTCCCATTGCTCTCTGTAAAGTGAGTAGCATTTAGTTAACACACACACGTACACACAGACATACACCAGCCCACTTCCAGTTTTAGACCTGGACCTGGGCCCAGTCCCCCTTCCCCTCACCCTAACCTGGGTCCGTATCCTTTTCCAACCCCGACCCGACCCCTGCCTCTACCTGGACCCAGGAACACTCACGCACACACAGACATACACCAGTCCTGGGCTCAGATCCCCTCACCATAACCCGGGTCCGTATCTTTTTCCTACCCCCACCCTACCCCAACCCCTGCCTCTATCTGGACCCAGGCACACTCATGCACACACAGACATACACCAGTGTTTTCCATGTCTCTCCTAAGATGTTTTTAGCCCATTTTGCTCTGAGAATGTAATTTAATGTAATTTATTGATCTATAAATGTTCTTAGCCGTTGGACAAACATACTCCAGGAGCTTGCTCAATCGTCTCGTTAAGAGGGATCAGGGAAGAATTTTCACAGCTCACTTTTCTGGCCCCTGGGTGATACTGTTTTTTTTACTTCCCTCTGGAATATGTAGGGGTGGGACGTCTGCCCACCTCCCTTGTTCTCTGTAAAGCGCATTGTGTTGCCTCTGTGTATGAAATGTGCTATACATATAAAGCTTTGATTGATTGACTTACAGTATGAAAAAATACTAGGATAGGTGAGCAGAGGCACTGGTCAGTAATTACGCAAAGGTCATTATGCATACAGTATATGTAAAGATATGTTATAGCTAATCTGTGATTGGACAATGAAGGGACGTTTTTGGTTTGGAAAATGTATAGAACCTTGAGAAATCTGTGAGATGGTCAGAGCTGTCCAATACTGTACTGAAATGTTGTGCATCTTTAAATCTTTAAGAATCACTTGAACTTTTGTGTGAGAGTAATTTTCTTCAAACTAGTATTGTTACTTTTCTATCTGAGAATCAAGACATCAACCAGTTGGGGCAAAAATCACACAATACGCGCTTACCTGAGAGACAGCTGGCAAGATACTGTAGATCAAAGAGGGTTTGAGCACGACTCAAAAACTTCAAAAAATAAAACACAGTCTCTCACCGAGTGCAGGGTCTAGAAAGGTTCTGAACAGTGGCAAAGATACCAGCACTCACAGGAATGTCAAATTCAGGATAATTTAATATATGTCAGACAAGACAATGGACGTTTCAGCCACAAGGTTTTCTTCAGCATTGTGAAGGTATAGTGTTCCATATCAGCTGTCAGAAGCAGCTGGGCTGTGTGGAGGAGATAGTGTGTTCTGTACCCATGATAGTGTCCTAATATTGGTTAAATCACTGATATACTTGAATCCCATTAAATGTGAATATAATTATATTGTGGATTTAAATAAAGCATTTTAAATGTGTGTGTTAGTCTCCCATAAAGAGCCCAATACGAAAAGCATGCAGAAGAACAGATTGCTAACGCTGTCCATCCCTGGTGAAGTTGGACAGGAGCACTTGGTTGGTCCCCGGGCGCGTCCCCTGCACTTTGCCTACTGTCTGCTCCTGGCTGCCCTTGGAGTAAGGACAACGGGATGGTTAAGAGCAGATTTAATCAGTGGACTCGCCTGTCACTCTGTGTGTGTGTGTTTCGGCGTTGACGCCCCACCACCGTGTGCTGTGCAACCACTGTATGACAATAAAAGTTGTTTGTTTCTTTGTTTCAGACACACACACATTCAGGATATCGCCAGTGTTTCCCCCCCAGATGTAACGAAGGGTCGGTATCTCTACTATGCTACTGATAACACTATCTTTCTCTCTATTTTTCTCCTCCCTCAGGTGATGGAAGAGAGGGATGAACCTCATTTCAGCAGAAGCGAGAAGAGTCTTAGAGGGCGTAGAGATCTTCCTAGTATTAAGGCTGAATTGATTGGATACTTGGTTGGGGAGCCAGGCAGGGGGTGAGACTGGTTAATTAGAGGGCTATGGGTCTGGCTCTATAACCCTACTGGCTGGCAGCCTTGATGGTGTGTGTGTGCATCCATGCGTGTGTGTATGTGTGTGTAGCCCGGCTCCATGGGGAGCCCTGTGGTGGGGTGTGGTGGCGTTTGTTAATTTGCTGAGATAACCGGAGCCAGAGCACCTCAGGTGCTGTCACCTTGGAAGGACAAAGAGACAGGTGACAGTGTGTGTATTACATCCTCTTTAACACAACGTCAACAATCAGACACTGTAAACTCACCAGTCATCACACTTCTTACTATGCAATCGATAGATACTTTAAGATCGTACATTTTCGGGCAATAATATTTCAATTTATTTACGAATCATTGACTAAGCAGAGAGGAGAGCAGGGGCTGGTTGTTCCTCTGTGTTGTGTTTCAGCACTGGTGTGCCCGCCCCCCCCCTCCCCCCCCCACACTACAGATGATGTATAGCCAGGTACACGCCACGGTATGGAACCACACAGAGCAATGCTGGAATTGTTCCCCAAAACCCATCCAGAAACCGGTCCGCCACAGAATTGGGTCCCTTGGTCTAATAGGTCATTGTTGACAGTCTGGAAGAAATGAAATATCATAGGCTGCTGCTGGTTATGTGCCTAAAAAGCATCAGATTACAGCTAACATGCAGCATTATAATCAGACTGCCTCATCTACATTGTGCAAATGGGAATGGCTTATATTTGTACCATTCTGTTTTAGTAATAAAGATAAAATAAAATCTGTTGGCAAATAAAAATCTGCCTCTTTTTCCAACGCCAAGCAATGCGGATTCAGATCATCTGTTTTATTATGAAAAATACTTTTTGGGTTTGCTCTAGACTACACCAAACTTTGTTTGAGTAGGGGGTTTTCAATCGTTTCTTGGTTCACAGAGTCTGAGCAGGTTTCTACATCAGCAAGGCTTAAGAAAATGTTTCATGTGAGAAGGCTGCTATGTAGATCCAAGCTATCGTTGAACCTGTTCGATTTCCCTGTCCTCTTTTTAGGCAGAAATACATTTGGATCATAGGCTCTGAATCTTCACGTGGGAACGCTGAACTCATTCCTGTTCCTGTGAATTGTGGGAAGAAAGCCTGGAGTTTGCCAGGATAATTAGCATCCCCACTGACTGACACATCTAGATAGAAGAGACAGATTGTATTTGACTGTACTTGATTGTTTTCTACAATGTATTCTCAAATTCAAATTACAGTAGGTTTGTCGTGGAGTACGGTGGAATACTTTTATGCCTGCACAAACACCTGTCATGCTGTACTTGTTTGCAGTCACTATAGTCTTGGATAACCAAGTTAACAATCTCTTATTTGTATGATCTTTGGATTGCTGTTATTTTCACTCAAAATACAGTAGATTCAGTTAAGTATTTTTACACAGTATTTGACATGATAGAAGTAAGGTTTATCAGTTGTATGTGTATATGACACAGATCTTCCTCCTCATCTATCCTCCTGTCCTCACTCAGTCCCACAGAGCCTGATCCTCTTTCTCCTCATCCCCCTTCATATCTCCATATCCTCTCCATCTCTCCTCCTCCTTCATATCCTCTCCATCTCTCCTCCTCCTTCATATCTCCATATCCTCTCTATCTCTCCTCCTCCTTCATATCTCCATATCCTCTCCATCTCTCCTCCTCCTTCATATCTCCATATCCTCTCTATCTCTCCTCCTCCCCCTCATATCTCCATATCCTCTCTATCTCTTCTCCTCCCCATTCATACTTCCATATCTTCTCCATCTCTCCTCCTCCCCCCTCATATCCTCTCCATCTCTCCTCCTCCCTCCATCTCCATAACTTATCAATCTCTCCTCCTCCCCTCTATCTCCATATCCTCTCTATCTCCCCTCCTCCCCCCTCATATCTCCATATCCTCTCCATCTCTCCTCCTCCCTCATACCTCATAACCTCCCCATCTTTCCTCCTTCTTCATATCCTCTCCATCTCTCCTCCTCCCCCCTCATATCTCCATATCCTCTCCATCTCTCCTCCTCCCCCCTCATATCTCCATATCCTCTCCATCTCTCCTCCTCCCCCCTCATATCTCCATATCCTCTCCATCTCTCCTCCTCCCCCCTCATATCTCCATACCCTCTCACAGTCATGTATTTCTTCCCCCACCTCCGACATGCCCCCCTCTCAAACCTCTCTACCCCAATCCCTTCCCCCTCTCCTCTCCATCTCCTCCAATCCCTTCCCCCTCTCCTCTCCATCTCCTCCAATCCCTTCCCCATCTCCTCTTCCCACCCTTCACCCTCACCTGTCTCTAAAGGCCATTCTTAGCATCTTGAGCAGTTTGCTACATGTGCAGCAATTCCTTCACAGACAGGAATATAAGGGGATGAGACTCTACCACTGAAGTGACAAATGTGTATGTGTGTTTGTGTCCAGTGAAGGTCAGTGTCCCCGTTTCTACTGGGTTTGGATAATTTGTGTGTGTGCAGGGGGCTGCCCATAATTCCGACATCCCATTATTCCGACCATTCAATGTTCCGAAAATTACCCATTAGTCTCATTGTTTTGACGTCCCGTTGTTCCGACCATATTAAATCCCATTACTCCGACCAACCTGGTCTTACTTGGCAGACTTCATAATTCGACGTTTGTCCATCGCCTCCAAACGTCATTTCTAGACGGCATCATACAGTAGGCTATGATGAAAATAACGTATATGCATGGAGGTGCTCGGGCAGCGAGCATTGAGCAATTCCCTTGCGCGCCCGCACGCCTGTAGGCATAGCTCCACTCGAGTAGCTCCACTCCTGGGTCCAGTTTCGTTAATTAGCCTGATCCCTGTGTCCACATCTATCCCCTTCTGCCAAGTGGTAGATTGATATTGGTCGGAATAATGGGACGTCAGACGAATGGGTTTAATATGGTCGGAACAACGGGACGTCGAAACAATGAGACGTCGGAATAATGGGTAATTTTCGGAACATTGAGTGGTCGGAATAATGGGATGTCGGAATTAGGGCATGGCACCTGTGTGCATGCTTGTGTGCATGGAGGTTTTTTTTATTTAATTTTTTTATTTTACTCAACAATCGTAAAGACATTTTACAAGGAATTTTGTGCAATTTTTGTTTCTAATGGCTGCCGTGTCTGTTCTGTGACCCTGCCAGCTAAACGTTTCAAACTTATGCCAAGCCACCTGCCTTTTATAGGCTAGTTTCTTCAGATTTCATGTGAAGGATACATTTTTTTGATTCCACTTCAGGTCAGAGGACCTGAGTTACTGTTGCCAGGGTTAGCGACAGAGACTAGCGCAGTGACTGTGACATACTGTACTTGTGAGTGTCCCTAGTGGATGTGGGACCTGAATGCCGTCTCCCGACAGGATCCCCTCTGGGAAGAGAGCCTTTCAAGGGGGGGGGGGGGGGGGGTACATGGTCCACTAGCTCTTCTTTCTTTCTGTCTCTAGCCTGCTATCCATGTTCGCATCCCTTCTTCTTTCCCTCCTCCTTCTCTCCTCTCTCCTTCCTTTCTTCTCTCCCCCTCCCCTCCCTTCTCTCACTCTATCCATCACTCCTCCTTCTTCATGACCAGCTGTCATGACAAAGTGCGCAAAGACAATTTAAAAATTAAAAAGCCCAATTAAGATAGACTAGTGCAGTGCCGGTCGAGTGCGTGTCCGTTTGCCGAGCGTGCCTGTTCAGAACACTATAGGCCTTAGCAATGGGGTGAGGTGCAAGTATAAAAATTAATTATTAATAAGGTAACCGTTGACACACAAGACACACACGGCTGTTGCTTGTAACTAGAGTACTTTTATGAAAAAAGACAAAATGTAAACACGACACATTACACTGCATTACACATCATTTCAATTTCCCATTCATATTACATAATCACTTTAATCTAACTGGCAATTCAACAAAGGCATGACTATTATAAACAACTCTTTCATGAAAAACACATTGCCATTCACAGAGCTCAGCATGTTGGCTACCCAGGTCTCCAAATAGCCATAGCTGCCCTTTTCAGTGTGAATTAACTACTCCTGGCATTGCCATGGCAACTCCTCATTCTCAACTTATTAATGAAAATAAATATTCATACCAAGTTAATATCTCTTAATTATATGTGTGTTATAATTTTGCATGTTTACTAGTGGACTCTGAGTGACAATACAGTTGATTGATTGATATAATATCTATATGTCAGTTACCCCCACAATATATCATATACACATACTGTATAAACATGTCTTTGTAACCGGCGCTGGCGCCTAGCTGTGGCAACCACTCCAAAGCAGCTTTGTCGAGAACAGCTCTGGGTCCTAGTGCCGTGTTCAGAACGGGCTGAAAAGGGCAGATTTTTTGCAACCGCTGATCGAAACAACTTCACAGGTGACAGTGCACCGCCTTGGGTCCTGAGCAATACACCTGCTGGATATCAACTTCATACAGTGCAGGGTTCTCAAGATAATCATGATGCAGACATACAGAGATGTCTTCCATTTTAGTTAAAGATCACTACTGCAAGGGGACATACTTAGAGAGAGCTGGGGACAGGGGCACACACATCCCTACACTCATTCCTATTCAAGTCCCTGCACTCATCCCTATTCAAATCCCTACACTCATCCCACACATCCCTACACTCATCCCTGCACTCATCCCTATTCAAGATGGCTCCTGTATGCATGTTGGCTGCTATGTTGTGAGCTCCTGACCTCTTGATTTGACACACACACACTCGCACGCAAACAAACACACATGCAAACAAACACACACACACACCCCGACACGTGCGCGTTCATTCCATCCTGAAGGCTCTTTAATTAGCCTAAGTGATTAATTACAGAGTGGAGGAACCAGGTAATACAGGTACTAGAATAGCTTCCAATTACATCCTTTAAAATCCAATCATTAAACACACGAGGGGGGCAGAGGGTAGGAGAGATGGAAGATAACAGTAAAAGAGACAGATAGAAGGGGAAGGAAGGAAGAGAGAGGAAAGAGTAGTAGTAGTAGTAGTAGTATTGGCAGTGGTAGTAGCAGTAGTAGTAGTAGTAGGTACTTTATTGACCCCTAGTACGAATGACAGAAGCATCCTTTCAGAGCAGATGCCTCCTTACATCTGTCAGTCAGGCTGTTGAAGGGTGTGCCTGAAGAGAATAGTGATTATAATTACAGAACATGAATATAAGTACATGGATATGAGATTAAAATCAACTTCAAATAACACACAGTTTATATTTTATCTCTAAATAGTATTTATAGAATACACAGAAATCTGTGAAGCCCTATTTGACACTGTGCTGCTGTTGATAAATTGTTACCTCCTAGCCAGCCACCCAGTAAGAAATGAGAGTCCATTTGTCAAGTTCTAGGTAACCTACCTCTAACCTCTTGGCATCCTTTTGTCTTCACAAAGACTGTTTTTATGTAGCCTGCATTCATGTCCACTGTGTTCATATAGACTGTTCATGTCCACTGTGTTCATGTTGACTGCGTTCATGTAGATTACTGAGTTTACTGTGTTTCATAGAAGTACAGTATCAGATGTCCACGCTGTGAAGACACACTGTACTGTACCTGCCCACAGACACAGTTGTACTCCCACAACAATGACTATGTTTACATGGACAGCACTATTCCGATATGAATCCACAGAGGGTAAGTTTAAAATGACCAAACTGCTGAAGAGCTGAACTAGCACTTGTGACCTCTAGAGGAGTAGAACACTGCTACAGTGCCCCTAGGCTTCTCTGACAAGCTGACTGGTTGATGTCGCTCGTAACGTTTCTTAGTTTGGAATAAGGACTGAATTGTAGCCTACTTTTATAGACTACAGCAGAGACAGTAGCCTACAGTACATAGAACTGGGGGTGATTTATTAGACTGATCGAACCTTCATTCATTCATTCATTAATTCATTCATTCATTCAAACCTTTATTTAAAACTTGGAAATCCATTGAGGGGGACTCATTTTCAATGATGACAAGCATACAAAGACATTAATATAATCAATAAATAAACCGGTCAGAATAGAATACAAGAGGTAGGACTAGTTCATTTTCTAATACCATTTCCTAAGTACCTTACCCTGAAGTAAGCGATAATCAAATGAAGACATGTGGACATTAGTTGCACTATTGAAGTGCATTATAGATAATACCTTAATCACACCATACATATTGGAGTTTTCAGCATTTTGCACACATACTGTACGGCGGTCAAACTGATTGATGACATGCCCTAGTTTCCACCGAATGTTCTCTTATTAACAGCTAAACGTTTTTGCAAAATTAGAAAACAAACACACAAAAGGGTATACAGTAGCAACATTTTGTTTCAGGCATAGAACCTTCAGGTAATGTAATGTAGGCGTGCGTCTCATCAGTCATTAATCAGACTATATGCTCTGTAACACGTAAACGGGAATATGAAAGGAATATTCTTCAAAGAACTCATGTACATATTGTCTTACTGTATATAGAATAAGGTCAATAGTCAGATTATTGCGGTCCATGTAAACGTAGTTGATGTTGTCTGCAGTTCATTCTGCAGGAAAAGACTAATGTTCACTCTCCTGGTGTCCACGGCTTCAGAGTGGAGAGGAAATCTGCTCAGCACCCCAGAGCCTAAAGCCTAGACTGAACAGACTGGCTCTAACTCTCACACACACTGAAATACAGTCTGCATGGCTCTACGACCATCTGACGTATTTCAATGACTCATCCCCATATGGTAATATCATTAAAGGTATAATATGTAATATGTGGATTAAAATAAAATAAAATTCTAAAATAATACATCCAAAGGGCTTTGCGAAGGCTGCAGAGTAAAAGTATTGCTTTTCCATAAAAAATTTTTTATTTTGTCTGAAATTATTACATTATGAAATGTTGACGGCCCGACAATGACACTGTTGATATCATACTAGCCAATAGTATTACAGTGTTGGTACTGTAATACTGTAATATGTGGGTTGCCAGGTACTATTCTAGCTTCACCACTGTGAGATTAGCAGTAGCCAGCAAATGTTATACTTCCATGAATTAGCAGCATTATAGATGTTGGTTAGCATCAAGTGTGTGTGTGACTATAAAACGGCAGCTTTTCCATCCACTTCCGCACACTCTTTTCATCTAAACGTTTGGTAAAATGGTCGAGTTTTGTCGTCCTGTTTCTCCGCCTGAGCCCCGGCAAACCTAGCGATACGAATCTCAAAAGCTCAGTGACCGAAGAAGGAGCAAAAGTCGGATAAATATCGGGTCAGTCTTTGCTCGTTGGACGGAGTTTATGGAGTTTCGTGGGATAAAGTCTCATGGTGACATGGCTACTTTTCTACTAGACCGGTAAGCTAGCTAACTAGCTATCGTTATCTTTCTTGGAATCTGCATAGCCACACCTAACATTATCTCCACACTACAGCATCTAACATAACTTATTACATGGCACTCTGAAATACTTGATTGTGATTACTGATTAGTGTAACGTTATGTTCCTCTCGGAGTGAAGATCGTATCACAGTATGACTGAAACAGTGCATTCTCTGGCATTTTGGCAACCAATACGTTGTGTTGTTGCAGTTCTTATCTTTAGACACTAGATGGGGGAAATAATCCACATACTACATATTATACCTTTAACTTTGTAAATCGTGCACCTTCGTGGACACAAATCACATCCTCCCACCCTCTTCTCCAGACCACCAATATGCAACAATACAATCTACTCTACAATCTCTTCACAAGTGGTATCAGTAGGGAGTTTAATGTATACCAACCTTACCTGGTTTAAATACTACTGTAGTAGGTCCCATCAGAATTAATCAGTTCTTAAGCAATGCCCGTGCTCTGTGACAGATATATCACGTGTCTGTTCTGGGTCAGTATAGTGAGGTCCAACTACACGCTACCAGCCTTTGCCCTAAATATTTGTAAAAAATGTCCCAGTGTCAGCCCACAGTCCCAACGCCCTCCCTGTCAGACCTTCTGCATACATTAGCCCGTGAGGAGGTCACAAGATCACAAGGTCCTGTCAGACGTCAGACTCCAGGCTGGAGACCCGGTCCCAAGGTCTGGCCATGCAGGGGCTGCTGTTTTCCGACCTCCCGACAGACCCCTGCCCCGGCTGGGCCTCCGATCCCGGCCGGAAGCCCCTGTATGCCCCGTAGGCTCCGTACAGGTCGTCCTTGTACGGAAACTCCCTTTGGCTGGCGCAGCCCCCGTCTCCGCAGGCCAGGAGCTGGCACACCAGACCGGGGTGGGGGCTAGTCGCCTGGGCATGGTGCTGGAGGTCCAGGGGGCCGTGGTAGAGGGGTAACCCAGGGTAGGAGCTCAGGTAGTGGGAGTACTGTCTGCTCAGCAGGCTGGTGGCCCGACGGACCACCCCCACGCCTGGCCCCACCCCGGCCCCCTGCCGCACCACCTCCCCGTAGGTCGGGAGGTGGGCGGAGTGGGAGTAACGCAATCTCTGGCCCTTCCGGCCCCGCCCCCCGCCCTGCCGCTGGTCCTGCCTGATGTGGAGGTAGGCGTGGTCCCGTCGGTAGCAGCGGTGGTTCCGGCCAGGGGGGTCGGGGCCGGGCTCTTCGGTCGGTGAGCTTTGCTCCGGCGGCACACCAGGATATAGGTCTGGCAGGGCAGAGGGCGAAAAGCTGGAGTTGGAGGGGACGGCGGGAGGAGATTCGTCGATTTGGCAAAACCGCTCGCTGCCCCACGTGGCTCTGAGGAATGAGGGCCGGCGGTGGAGCCTGCGTCTGCCCGCCGCCAGCACCAGCTCCTCCAGGGGGGGCCAGTAGCCGCAGCTCTTGCCCGCGGGACAGATCACTCCCCCTGGGTAGATGCCATCGGAGCAGGGTCCCGAGATGTGGTTCTCCAGGAGGTGGTTGGCTCTGAGCTCAGCCAGACTCAAGGTGGGTTTGGCGGAGTTCTCCCTGTCCCTGCGCCTCCTCCTCTCCCACCGTACGCCGCCGCCTGACTCCTCGGACTGGAAGCTCTTGGACCTCCGCTTCTTCCTGGAGGAGGGGCCATCCGGAGGGGGCTGGCGCAGGGGTGAGAGCTGGGAGGGGTGAGAGGCGTATATGTCGGGCAGCTGCAGCTCGCCGTAGGGGACGAAGGGGAACCGGGGGTGGGCTAGGGGTGGGGTGTCCACGCAGAGCCTGCTGGCGGCCCGGTAGAGGTGGGGATCGGGCCGGGGTGGGTCTTCCCCTCCTTCCCTGGAGAGGCGGGGGATGTCGAGGCACGAGACGGGGAGCGGCCGTTCGTACATCAGGCATGAGGCGGAGCGGACAGGGAGGGTGTAGCGCAGCGGCGTGGGCCTCGCCAGCGCCCTCTGCTGTTTCACTGACGCCGCCACCGCCGTTGTCGCCATCAGCACCTGGGGTTCGGAGTAGGGCGGGGCGAGGATGGGGAGGCGGGGGGCGAAGGACGAGGGGTCCTCCGTCACGTAGGCGAACCCTCCCGGCACGGTCTCCGTGGTGACCTGGGGGACGGGGACGGGGAGGCCGCCGGTGCCGTGGCGACCCCAGTGTTCTATGGTCTTGGCGGCACTGTCCAGGGAGTTCTCGACGTTGGTGGTGGAGACCAGCTCTTTGGCAGTGCGCAACATCTTCATCATGTTGGCCTGGGCGTAGTTGGCAGTCAGGTCGGGCAGGCTGGCGGAGTGACCAGGGTCCTCCACCCCGTTAAAACAGCTGTACATACCCTATAGAGGGGAGAGAGATAGATAGATAGACTTTAATTCAGACTCAGGTCCATATAAAATACATAAATACAATACAAATACAAGGACAACAACATATTAAAATACATAAATGCATCGATTCCAGTGTTTCCATAAACAAGAGGAGTACCTTGTATCACTCTGTTTAGTCTCAGTGAGTGCAATTATTATCTTGTTTTTTGACTATAGAAGTCATATAACTTACACTTGTCCATCTTGGAAGCTTAAGCAGGATCCTGAACGCATCGTTATATGCTACCTGTAGTTTTTTCAGTTTTGCAGTGCTATAGTTACACCAGAGGTGGGCTGTGTAAAGTGGAGTACAGTAGGCTCTGAACAGGCTTATTTTAATATCATCTGTACACATATGACACTTGCGAGCCAGCATATTGGCCTGTGCATAAAGTTTGCAGCACTGGCGCTGCACATCATCATCATCACACCCAAATAACGTACTCTCTTCACCACATCTAGAGCGCGATCAGACAATAAAAAAGAGGGAAACTTTTGCTTCTGATCCTCCTTGGTTTTAGCGATCATCAGAGAGAGAGGGCTATTGATACCCTGAGAGGGGAGAGAGAGAGGGTTATTGATACCCTGAGAGGGGAGAGAGAGATGGGGTTATTGAGTGATCCCAATCTGACCTTCACTTACATAACGTAGAAGTTTCAGGAGGACAATTCTAACGTAACATTACAACTGAAGAAAACACACCTACTGTACATCTCAACAAAGAACCAATTTGACTCAATGTGCACTTAGAAATTCATTACATCAATCTCCCTCTTAAGGAAGACCATCTGTAGCTAAGCAGAAATCTCATACACACCCACAGACACACAAACAAAAACAAACATACAACAGACGCCCCTGCTACAGTACATGCCCACACAGACCCCCTCCCACCGCCCCCACAAACACAGATGCCCACACAGACCCTCCTCCCACCGCCCCCCAACCCCCCATACACACACATGCCCACACAGACCCTCCTCCCACCGCCCCCCAACCCCCCATACACACACATGCCCACACAGACCCCCTCCCACCGCCCCCCAACCCCCCATACACACACATGCCAACACAGACCCCCTCCCACCGCCCCCCAACCCCCCATACACACACATGCCCACACACTAAAACTTAACTGCAAACATACAAACAAAGCATTGTCCCCTGACTGCATCGCTCACGGTCGGCTGAAAACCTGACAGAGACAAATTTATATTAGTCCCCGGGACCCCCCCCCCCCCTCCCTTGGTACTTACTTGGTACTACTAGTCATTTAGCTGCTAATCTGATAAATGCAGATACAGGCACAGTGGAGTAATTAGGATGAGGTGGGTTGGTAAACTCCATGAGAGTAGTGTTGACAGGAATTAAAATCCTGGCTCACACTCATTAAATGGGTGTTTTTTCAGAATTTAATTCAGTTATCTAAATTGAGCTGTATAAACAGCAGTAGCTGCCTGTGCTTTCTTTAATTGTCTGCATTTATTTTAACTTTTGCCTCATTTGTCTCTGTCTCCATCTTTCCTACTCTCTCCTTCTACATGTGTCTATCCTTCTCTATCTCTCTGTCTCTGTCTGTCTGTCTGTCTCCATCTTCTCTCTCTCTATTTTGTTCTCTATGTATCCTTCGCTATCTCTCTCACCTCCCTTTTTGTGGTGATGATGGACTAAGGGAGATGATGGTGGGTTAGGATTAGATATGTTAGGATTAGGGTTAGATATGTAAGGATTAGGATTCAATGTATAAGGATTAGAGTTAGATATATGGTTAGGGTTAGATATGTTAGGATTAGGGTTAGACATGTTAGGATTAGGATTAAATATGTTATGGTTAAATGTGCTCTGTTCGATTTACTGCACTTTTTGTAAAAAAAAAAAATCCAATATATGCAATAAATAGGTCCAGGGGAGTCATAACTTCTGTACAGAAAATATAGCCAACAGTGTAGTGCCTGTGGAGCGAATGCAGAATTTATTTTTATTATGAGCGAAGCCGGCCCGGCGCTGAGCCCTACCCCCTGAACTGCACCGTATATAAGAGAGAGGGGCAGCGTCATCTTGATTAACGTTTGAGACACGTCCATTGCTGAATATGGCTGAGAGAATTTATACTCCGGGAGCAAAGACACCACGGTCTTCGGCTAAAAAAGAGTCAGACAAAAGAAGATCACATACACAAATCAATATTGGGCTGGCTTTTACTATCTGGAGAGAGGTTGGAGCTACTTTGGGCATCAAAAGCGACTCGGATCTCTTCTCTTTAGTAGCTAAATTCAGGTTAAGCAACGTTAGCCAGCCTAGTCCCCCTAAAATGTTAGCTACCATGTATTTCTGTATTATACCGACTAACATGGTATAGGCATACACTAACATACATGGATACAGTTCCAGCAAGCTAACTAGATACCAAACGTTTGCTCCCACTCAGGTGAGTGGTCAGTCTGAATGTAATCGGCTGATTTAGCCATGTGTTTGTGTAACGTTAGCCATGTATTTAGCTGATAAATCAGTAATTGATCGATGTCGGACCTGTTTTTCAATTGTAGTTGCAATGCTGGGCCCATGCAGTCACGATAGAAAGCCTGTTTCAAGCTGTTTTCCTTTTTACAGCTACAGAGACGGCCCTTCCTGTTTCAACTGACTAGCCAATATGCAGCTGAGGGGGTGGGAGTGTGAGGGTGCATATCCATATATGGAGTGAAAACGCCCAATTGTTTATATCTAAAACGCTGCACCACTGCCCCATCTAGTGGCCGAAAAAAAACGTACTGAGCACCTTTAAGGTTAGATATATTAGGATTAGGGTTAGATAATTGGGATTAGGGCCAGATATGTTAGGGTTAGATATGTTAGGGTTAGATATATTTTGATACTGTATGTCAACATTAACATTCATACACATTCATCACATTCAAGAGAGAAACTGAAGATGGATGAAAAAGACAGAGATAAAAACAACCACCAACCAACAAATCAAACCAGCCAACCAGCCCATCCAACTGATCGACCAATCAACCAGCATTCCCTCTGCCAGCTCACCCTGCTGATAGCCAATAGGAAGTCCAGCCTGGGGGACTTGTGGAGGGATCGTCGCAGCTTCCAGTAGAGCAGGTGTTCCCAGGCAAAGACCAGCAGACTGAGGCCCATGGCCACCAGCAGCATATAGAAGACACCCGCCATGTTGTCGATGTCCAGCTTACTGCTCATCACCTCGTTCTTCTCGTTCTGACAGATACCCGACAGCCACACCGTCTCCAGGCGCTGGGTGTCTCCTGTGTGGAGGAGGGGGAGAGAAAGGGAGGTCAGATAGACAGAGAGCTACTTTCACATTGGGGTTGGGCCGTTTGACAGAAAAGATTAACAGGGCTCTCTTCATGTGAGCATGGAACAATGGTAGTACATTAGTAGTACATTGGCTTTTCCTATGTTGAATGCAATTATTGTTAGTCGCTTTGGATAAAAGCGTCTGCTAAATGACTGTAATGTAATGTATCTGTCTATTCTGTAATGTTGATGATCTGAATGATGATTAGGAAAACATTCAATACTAACGTAACATACTGACATGAGGGTACATGTTGGGGGAGTGCAGGGGGTATAACTCTGCATTCCTGCTGTGGAGGAGGATATTAACTCCATATTGACTGTGTGTGTGCGTGTGTGTGTGTGTTTGTGTGTGTGTGTGTGTGTGTTAATTATTCCCACCACCCCATGCTGTACGGCAGGATATGAACTGTTCTCTAAGCTCCCTCCCTGGTGTTGCTCTCCACTAGGAGCTGGACCAGGTCCAGGTCATTCATGTTGTGTGTGCGTGTCGCCCCTACCCACCGTCTCCTAGGAACTGCAGCAGAGCCAGGTCTATGGGTCGTTTCCAGCGCGAGGTCTTCTGCAGGGCGATGCCGTAACCGGTGGTGGCAAACACCTTCCCGCTGCCGATGGTCACCAGCTTACAGCCCTCGTCCTTGCCGGCCATGTAGTTTAACACCGCCGCGTCATAGATGAACGCATCCAGCTTCCTGGAGCCATGTGGGGGGGGGGGAGGGGGGGAGTTATACAATGCTGTTGCTCAATGGTGACACTTATTTGGTGAGTTAAGCCCTGGTTATACAGTACTTTCTGCGTACGCGAGGGTCCACGTGATGTAAATTCCGCCATCTGAGGGTGTACGCATCGGTACCGTGCAGACATCCGTGTGCATCCCATTTTTTGTGACCACGCGTACTAGTCTCCCACGTGCCCTGTATGCTATGAAAGCACCAACTGCCCTGTCCTCCAAGCAGAACACAAGTAGGATAAACAGAACCCCTGTGCATCCACAGCTGTCTGTGTACACATCCGTTTGAGAGTATACAGTAACCAAGGCTTAAAGGAACACGCAAACCTTTGTGGAAATTAGCTTATTTGCCATCTTCCCCAGAGTCAAATGAGAAGATACATACCCTTCTCTTCTCTACGTGCAGTAGGAAGCATTGAGACCAGTTAGAGCCGTTAGCCTAGCTTAGAAGTGGATTTCAAACATTAGCATAGGCTTACGGCTCTAAAAGGTCTCAATGCTGCCTACTGCACGCACAGAGAGGAGAAGGGTATGTATCTTCTTATTTGACTCTGGAGAAGATGGCAAATACATGTAAGCTTATTTCTCCAAAAGTTGGCGTGTCCCTTTAAGATATATAGTGAGTGCGGTACCCTGTTTTGAGGCTGTTGAGGGCCTCTTCTACGCCCTTCTGGTTGTACTTGATCATGTGCGTGTGCATGTCTGGGTAGTTACTGCGGATGTTCCGCTCCGTGCTGCCATTCGGCACTGTACCGAACCGGAATGGTGGGTAATGTTCCTGAGGCTTCTGGAACTGGAGGACAGAGGAGAGGGGAGGGAAGGAGAGGAGGGGATAGGAGAGGGGAGGAGACAGGAGATGGGAGTGGGAGGGAAAGAGAGAGGGGGGGAGAAGAGAGGAGAGGAGAAGACAAAAGGGGAGGAGAGGAGAAGAGGGGGGAGGGGCAGAGTGGAGTTCAGTTCAATGAGAATCAATTCAGACACAACCCATAGTGATCTAATTGATTCAGCTCCAATCAATACTGTTTGATTCAATTGAATGCCGTTCTACTCAGTTAAATTCGATTACATTTGGTATTGGTCAAAGCAGATCAATTTGAATCCATCCAGTGGCCATTAGTAAGTTCAGCTTAGCTCCTCACACTCCTAGATTTCAATAAACTGTAAATACAAACAATCCATTTTTCTTTCTGACAGTATTGACCTTTAGAGCCCAGATGAATGGACTTCTCCATGCAGTCCTCTTACTGGAAAAGTGTGTGTGTTGTGTGTGTGTGTGTGTGTGTGTGTGTGTGTGTGTGTGTGTGTGTGTGTGTGTGTGTGTGTGCTCGTGCGTGTGTGTGCATGCATGTGTGTTGTTCAGTCCACACATATCCAAATACTCTGTAAGACAATATAAAAGCCCTGTACTCTGTTGCCTGTTTACATTACAGCCCACACAGACCAGATTAGTAGAGGCTTACACAGTCCACAACAGTCAGCCCCCCATTGCCCATTGCCAAAACATATTGCTTTGTACACAAACAAGCATGAATACGTTGAAGCCCACAACGTTAGCTAACTTAGCTAGATAGAATAACATAGTGTTAAAGTTAGCTAGCTAGCTAGTTAACAGCATTCTGTTTTGTTCATAGCTAGAGCAAGCTATGAACAGATTCAAGATTCCTTTATTTGTCACATGTAATGTATGGTGTACAGTCACAGTGAAATGCTGCTGCCGGCTCCAAGATTATACTTGACACAGATAAACTCTAGCAATATGATGCAATATGATGCAATACATCAAACAAATAGCATAATCTAGATGGAGCTGGCAAGACCGCTGCAGAGTAGGTGCGCGCCATCTTGCCTAACAGCGCAGATTTGCGTGCTGTGACATCCTCCCAGGGAACAGACGGCGACAAGGGCGCGGGACACAAACCTAACCATACGCAAACCTGGCCGTACCATGTGCAGGAGGCCAGTTCAGCACCACGGACAGCACCACAGGGGTGAAGAGGCTGCGACCAGACAGCTCAGGCCCCGCCAGCCCCTTGGACAGCATGGCCAGGTCGAAGATGGCATATACAGGCGGTTCCTGGTTGCCCGGGCAACGCTGCTCCCAAGCTGCTCTTCATTCCCCAATCAGGCCAGGAAGGAATGCGCATCAGATGCACCCACTTGGCTAACGAGCCTGCAAGCAGCTAAAGGCCAGACTGGGGAAACACTGTGGCTGCGTTCCGAATCGCCTACTACATAGTATGCCAAAACAGAAAGTAGTATGTCCCAATACATAGTATGCCACATGCAGTACGGCAAAAATACCAGGATGACCTACTACATCCGGTGGAATTTTGCAGTATGCAAGCCAGCAGGCTTTTCTGGCTATTCTGACCCACAATCCTGTGCGCAGCGGAAATGTGTGTCACATGTGTGAGTCGTGACAGCTGTAGACGAATGTCGCGTTATGGACAGCGACGGATGTGGGCTAATTTCAAGGCGCAATGTTATGACAAGGTAGTATGTCCCAATTGGATGCCTACTGCTTGCGAAGTACGTACTTTCTAAGGGCAGCTGTAGTAGGTACTGGTAGTAAGAAGTAGAAGTATGCGATTCGCAACGCAGCCTCAGTAGTCTTTGGACTCAGTGAGTAGTTGTTTGTTTCAGTGGCGTTGCGCAATTTTTCGGGGCTCCCCCGCAGGTCGGGCCATGGGGCCCCTCCCACAGAGTGACATGGGATAGACATCACGGCCACTTAATGCTTTAAAAAAAAAAAGGTTTATTGTTTCAGGCATCATTGACAAATACAAAAACAAGTGGCTCTGTATTAGGCTATTATAAGGTATCAATTTGGTTCGGATCAAACTGGAAAGTCTGAAAGTCCGGACTAAACAACGTAGGTGTGAAAGGGTCCAGTCATATCAGTATCAACTATATCAGTATCAGATCATATCAGTATCATATATATTAGTATATATCAGTATCATATACATTCATTTCAAATAAGAGTTATAAGAGTTTACTTTTTACCCGGCTGCACCGTGGAGTCTAGGTGCATGCCTCTGCCCTCTGTGGCCATCTACAAATGCTTATTGTAGTTGTAAGTGCAATGCCTTGCTGCCTGTAGCACCATCCTTGATGGAGCATATGTGTGGGCTGGACCAGTTTAATTTACAGGAAAGGAGTGAGCAGAGGGTAGAGTTGTCCATTCTTGTAAATGTAAACTCTACTTTCCACTGAGGCTGCAATTTACATGAGTATGTATTTTTCTTTGAAGAGCTCATTCTCTCTTCTGTCAGTCAAGAGACGGTAGATGCTAGATCCTCAGGGAGAAAGTCCTGTAGCGCACGCGCGGACTACACGGCTACCATGGAAACCAAACAACGGTGTAGCTGTATTGAAGTCAGAGTGGAAACAGTGACATTTGTAGCGTTATGTTAGAATGAAACGGGTCGTGACTCGTGAGTAAATCAGATTGTCAGAAATGTGGGAGAAATATGACCCCGGGAGAAAACCGGGAGAGGGCACTGAAAATCGGGAGGGTTGGCAAGTATGCGCACAGTCGACCCCTGCCTGGCCGCCTCAGCCACACTGCTGAACGCTGGCACTCGCAGCGACATTGACGATTTGCCCAGCTTCACCCTCACCACCGGTAACGGACAGCGAAGCAGGTTGTGACGCGTTAAGAACGGCATCCCCCAGGGATCTGTCCTGGCCCCCCTCCTTTATGACATCTCCACCTATGACCTGCCGACCACAGTCTCCAGGAACTATGCCTACGCAGACGACCTTGCGCTGGTGTACTCAGCAGGAGACTGGCAGGCCGTGGAGGAGACCTTGAGTCAGGACATGCAGACACTAGCGGCATACCTCCGGAAATGGAGATTGAAGCTCAGCGAGGCAAAGACGGTGTGGTCGGCCTTCCACCTTAACAACAAGGAAGTCAGACGTGAGCCCCGAGTGCACATTGATGGAACACTGCTGTCATACAGCACCGAACCAACCTACCTCGGCTTGACACTGGACAGGTCGCTCACGTTCCGCCGACACCTCGAGTCACTGCGCAAGAAGTTAACAGTTCGTCTGGCATTGATGAGGCGACTGGTCCGATGAGGCTGGGGTGCCGGCGCAAAAAAACAGTGTACCGCAGCCCTAGCCCTGGTCTACTTGACCAGTCAATATTGCGCACCGGTCTGGTGTCGCAGCGCTCACACCCGCCTCATCGACCTGCCTATCAACAAAGCCTTGTGCATCGTGACAGGATGCCTGCATGCCACTCCTGTGGACAACCTTCCCATCCTTGCAGGCATCCAGCCCGCTGGCCTCCGCCGCACAGGAACCACAGCACGTCTCGCCTTCCGGGCCGTGGAGCCTCACCACCTGCTCCACGTTAGACTCACTGCAACAGTGGAGCCTCCCCGGCGTCTCAGGTCGAGCCCTTTTGCGCCGCACGGGATCTCCTGCAGCAATGAGATATTGACATCAGCGAGGCAGGATGGGCGGACCACATCTGGCGTGCAGAGTGAGACGCAAACACCTACAGACTCCGTGATTTCATCCCGACCGCCGGTCCTTCCCCTCCCGGGATAGACCTAACCAGACCGGCGTGGGTGAGGCTTAATCACCTCCGGACCGGCGTCGGACGCTTCCGCTCTTCTGTCCGACATACCGGACACCCAACGGAATGCATTGCCTGACGGTTTTGGATGACATAACGGTGACATGGTTCCTGGAGGTGTGCCCGGATATATAGCCCGGGTGACCCCTCACCCAGGCTCGGGGTGGTAAAAGGATAACCCCTCGGTCCCTGAGCCTGGGGAGGAGAGGAGAACAAAACATCTAACCCGCTCAAAGCAGAAGAAGAAGGTGAATGAGAGGCCATTGTAAAACGCTTTGAATAAGCGCTACAGTATATAATTGCAGTTAATTTACCGTCCATTTATTTATCCGCTGCGTCACCGACAGATGGAAACAGAAACAGTAACCATTCTCACTGCTCAGCCTTGCCTCTGGGGGGGATATCTGCACAGATGACTCACCCATTGATTATTCATCTAATCCACTGTGTTCCCCGCTGGACAGAAACAACTCGCCAGGACTCAGATTACCGGTATCTGGAGACAAGCATCTTAGCACGGCTAAACGGTTCACTGTGGGGCCTGTATCACATATCAACATAAATGTTATAGAATGTGATATTATTGCGGTAAATAATGAGTCTCTTACCTTCTTGTCGGAGAGCCCTGAGACAGTGTCTATGTACTGTTCCTGGATCATGAAGGCGGCCAGGTTGGCCGTGTAGGAGGCCAGGAAGATGACGGCGAAGAAGGCCCACACCAGCACCATGATCTTGCTGGTGGTGCCCTTGGGGTTCTCGATGGGCACAGAGTTGTTGAACACGATGCCCCACAGCAGCCAGACCGACTTGCCAATGGTGAAGGTGGGGCCACCGGGCGCTGAAGGCAGAGGAGGGGGAAGGGGGTTGTTCACTAGGGATGAGACGGTATGGATTTTTGCATTACGGTACGGTACAGTATCTAGTTACACGGTTTACGGTATTTCACGGTATATGGCATTTCACCTCCCCAACACACATAAAAAAACAAGTATTTTACTTTGAAGGAACTACAGTGCAACACATGATGGAAAATACACACTATTGTAATTAAGCTCAGTTTATTAATAGCAAGCTTATATTAAATTACAAAATTAACTGTTGCAAGCAACTTGAAATGTGAAGTTTCAGCAGCGCATTATTGTGTAATACCGTAAACACAGAGAATGTCACAGTTCTAATACCGTGGACATTTTATACCGCGGTTCACGGTTTTACGGTATACCGTCTCATCCCTATTGATCACATTGATCACCAGCTCTGTGGCCTAGTGGTAGAGTGTCTGCCCAGAGACTGGGAGGTTGTGGGTTCAATCCCCGGCCGGGTCATACCAAAGACTATAAATATGGGACCCTCCCTGCTTGGCACTCAGCATCAAGGGTTGGAATTGAGGGGTTAGATCACCAAATGATTCCCGAGTGCGGCACCGCTGCTGCTCACTGTTCCCCCAGGGGATGGGTCAAATGCGGAGAACAAATTTCACGCACTCAGGTGTGTGACAATCAGTGGGACTTCAACCTTTAACCTAGTTTATAACACCGATACCTAGTTTATAACACCATTGATACCTAGTTTATAACACCATTAATACCAAGTTTATAACACTGATGCCTAGTTTATTGTGGCCCAGCATGTGAAGAAAGTCATGTTCTCTATCCACATGCTTGGCAAATTCTGTATTCTGGTCATATACTGTATAATAACAGGCTATCATTGTCAACATCTCTATTGGATTTTTCTCTCAAACAAGGACTCGTCTCTTTTGAATGTTGTTATTCATCAGCAAGTGTCAGCTTTCAAACTTTTAGATCAACACAGTGAGCCAACATCACAGCGTTAGGCCGTTTCTCCAGTTTTGTCGTCAGGCACAGCGACAGCGTGACGGGCCATCAATCACAGTCTGATTAGTACAGCGAACAATGTTAATTAAAACTGGGAAGTGACCTTTCAGACCCAGACACGCGGTCACTCCGTCAGTGTTGCATACTGTGATTGATTAATGTTAGTTTAGTCCAACGAAGTCTGTTAGGAAATTCTCTGAATTGAAAAGCGGCGACGGTTGTAACGGTGGCTACATTGTTGCACAAACACATTCAGCTTTGACCTTCACAGAATCATTTCAAAAACTCCTACAACCCAAAAGGTTAATATTTCTGAGCATGACTGTTTTTGAGTGTGGACAGGTCTTGTTTGTAGGATAGAGAATTTATGTCCCACTGCACTTACTCTAAACCCTGGGTTCCCAAACTCCATCAATGTGAGCCTCCTCTGAAAACAGTGACACACCCGTGCCCCCCCCCCCCAACCCCCCAAATGTGTCCATTTTGCAAGGCAGCGTTAGCTAGCCCATAACGTTACACAGCTAAGTTAGCTCAGTGGCACATGTTGCTAGTTAACGTTATGACGTTTTCGCACAATACATTCATGCCTGCAGGGGGAGGCTCTCTCTGCACTATCCACCAATTTAGTATACTGTACATCTCTCCCATTATTTATTTCGATTTTCTGACCTTTAAAATCACGTTTCGTTCATAAAAACCATAGAAAATTCAAAAATAAATTATTATTTTTTTCTTTCTAACCATCCCTCCCCTGAATTTATTTGGGGCCCCCCAGGGGAGGCCCGCCTCACAGTTTGGGAATGCCTGCTCTACACGAACCTCAACCATCTCCATGAGCAGCCTAAGCAACACTATCTAAAATAGTTCTAGTAAAATAATACCTTAGCTAAAATCAAACACACACACTGTGACAACCACGTTGCTTTCTCCACAGTGCTGTACAGCAGGCAGATGGCAAGACTCACACTTGGCGCTGACAAGGCTTCGGTTGTAGCCGACGGGACTGCAGTACTCAAACACGAACACGGTGACGGCCACCACGGTCAAACACATGACGAACATCATGACCCAGACGGCAGGGCTGTAGGGCTCTGGGAAGGAGATAAGGGAACAGAACAGACTATTCAACTCACCGGGCACCTCAGCTCACAGAGAAATAATAAAATCTAAAATCTAAAGTTGCACTGTGGGGGAAGGAGAGGCAAAGCTAAAATTTCTTTTTATAACATTGGGAAGTGTTTCCTTGCGGAAAATAATATAATAGTTGTCCCCCACCCAATTAAATCAGAACGGGAGGCTATTAAAACAGTGTCAGTCCTATCAGATGTACCAGAGCCCACCACTAGGAGTGCTAGCCACAGTTAATTTTCCTATTGTCAATACAAAATTGCTTTGCACACAAAAACATCCCTTTCCCATTCCACAAAACATCCCACAAAATAACCTACAAATGACTCCCAAACGTTCACACCGGCTTCCACTGCTTCGCTGACACAAAGGGGGGATTCATCACTGGTGGGGGACAACATGTTTACTGTGCACTTGTTCAAGTTTGCTGCTCAGGTTTTAGTGTTTTATCATTAGATTTAGTTGTTCGTGCTTTTGTAAGAGGATGTTCAGCAGTTGTACTGAGAGGGTGTTGTAGTGTCCGCTGTGGGATACAAATTTGATCAGAACTATTTGCGGACTGCAGAGACAGTGAGCTACTCAGTAAAGTGGGCAAGAGTAGAAAAGAGATCCTTGGAGGCAGCAAACTAGGGTTAGGGTTAGCTAGTTCTCCCTCTGGCCTAGGGTTAAGGCTATTTCTCTCTCTGGGCTAGGATTAGCAACTGTAGCTCTCTCTCTGGGCCTACATGGAGGTGCTACATAGCTGACAAATGAAGACACTCCAGGTAAAAGCTGCTCCCATGGGCACAGATCTCATATCTGAGCACCATCTCCAACTTCTCAGCTGAACCATCGAATCAAAGGACGAATGTGACCATAGCTCAGATGATGAAGGCAAGATGCTCTAACAGAAAAAGACACACAAAAAAGAGATTCTCTCACCGAGGAAGGCGGAAGGGGACACGGTCCCGTTGCTACGGGCAACCATGACGCTGATGCCAGTTTCAACGAAGGGCACAGAGAAGTCGATGATCTCAGAGCGCTCTTCGTTGATGGTGAGAGATCCTATGGCCATGTCTGCACGCCTGTAGAAAACCTGACACAGTGGGTTAAAGGACAGGTTCGGAATTCAGCATTGTAAGCCATGTTATAAGGTTATTTACAATCATATACAATGGCCGATATCAAAGTTTCGTCACACAGTGCACTCTCGAGATATAGTCTGTTACCGCTAACACACTCAATGGATCTATTCATACAGACAAAATCCCTAAAAAACACCATAAACTCTAGTTTTCAAAGACAGGAAACTCACCGAGTGGTCACTGGTGTCCGTTGATGTTCTGGCAAAAAAAATGCCACAAAGTATGCTTCCGGTCGGATTTTATTGATCATATTACCATTGATTTGTATTGACAACAAAGCCAGAAATGTTTAGATTCATCTGCGTCCTATATTTGTTTTGATCAACAAACACTTCTACCACCTAACACTATCAATGAAATACCAGCTGCAAAGCAATCCTAGGCTTCTCGACTTGTTGTTGTTGTTGTTGTTGTGTAGACCTGTGACCCAAAAGCGGCTCTTCTTCTTCTATGGTAGCCTCCAAACTCAGTCAAGACCTCCAAAAGTTCAGGCAGAGGTTTACAAATGTATGTACTGCGAGTGAAAATTGTTATATGCTAAATGATAAATAAAACCTGATTGGAAGCATAATTTGTGATGATTTTTTTTTGCCAGAACATCAACAGACGCCATTGACCACTCGGTGAGTCCTGCTTGCACCAACTCAAGAACCCCACAATCTGGATAAGAGCACTAGTTGTCGCGATCCCTAAGCCGAACAAGCCTGAAGGGGACCCAAAGAGTTACCGCCCATCTCTCTTATGTATCCCCTTCAAGATCCTTGAGTGTCTCATCTACGCTTGCGTCGAACCAATCATCAACCCACTGCTCTCACAGGAGCAGACTGGGTCCTGACGTGGGAGATCAACCATAGATCAAGTCACTTTGATGACTCAAGACATCGAGGACAGCTTTTCGGGACAGGATGCCTGCGCCCCACTCCTGTTGACAACCTTCCCATCCTTGCAGGCATCCAGCTCGCAGGACTCCGCTGCACAGGAACCACAGCACGTCTTGCTTGCCGGGCCGTGGAGCCTAACCACCTGCTCCACGACAGGCTCACTGCAACAGCGGAGCCTCCCCGGCGTCTCAAGTCAAGACACTCTTTTGTGCCTGCCACAGGATGGCCGGACTACATCTAGCTAATGCTAACTCTAATGCTAACGCTAATGCTAAAGCTAGCAGTAGCGTTAGCTAGCTAGCATTAGCGTTAGGATTAGCGAGCTAGCGTTAGCGTTCAAAAGTGCCTTTTGTGATGTCCCGGTGACCTTGACCTTTGACATTTGAATACCAAAATCTAATCCAATTAATCTAATTAAGTCCAACTGGATATTTTGGCCAAATATGTACAAATTCTGTCAAGCCGTTCTTGAGATATTGTGTTTAGCAGGCCAAAAACACCTTTTGTGAGGTCAGTGACCCTTGACCTTTGACCCCCACAATGTAATCAGTTAATCCTTGAGTCCAACTGGACATTTTACCCAAATATGAACAAATTCCATTAAGCCTTTCTTGAGATATTCATCAGGCGAAAAATACATTTAGTGACGTCACAGTGACCTTGAACTTTGACCTTTGACCCCCACGATCTAAGCAGTTCATCCTTGAGTGCCAGTGAACATTTGTACCAAAGGTGAAGAAATTCCATAAATGCGTTCCCGAGATATTGCATTAACAAACATCGGACGGACAGACGGACCGACAACCCGAAACCATACTGCATCCGGTCAGGCTATCACCTGGCGGAGGCATAAAAAATAATTATTTAATCACTTTTGTCTCTAAAGGGAACACTTCTAACAACATGTGGGAATATGTTTCACACCTAAATGTTTTTCAATCTCTACAGTATGGTTTTACTTGATAAAGATTTGTTCTTCTGGTGTCTCTGGTGTTTTAGTGGAAACATCGAAACTCATCCAGCCACACACACACAAACACACGCACACACACTAGATACTTCAGCCTCTGGCCACAGAAGACAGGGATGCTCTCCTGAGGACCACCTGTGCAGAGTGTTCACGGTACAGCTGTTTGGTGTGTGTGTTTGTGTGTGGGTGGGTGTATGAGTTAGTGGACTGTTACTATTTACTGTTACGGTAATGTCCCAGTGCTACTGTGATAGTGTTTACTGTTACCGTAATGTCCTAGTGCTACTGTAATACTGTTTACTATTACAGTAATGTCTTAGTGCTACTGTGATAGTGTTTACTGTTATGGTAATGCCCTAGTGATAGTGTGATAGTGTTGGAGTTCCACTCTAACAGTAATGGCCTAGTGCTACTGTGTTAGTGTGATAGTGGGATAGTGTGATAGTGTGATAGTATGCTACTGTGATAGGGTTCTACTGTGATAGTGATAGCTCAGTGTGATAGTCTGCTACTGTGATAGAGTGCAACTGTAATAGTGTGCTGCTGTGATCGTGTGATAGTGTACTACTGTGATACTGTGATAGTGTGCTGCTGTGATCGTGTGATAGTGTGCAACTGCGATAGTATGCTACTATGATAGTGTGATAGTAATAGTGTAATAGCGATGGTTCCTGTGCTACTCACCTCTCCTATCATGCCGTTCCAGATGCCCTTCACCATCTTGCCATGCTTGCCGTTGGTGACCAGGTAGAGGTCATAGGAGAACTTGATGGTCTTGGACAGCTTCTTCAGCGTGTCGATACAGAAGCCCTTACAGCACAACTTGGTGTAGGGCTCTGAATGACCCACAATACTGAAGGGACAGACCAAACATAGATAGATACTTTAATGATCCCCCTAAGGGGAAATGTGGTACACACACACATGTGCGCGCGTGCACGCACGCACACACACACATACGCACGAACACAAACACAAAATCTTAGAGAGGATTCTAAGATGATAAGATAAAAAGTTCCTGTCCAAAGTTGGAAAGGACAAGACAACAACCCATCTCCCTCCCACCCCCAACACAGTACACATAGCCGAGACCCACTAGTCTGGAAAGTCTAGTGTCCGAGTGCCTGTGACGGTCTGTAAACACAGACCATTAGGGCTTGTGGAAGAACAAACACAGTGTGATGACCCTCCCTTCGACCTCACTGTCTAATGAGGTGTGGGAGGCTGGAGAGCGATTAGACAGACGGGAAGGAACGAAGAGACAGTGGGAAACAAGTATGAGATATGAAGACAGAGAAAAGAAGGGTAGAAATAGAGAGAGCAAGAGGGGGAGAGAGAGGTGATGTTTAAATTCATATCAATAAAGCAGAGAGAGAGAGAGTTTCCAGACAGAGTAAAACTGGTCCCTCTCTCCCCCGTCTCACCAGCTGCCAGAGGGAAGTATGGAGGGTTAAGAGCTCTGAGCCATAACTGCGTGTGTGTGTGTGTGTGTGTGTGTGTGTGTGTGTGTGTGTGTGTGTGTGCGTGCGTGCGTGCGTGCGTGCGAGGGAGGGTGAGTGAGTGAAGTATTTTTAAATATGTTGCTTAGTGTGTGTCTCAAACATTGTTTTTGTTATCTTACACACACACACACACACACATTGTAGCGGTGGCTGTGTGGTACTGTGTTCCTCCAAACATCCAGAAACCGCTGTAGCATAGAAGGACTGGTCTAGAGAGAGAGAGAAGCAGCAGAGTTCTGTCAACTGTACAAACTCAAGATGGGCCCAAGATAATGAGAAATGTATGCAGGTCCTAAATTCAGCTGATCAAACAAATAACTATCTTTACTGAAAACCAATACAACACCAATATACTAGGAGGGCTGATGTTGTTTGATGTTGATAAGTCTGCGAGTGATAGAAACATCATATTTGATGACGCAGCAATAGAAGCTGGTCTTCTAAAAGTAAATAATAAATAAATAAACACGGTTTGACTATGAGCGCAAAATCATCAGAAGAGAATGGAGAAATATGTCAGATCTGAAACATTAGCCAGAGGACCCAGCTGTGTGTATGAGACTTTGTGAAACCCTCCAACGTTACAATCAGAGCATTAAAATAAAAATAAAAAAGACCACATACGCTGTACCAAACACTTAAAGGACACATAAAATGCAAAACTCCCTTTTTCAGTGTTTTTGCATATACATTTGAGTCTCTGTCCCCTACTAACACACAAACGATCAGGTAAGACAACCCATTCATTTTGTTGTGGGTGGCGAAATGCAGAAAACCCAGCTCCCAGCGGGCGACTCAATTCAATCTATGCTTCTGATGTCAGAAGCATAGACTCATTATAATAATCCCGCCCTCGTTTTAATATCTCCGCCTACCTGCCTCACCTGGCTATAAAGGTTTGCAGTGTTGCTGGCCTCACAAGCTAGCATAATGTCTGCGTACCTTAAATGCTCTCTTCTTGGGTGTAATAACCAGCATAAATCGCTACATCGTCTCCCAACCTCAGTGGACAGAAGAACTGAGTGGATTAAGTTTATTTTTGATGGCAACGTACCCGCTCAAGTTCCTAAAAGGCTGTTGGTCTGTGCTCACCATTTTCTGCCAGATTGCTTTGTCAACCTGGGTCAGTAGCCTACAACGCAGGATTTTCAAGTCATCTCAACCTGGATGATAAAGCTATACCTACTGTCTGCGGAAATCATGCAGGAAGTGTAAGTAATTGTGCTGTTTCTCTTTGTCTAGGCTATGACCTAGTACTAACGCTAGCTAGCTAACAACTACACGTTAGCCTCACCCCAGATGCATGTAACATAAGTGAAGGACATTGGTAGGCTTATCGTTGATCTAGCGGTTAGTAAAATTGATCAAATGTTTAGATGTGGACATCATCGGATTCCCCTCGGCCAACAGAATTTAGCTTTCATTGTTTGGAGTCGAACGGTGTAACGTTAGCCTGGTATCGAGCTAGCTAGGCTAACCGTTTGCAGATCATGGGAGCACACGATCGTGTCAAGTCGGAGAGAGAACAATGGAATTTAAGTGGAGATTGTCAAGACTATCCAGCTAACGTTATGTTTTTGTTAGATATTTATCATTTTAGTAGCATAGCATCGTCAACAGTCCTTGTTCTTTAGCCTGTCCACTGCAGTTGCCTGAGGTCCGATGGCTAGCTGCAATCGTTGGACTGCTGTTAGACAGCAAATGTGAAAGTCAATGTAAGGATTCGATGTTGAATGATATTGTGTTTGTGTAACCCTAGTGTAACATTTGCCATGCTCTGGCAAACTATGATTGCACCGCAAAACTGTTTCAGTATCGTAGCTACACTCACTCACGCTTTCGTTGTCAATGGAATGACATCATGGAGTGGGCGTGGAGGAGGGGCAGCTCATTAGCATAGGAAAAAAAATCAATCCTGGCGGTTTGGAGCGCAGCTCAAACTAGGCATATTGGGCTTGGTATAACACTCAATCCGAGTGGTATTTTCTGGTAAAATACTCAAAGACATGTATTGGGGAACCCAAAGACATTTTAAATTTTAAATTTGCATTTGATGTGTCCTTTAAAGAAATAGAACAATCAACTGAAATCACAATCCACTGAAATCACAATTTGACAATTAAAAAGTTAGAAACAGCCATTAAAGCCAACAAAACTCTTTTGACCCTTGTCCAATCACCGATGAGGAATTGCCAATCAAGATTTTTTTTTAAACACCAAAACAAGAAAGCTTGTGGTCCTGACGGTAGGGAGTGAGATGCTTATAAACAGCTTTCTAGAATGGAAGATAGTGGTGCTTAGGTTATTCAATATTGCATTAAAATCAGCCTGTTTTCCCTCCACTTGCAGTCAAGGACTGATATAACACTGGAGACAAATTAAACCCAGACAATTACAGAGTTGTCAGTGAGTGTCAGTCTGGTTTATTTTGCGGCATTTTAAACAACTGAATCTTAAATTTAATACAGTTTTTAATGGCTCAGTCTCTGGCTGGACAACCTATCAGCTGTCAACTGGAGAGCAGGTTTTAATGAGCACGGGTTGACAACTTTAAATGACTGTGCGCTAAACACCTGCTAGATGAAGCGGTGTATAGCTATCCTATGATTAACAGGTTAACATTCCATAGTGTGTGTGTGTGTGTGTGTGTGTGTGTGTGTGTGTGTGTGTGTGTGAGAGAGGGAGGGAGGGAGAGAGAAAGAGAGCGTGAAGGCTGGGTGAGTGAGAGAGAGAGCGCGGGGGGGATGTGAGAGAGAGGTGGGAGAGAGAGTGTGTGTGTGTGTGTGTGTGTGTGTGTGTGTGTGTGTGTGTGTGTGTGAGTGAGAGAGAGAGAGTGTGTGTGTGTGAGAGAGAGAGACAGATGCATGGTTTCTATCATGCTATGATAGATGTGCCAGCATTGGACTGATAAATCTTCTTTACAGGCAATCAATGTGCCATTGTACTCGCCACACATCTTTGTCTCCGATTAATATGCCAACCGTATAATGTGTTGCACTCACTCACACACACACACTGACCAAGCTCTGTTGGTTGTCCCTTGCACCAGGCTTAAAGCCAGAGGTGACTGAGCCTTTGAGTCTGTGGCACCTAGATTGTTGAATGCTCTTCCTCAGGATTTGAGAGCTGCGGCTTCTGTGGACATTTTTAAGAAGCTGCTAAAAACGCTTCTGCTTAGACAGGCATTTGTTGAATTAATTTGACTTTGTTTATGACTGTTGGCCTTTTTCCTGTGTTTATTTTTGTTGATTCTTTGTATGCATTTTTACCTGTGTGAAGCACTTTGAGTCCTCTCTGTGAGAGGGGCCATATAAATCACATTTACTTACTTACTTATTTACTTACTTACTTACTGTACTTACTTACACACACACACACACACACACTCAGTCACACACAAATGTGTCTTAACTCTCCATCATAACAATGTTGCTGTGCTTACAAGAGAAGTACTCTGTGTGTGTGTGTGTGTGTGTGTGTGTGTGTGTGTGTGTGTGTGTGTGTGTGTGTGTGTGTGTGTGTGTGTGAGAACGTGTGTATGTGTGTGTTTGCGTGTGTGTGTGTGTGTGTACATGTGTGAGAATAAGTGTGTTGCTGTGCGTTAGAGCTCCACTCAGCTGTGGTGCTGTGTGTAGAGAGCAGGTTCCTCTGGAGGAGGATGATCTGGAAAGAGGTGTGGGTGTATGTTTGTGTGTACATGTGTATTAGGGCTGAACGATTAATCGATTTCAAATCGAAATTGCGATTTGAAACAACGCGATTAGCAAATCGCAAAGGCTGCGATTATTTTAGGCTGCAGCGTGTCTGGGTCTGGACCAGCGTTTCCCCTTGGATGACAGTTATGCTCACCAATCATTAATACGGTGCTTGCTCAACAATCAAAAGTGGCCAATGGCAACTGCTGCAGGGTCCGCCCAACAACAACATGAGTGAAACTACGAGTGAACTGAACACATGGCTAGCCTACACCGGTAGCTCAGTAGCCAACGTCTTCGTGACCCGGAAATATCATCGGCTGAGCCAGAAGAAATGGAGCATTTAATAGCTAAGAAAAGCAGTACATCCGTAATATGGCAGTATTTCGGGTTTCAGGGGACAGATGTACAACAGAGAAAAGTGCTTTGTAAGACCTGCCGCGGAACAGTTGCTACATCCCGGGGAAACGCCACCAGCCTGTATCAACACTTGAGTAAGCACCACAAGGAGATATACGATGCCTGCAGGGCCAAAAAAGCGAGTGAAAGTAACGTTAGCAATGTACCCCAGTCTAGCAAACAATCCTCCATTTCACACTCATTTGCAAGCGTTACCCCGTATGAAAAAGGATCACGAAGGCACCGTGAGGTAACCAACGCCGTGACAAAGTACCTCGCTAAAGACATGGTGCCTGTTAACACCGTGACAAAAGACGGGTTTCGAAACCTTGTCCAAACGCTGGATAAAAGATACGTGCTTCCCTCCCGCACATATTTCAGTCAAGTCGCCCTCCCAGAACTGTATGCGGATGGATGAAGGGAGAGATTGAGGGAGAGAGGGAGGGATGGATGAAGGGAGAGATTTAGGGAGGGAGGGATGAAGGGGGAGAGAGGGAGGGAGGGATGAAGGGAGAGGGAGGGAGGAACAGAGGGAGGGGTGGATGAAGGGAGAGGGAGGGATGAAGCAAGAGATTTGAGGGAGGGATGGATGAAGGGAGAGTGGGGGAGGGAGGGATGAAGGGAGAGTGGGGGAGGGAGGGATGAAGGGAGAGATTGAGGGAGGGAGGGATGAAGGGAGAGATTGAGGGAGGGATGGATGAAGGGAGATTGAGGGAGGGATGGATGAAGGGAGAGATTGAGGGAGGGATGGAGGGAGGGAGAGAGAGATGGGGGGGCAGAGGGAGGGAGGGAGGGACAAAGGAATGGAGAGAGAGATGGAGGGAGGGGGGATTGGTCCGGGGCCACTATGCTTCTGTTTTGAATAATTGTTATGCACTTAATCCTAGAGGCCGCACATTTTTTGCATTCTGTTTAACATTGTCGTTGCTGTTCCTGTGAACGACCTACCTCTTTTGCAATGCCAGAGATTATTTACTGAAAGATCCTGTTATTTTCTTATTGTAAAGTTTTATTTATTATTATTATAAGTTTATTTAACTTGATGGCAGAATGTGCAACTTGGATGCTGCTCCTGAGCTATAAGTGATTGACTTGCCTCTTGAAAATGTCCTAGTCCTAATAGCTCATGTATGTTCCATGCCCACGGACACTGTGAAAGACGTGTATGTTGATGGATGGATGGATGCTGCTGTTATTTATCAATAAAAGGCCTACAAGTTGGAAAAGTTGGAAGCTATTTATATTTTCATCCTTGCATTAGAATATAGAACAGTTGATTTTCTCATGCAATCTCATGTGGTAGGTCTTTAAATCCATTACACAGTGAATATTGATGTTTTTAAAAAATATCGCAAATCGAATCGCAATCGCAATTTCAGTCAGAAAAATCGCAATTAGTTTTTTTCCCCAAATCGTTCAGCCCTAATGTGTATGCATGTGTGTGTGAGTGTGTGTGTACCTCTCCGTGCGGTTGGACTGGCGTCGGCAGGGCACCGTGTTGCGTACGCAGGTCCCGGTGTCCGGGTCGACGCTCTCCACGATGACGAAGGGCCGCTCCTCTAGCGTGGCCACGGTCAGGTGACGGTCATCAGACACGGGCTCCAGGAAGCTGCCGTAGCGCGGCCACACGGGGTAGCGCACCTGGAGGATCCCCCGGGCATACGTACCCACCTGGGAGAGACGGACAGACAGGGGGAGGGGGTTAGTGTGCCACCCACCATCGGAGGAATAGAAGTGACTCCAACTACCAACCTACACAGGGAGAGGGTTGATGTGTCATACTACCTATGCCTCAAAGAAAGGAGAGAGAGAGAGAGAGAGCAAAGAATAATCTACATTAATCGACATCGACAATAATCGGGTGAGAAGCATGATTAGTTAGGGAGAATGCACAGGTTAGGGATGTAAAAACGGACCTCTAGGAGTCAGGTGGGGTGGGGGGTGGATGTTAAGGTGGGAACTACAGAGACCAGACAGCTGCTTTGTCACCTCAGAGAGCTGGCTGAAGTGGATCATCCTGCAGAAGAACCTGCTCTCTGACAGGCCTAGCGGAGCTCCGCTGGACTCCCCTCTAAAGAAAAGAGCCATCACTCATGAGATAGACAGTATAGTCTTTAAAGTTTAATGGGCAAACAGGCGCGTTTTGGACTTAAGCCATCATCAGCATGAGACGCTCTAATGCTTCACTGTATCCATCCCCTCTGTCTCTCCCTGGAGCTCTCAGTCTGGGTGAAAGGTTAAATCCACACTGCTGTATATGTATCCCTTGACATCCCTGCATATTATCTCAGTACTCTATGAATCTCAGGGATAGGTACTATAAAAACCACAACTGTATACTGGAATGTTATTAAATTTCACCTCCTACATCATGGACACAAACACAGTCATCCATGATCGGATGGGATAAGTAGATGAGGGTGATACTGCTAGACGATGGATAGTATAGTAAATAAATGTAACCTTTAAATGTCTAGGACATGGAATGCGGAACTGATAAGACACTAAGGACAAGCCATGACAAGAATTCCAATGAACCTATACCCGTACTTGTTACAAATGGCAAAAAAAGTTCTACTCTATTCTATTATTTTCCTCCCTAGGTACAGTGAGACTGTAACCTTGAGATGGGTTGAGTTCGAAGCCTGCTTCATAAACAGAGAAACACAAACTGGAGAGAGGGACTGGAGGAGAGAAGACAAAGGCAGACGGCTCCACGTGACTCAAATAAAAAATAGCATGTTGAACTGCGAGAGAGAGGGGGCTGAAAAAGAGCGTCGCACAACAGAACCTCCATAATGAACGAGCTGACAACCTGATAGACAGATGGAGAGAGAGAGTATTAATACTAACAGAGAGAGAGTATTAATACTAACAGATAGAGTGTTAATACTAACATAGAGAGAATATTCATACCAACAGAGATAGTATGAATATTAACAGAGAGTATTCATACTAGCACAGAGGGATTATTAATACTAACAGCGAGAGAGTATTACTACTAACAGAGATAGAGTATTAGTACTTATAGAGAGAGAATTAATACTAACAGAGAGAGTATTAAGTGTTAATACTAACAGAGAGAGTATTAATACGAACACAGAGAGAGTAACGGAGAGAGAGTATTAATACTGGGATATGGGGCACAATGTGGCTTGACAGATAGAGAGTATTAATAATAACAGAGTAACAGAGAGAGAGTATTAATACTGGGATACGGGCACAACGTGGCTTGACAAAGAGTATTAATACTGGATATGGGAGACGACGTGGCTTGACAGAGAGCGAGAGAGTATTAATACTAACAGAGAGACTAACAGAGAGAGAGTATTAATAGTAACAGAAAGAGAGTATTAATACTAACAGAGAGAGTATTAATATTGACAGAGAGACTAACAGAGAGTGAGAGCATTAATACTAACAGAGAGAGAGAGAGAGAGAGAGTATTAATACTGGGATGTGGGAGACGACGTGGCTTGACACAGATGATCAGGGCCTTCTGGGTAAACTGTTGTAGGTCGCAAGAAATCTACAGTATATTACTGACCAAACTCCACTGACTGTGATGTCACAGTGCAAGGACTTATTCAAAACGCTACCACTGGACAGGCAGCCTGCAGTCCTCCGAGGGAATGACTCGTCCTCCGGTGAGGCGTCTTCCACCGTGTGTGGGAGCCACTTCAAATCAAATCAAACTTATAGCCACTTATAGACCACATGCCGAGTGAACTTCCAGATAATCTCTCCAGGGGTCCGATTGACATGGAATAGATGACGAATGATGATGAACTGTGATTGGCACCATTGTTGTGATTCCAGCTGCGATCTTCCGTAGCTCTGTGTGTTTGTCATCACATTGTTTTCTGTGTGTTGTAGATTGTAAGAGGGTTATGCTGTTTTGCATGCCTGGTATGTGAGTGGATGCCTGCAGGGGAGGGAGGGTGTTGGGTCGGGTGAGGGAGGAAGGATCAATGCATCAGGGACTGGACAGGTTGTGCACATTATTGTTTTGGTGAAAGATATAAGAAAAATATATGTGATAGAAAGCAAGATAGACATAAGGAATGGACAGAAAAGTGGGATTATAAAGAGTAAGTATTTATTTAGTGGGAGACTCCGTAACCAGGCGTGAAGCTGAGACAGACAGTCTCTCCCCTCCAAGCCTCAGTCACCACAGACCCCATGCTGAGAGGATGTCAGCACATCACACTGACCGGATACACTGGAACTGTAACCTTGAGATGGGTTTAGTTTTGTCTGCTTCAGAAGCAGAGAAACCCAGACAACATACACGCATGCGCGCACACACACACAAACGGGCGCACACACACGCGCACAGTGACAGTGATAAAACAGCTTGGCTGTGCCGGGGCAGGATTAAATGAGTTCAAGAGTAGCAGTGAGATATGCCCCGACCTTTCTGTATCTCACACCCATCAATATACTGTACCCTTGGGAAATGTGTGCGTGAGTGTGTGTGTGTGGGTGAGTGAGTGAGTGAGTGAGTGAGTGAGTGAGTGAGTGAGTGAGTGAGTGAGTGAGTGAGTGAGTGAGTGAGTGTGTGTGTGTGTGTGTGTGTGTGTGTGTGTGTGAGGAGCCAGTACCCTTGGTAGAAGGGAGACACAGGGGCTAGGAGACAGTGTGATGAGGAGGCCACTAGGACAGATAAACCACTTCTTACTGTCAACAAGACAGAGCCAATAGGACATCTTATAACCATTGTGCATAACGCACTTTCACTCACACACACACACACACACACACACACACACACACACACACACACACACACACACACACACACACACAGAGCCGGGTGAGGTAAACTACCTTTACACACACACACACACACACACACACACACACACACACACACACACACACACACACACACACACACACACACACACACAGAGATAAAGAGGTGAGGTACACATAGACACAGCCAGGTGAGGTGAAGTACTCTACCTTGTCCCACTGTCTCTCTCGGTCCAGGGCGATAATCACCATGGACGGGTTGAAGAGGAAGCCATGACTGTTGAACGACAGGTCCTTTCTCTCCCAAGTCACGTTCATCATGTGTCTGCAACACACACGCACACACACACACACAAACACACACACAAACACACACACTGAGTGAGCTTGAACTGAGCATCCTGTAATTAAGGTGGCAGAGCTCCCCTGTGAGAGTCTTAATAGAACCTGGAAGAGTCTAGGAAGCTCATTTGCAGATGATAGAAAGGTGGACTGGTAGGATTGTGTAGGATCATGTAGGGTTATGTAGGGTCATATAGGGTTGTGTACGGTTGTGTAGGGTCTTCTAAATTAGACGATGTAAGAATTGACTCAAATATGTGCCCAGCTTTTTTGAAATGAGCATTAAAAGCATGATATCTCCTTTTTATTAAGAGGGGGGCCAACAGCTTTCTTGCTCTGTAAGGTTTTAAAAGTTTTCCAAAACTTGGAGTGATTACTTTATCTGAGGTTAAGGTCAAATAGTAATCTGCCTTTGGTTTTTGAATGAGAGATGTGCATTTATTTCTAAGGACATGAAAGAGGAGTCAGTCGTTAGCTCAGTTAGATTTTCTGTCTAAGGCCCATTGTTTATTGCGGACAAAAAGAGCTTCAGCTAAGTCACTGGAGAACCAAGGATTAGTTCTATTTGTATTCGAACTTTTTTCATGGGCGCATGTTTATTAATAATCGCTAGAATTTTTTCCTGAAAGAACTGGAAAGCATCATCAATAGACGGGATCAAAGCAGTACGACACCAATCAACTTCAGCTAAGCCGTGGATTAAAGCCTGTTCTGAGAAATATTGAAAGCAGCGCCTGAGCACGGTTAATCCCTTGTTCTTGGGGAGCTTGATGCTCCTTACGCAGGCTATAGCACAATGGTCACTAATATCATTAGGAAAAACACCAATAGAAACATATTGCTGCATTGGTCAATACAATGTCAATCAGGGTATCCCTGGCTTAGCAGGATTAAATTAAATGTAGGGTTGTGTAAAGTTATTAAGGGTTATGTAGAGTTATGTAGGGTCATGTAGGGATATGTAGGGTCATGTAGGGTTATGTAGGCCCATGTAGGGTCATGTAGTGTGATGTAGAGTTAGGTAGCGTCCTGTAGGGTCGTGTAGGGTCATGTAGGGTCATGTAGTGTGATGTAGAGTTAGGTAGCGTCCTGTAGGGTCGTGTAGGGTCATGTAGGGTTATGTAGGCCCATGTAGGGTCATGTAGGGTTAGGTAGCGTCCTGTAGGGTCGTGTAGGGTCATGTAGTGTGATGTAGGGTCATGTAGGGTTATGGTGGACTGGTAGAGAGGAGAACGTTCCTAGAGAGAGAAAGAGATTCCACTTTATTAGGACACTTTGGAGATAGAGCGATGGATAAATATACAGTAGATCACTCACATAGGAGTTCACAACAGAGGGAATGAAATTAGGACTAAAATAAAAATTGAATAGTATACATTTACACCATGGACTGGATTAATGCTTTATTCTGATAGGTTGGCCGGGTGTGCTTTCATTTTGGATAACTGTAGTTCAGGCTATTTGCCGTGCTAACTGCATTGCCATCATCATAGAATTTCTGTGCACGTGTTCCATTTGTGGATATTTAAATGAGGTAATATGGGCGGAAAATGTGCCCATTTCTATGCAAAATGTGCTTATTTCTATGCAAATGAGCCCTGTCCAATTCACACAGATCGACCCTAATTGCCACACGCAGTTATAGTGAATATATTTGCGTCTTCAGAGAGTTGGTGGTAATTGAAGCGCATTTGTAAGGGGTGTCATGGCCAGCGTTGGCGATGATCATGGCAGCAGTTATTGTAGCCAGGCGAAGGCATCGTAATGCCAGGTGTGCTAGTGAGAGAATATTTCAAAGGAGAATATCAGCGATCTGCCCTGACGAAGGCCTCCTGGCTGAAACATGTAGGCATTTTTATATGTTCATCATGAACTAGCCCAAGAATAAAGGCTTTTTAACTTTGTACCAGAAGAGCTGGCTTAGTTTTTTCTTTTTTTTTGCAGTCCATACTAGCCTATTGCGTTTGGAAACACCAACTGCACTCACAGACTGGGATATTAAATACCATGTTTTTTAACTGTGAGTGTGATGTTTTTTGCTTGTAATTGTGAGGCAAACATGTTGACGTTGTCCGTCAGGAATTCCAGTTCACTCTGAAAATAATGTGCCTACTATGTGCCCACACACACTCACCTGAAGAGCGTGTTATTGCTGGTGTGTTTGGCTGGCGTGTTACAGTCACTGTGTCCCTCCGGCACGAACCCTCGCTGCTTCACAAAGCTCTCCGCCCCCTTTGCCACGATGGCCACGCCCTCCCGGACCCTCTGCCGCAGCGTCTTCCGCCAGTGGTCGGTGATGATGCCGATCACGCCCACGGGGAAGCTGGTCTGCGGAGGGCGCTCGGGGTTGCCCACGGCCAGGCTGGGCAGGATCCAGATGTAGCCGGGCCCCAGCAGGCCCACCTCCCTGGCCTGGGAGAACAGGTACTGGGCCTCCTCGTGGGAGCAGTAGGCCAGCAGCACCTGGGAGTCCACCTGCACAGAGACACACGCCACAGGAATCACCATGTGATAGGCTCTGACAACTACAACTACACTGAGACACACCACCGGAATCACCATGTGATAGGCTCTGACAACTACAACTACACTGAGACACACCACAGGAATCACCATGTGATAGGCTCTGACAACTACAACTACACTGAGACACACCACAGGAATCACCATGTGATAGGCTCTGACAACTACAACTACACTGAGACACACCACCAGAATCACCATGTGATAGGCTGTGACACCGGCAGCACACTGCTGATATCATAATAGACGATGCTCTGACACAAACAGCATACTGCTGATATCATAACTTAAAGGGGCACAGTCACGTTTCAGGGGCGAACCAGTCCATGACGTCCTTTAATCCAAATAATATCAACTGAAATAAGTGTGACTGTGTCCCTTTAACATACAGTAGAAGATGGAACAGTGATGCTGGGGGTCTGGAGAGGATAGGCTAGCATGTCCACCAGAGTGAGGAACAACCACTAACCCACACCCTAAATATGAACCCTGACCCTAAATATGAACCCTGACCCTCTAACCTTCACACTGATAATAACAGAAAGTCAAGAGTTATTAAGGAGCCCCTATAGAGTTAAACAGTTTGTGAGTTCCAGCAGCTCCCACCTGCTGCAGCATGCGTTTGGTCCGCACGTCGTTGGCGCCGACCGACATTTCCAGGGTCAGGACGTCCTGTAGCTCCCACTGGAAGTAGGACGTGTCCGTGTAGGACAGCACGTAGTCCACGAAGGTGTCGTATCCTGGCAACAGGCTGGTGATCACAACAAACTCCCCCCAGTCGTACTCCTCCATGATCTTGAACAGACACAGGATGATGTCATTGTGACGCTGGGCTGTGCAGCGTGAACGTGGTCATACAGTCGGGTCAGGTTTATTCGTCACAGACTACCTCATACAATTACAAAAAAGAGCAGTGAAATGTTTTTACGTTAGCTCTTAGATTGTGCCACACTAAGCAACATAGAGAGGTAGGTAGCAGCAATATATAGTTAAATGCAAGGTATGATTTTATATATATATATATATATATATATATGAGAGAGCCACAGAGAGTGATGGAAGGAATGGGGATGTGTTGGGGGGTAGGTCTAGTTGAGTCAAATAGACATGTGTACGTATTGGTTTAGTGGAAGTATGGTGTAAATATTTAGGATAGGTTTTGATATGTATACTTACAGAATGTGGATATACTATATACACACACATTCTACTGAGTATAGATACAGTCAAGGCGGAAAGTCTGCACACCCCTTTCACCTTCTCCACGTTTTATTACGTTACAGACTTATTGTACACTAGGGTCGTTGGGTCACCTTTCCCTCTATCAGGACTAGTCGCCCTGTTCCCGTTGCTGAAAAATATCCCCACATCATAATGCTGCTACCGCCATGCTTCACTGTACGGATGGTATTAGCCTGGTGATGAGCGGTGCCTACAGTACTGTAGTTTCCTCCAGATGTGATGCTTGGTATTCAGGCCAAGAAATTCAGTTGTGGTTTCATCAGACCAGAGAATCTTGATTCCTATGGATTGAGAGTCCTCCATGTGCCTTTCGGCAAACTCCAAGCGGGCTATCATGTGCCTTTTACTAAGGAATGGCTTCCGTCTGGCCACTCTACCAGAAAGACCTGATTGGTGGAGTGCTGCAGAGATGGTTGTCCTTCTGAAAGGTTCTCCTTGGGAATCTCCCATCTCCACAAGGATACGCTGGAGCTCTGTCAGAGTGACCCTCGGGTTCCTGCTCACCTCCCTCACCAAGGCCCGTCTTCCTCCATTGCTCAGTTTGGTCGAGCGGCCAGGTCTAGCTAGATTCTTGGTGGTTCCAAACTTCTTCCATTTACGAATGATGATGGCCACTGTGCTCTTTGGGACCTGTAAAGCTGCAGAAAATTGTCCATACCCTTCTCCAGATCTATTGCCGCGTTCCAGATAGGATTTTGAACTCGTAAGTTACGACTTCAAGTCACGACTCACGACTTCATAGCGTTCCAGGCAAACTGTCTGAATGCGTGGCTTTCTGGATAAATGTAAACAAGCCGATATGGTAAAAACTTGAGATTTGGCACATTGTCAGAGCTGGCAAGCTAAACATTGTATGCTTAATTTCGCTATGCTAAGAAATCGTACGTTACATTTTATTTATTGACATCATCGACATTTCGCCGTTTGCATGGTCACGTTCAGGTTTACCTTAATGTTAGCTAGCTAGCACTAGCTATCTCTTGTCAACATATTTGGGCATCATTACATACACATAGCAGGTTGTAGTGCATAATCGTTTGTATTATTTTGATTACAACGTACACATTTACTTTACGTTGCCCATAAGTTATCTTTATCGCCATACCCATGGGGGCTGCCATCTTGCTTAGAGGGCTGTGTGACGTCAGAGAGCGCAACTGGGAGTACATCGATCTGGTACGAGTTCACGGGTGGGAAGTTACGGGTTCGACTGCCATTCCAGAGCATTTTCACGTGTAGGAGGTCGGAAAAACACGAGTTACGGGTTGCCTGGAACGCGCCATATGCCTTGACACAATCCTATTTCTGAGGTCTGCAGATGATTCCTTTGACCCCAAGGCAGGTGTTAGCAATCCCCAAACATGTCCAATCAATTGAATTTACCACAGGTGTACTCTGTAGAAACATCTCAAGCACTATCAGTGAAAACAAAATGCATCTCAGCTCACTTTTGGGTGACATATCGAAGGGTGTGCACACTTGTCTACATATGATGTTTACATTTTGATTTTGAATAAATCAACACAAATGTCTAAAAGCCCGTTTTCACTTTGTCATTATGGGCTATGTTGTGTAGAATTTTGAGACAAAAATGTACTCAATCTATTGTACAATAAGTCTCTGACTTATGAAAATGTGGAAAAGGTGAAAGGGGTGTTCAGACCTTCCAACTTGACTGTATATAAAGTGTTGTGCTGAGTGTAACTACTGAGTTTAGTCCAGAGTTCAGTCTGATGGAGGAGTGTCCATCACCATCGTTCACAATCACACTGATTCAAATGAGCGTAATGACAGAAGGCATGGAGAGAGGAGAGCCGTGCTGAGAGTGTCGCTGCACCTTGAACATGCAGACGATCTGCTGCTCCAGAGAGGCTCCCATTTGCAGGAACGTTGATCCCTCGTCCTGGAGAGAGAGGAGGAGAGAGGTGAGTGAGGAGAGGAGGAAGAGAGAGGAGGAGAGAGGCAAGGGAGCAGAGGAGAGGAAGAGAGAGGTGAGGGAGAAGAGGAGAGGGTCAGAGGGTTGAGGACCATCATCTCACCTTAAAGAGCACCACACATGCTAAATCACTTTTGTAATGTGTTTATCATATACATGTTGGTCTCTGATGGTCCTACCAATGTACAAAAGTTGATATCAAACAACCCGGGAAGCTCCACCCTTCAACAAGCCATTCAGAGTTTTCCGAGTTGTTACTGACGTTTTGATGACGTAGATCGAGGAACATTATCATAGTCCCGCCCAGGTCCCGCCCTAGCGCCCAGGTTTGCTTCCGCTCTGAACTCCGCCATTTTTTTCCAGCTGAGTCGAGCGCGTCACATCAGGAATTATGCCGCATCGCTGTTCTGTTTCCGGCTGCAAAAATCCACACGTATCGCTACATCTTGTCCTAACTCTTCGTGAAGAAATTGGCACCCCTTCCCCGCCCCTCCCCCTCCATCTCATTGGTCAACGGGGCTTTCACAGGAGTCCATTCAGACAGATGTAATAAGATGCTCAGGGGAGAAATGTGAGAGTTTTTCTACATAGAACATTAAAATTCACTTTTCTGAGACCCCAGAAACCGATTTTAGGTAGGTAAAAACAGCATATGCAGTGCCCTTTGTCAGGATTTTTATATTTAGGAGAGGTTGTGTTTACACTCAACAAGACACTTATCGCAAACACACTAAAGAGTCTGCTACACACACACACACACACATACATACACACACTATACAGTACCACCATTTTTCACACTCTGTCCTAACCTTAACTCTGTCCTAATCCTAAAATTAACTCTGTCCTAATCCTAACCTTAACTCTGTCCTAACCCAGTCCTACTGCTCCTCTTCTATCAGTTTCCTCTCAGAATGACAGGACTCTTCAGTTCCTGTATTCATGAACTGAGACTGAAAACATATATGCCGTTGAGATTCTCAAAGCTTATGCATCTATTATTGTTTGTGTTCAAGAATTTCTTGTCAAATGTGAACACAAATAAAGATATTAAAATGTGTGTGTGCATGTCTGTGTGTGTGTGTGTGTGTGTGTGTATGTGTGTGCATACAGTATGTCTGTGTATCTGTGTGTGTGTGTGTGTGTGTGTGTGTGTGCGTGCGCGCGTGTGCATGCGTGTGTATGTGAGTGCTTCTTGAGTTGACAGATGAGAGAGAGAGCTCTTCCAGAGCAGAGTTAACCTGTGTCCTTCAAATAACTTCTACCAGACGTATCAAAGTAGGTTAGGGAAAAGCATGGAGAGAATATAAAAGGAGAAAAATACAGAGGGAGAAAGAGGGCAAGAGAGATCGATGAATAGTAAGTGATGGAAAAGAAGACAGAAAAACAAGATGTCAGAGAAGAAGAGCGATATTCAGGCACTTTGGCTTCAACACTAGATTATACTCTTAGTCACTAGTTTAGAAAGGAGATGCACTTGTTGCACTAGATCAGGCGAATAGAATAGAAACTAGAATGTTTATTATTGCCATATACAGTATAACCAGTACAGGTACAGGTACATTGGAATTCTTGTCATCACTTGTCATCGCTTGTCCTTACAGTATCTCATGTCTAGGTACACTGACTACCAACGTTAAATACAACTATTGTAAGTCACTTTGGAGAAATGACTAAATTGGCTAAATGACTGTAATACAATGTACTGTAATGGAATGTAATTGAGATAGGGGCTGAAAGTGTCAGGGTCCTTTGTGATCCCCCACACAGCATAGTCTAACCCACAGACCCAGAGACCTACCCTAGCCAACCCTAACCCTAACCAACCTCAACCCTAACCAACCATAGTCCTAACCCTAACCTGCCCAACCACAAAACAACTGTCACAGACCCCAGAGAACCTGCCTTAACCAACTCTAACCCTAAACTGCCCGACCACAACACCCCGTCTCTCTTCCTCGTACAAACTCCTCCTTTCGGGCGTCAGCTCTCTCTCAGATCAGGTCTCTCGCCTGTTTTTCTCTCATACATGACGACAAGCCTTATTTCTTTCAGACTCCTAAGCTGAAACCCCAGAGGACTCAGACTGACTGCTCTACATCCCCTCCCTCTCTCTCCCTATCTCTCTCTCTATATATATATATAGATTTCACCTCTCTCTCCCTTTCTCTCTCTCTCTCTCTCTCTCTCTCCCTCTCTCTCTCTCTCTCTCTCTAGCCTTTGACGTGTGACTGTCACACACAGACATAATTAGCCGTCGTGGTACAGGAGGCTGTGTGGTAATGTGACAGGAGATGTGGAGATGGTTACAGCTCACATGCTCCTCTGTTCCCTATGGAGGCTCTCAGCTCTGTGCGTCCCACCACAGAAAGACACACTTGGCAAAGGTCAAGGCAGAAAGTGGTCACACACACGCACACATGCGCACATACATGCCTCCACCTACTGTATCATATCTGTCTCTCTCTCTCTCTCTCTCTCTCACACACACACACACACACACACACATGCCTCCACCTACTATATCTGTCTGTCAGTCTGTCTCTCTGTCAGTCTGTCTCTGTCTCTCTCTCTCTCTCTCTCTCTCTCACACACACACACACACACACACACACACATTCACACATCAGTGGCGGCAGCTGCCATGCAAGATGCTAGCCTGCTCAGCAATTTGGAGCAATTTGGGGTTCAGTGTCTTGCCCAAGGACACTTTGACATGTGGACAGGAGGAGCCAGGATTCGAACCGCCGACCCTATGATCATTGGACGACTAGCTCTACCTCTTGAGCCACAGCCGCCCCCCGTAACTAATTAACTAACACAGCACCGAAAACATAAACCCTGATGTTTCAAGGGTCTGTCGGTCGGATGATCAGTCCCTAACAATGTCCCTGTGTCGCTCACAAGCGCATCACATATTGAAATAGGTCAGTCTCTGGGATCATCTGAGATTGCCTCCTTGCTACAATCACCCTGGGTCCTGGCAGAGATCTTCTCTGAGGTTTTGTGTAGCTTTCAAATGGGAATTTTCTAGCAGGTGGCTGTGGGCTACCAATGACCTGGTTATGGCAGGATTTAATTCTGAGCGGTGATTTCTGGACCATGGAGAGCGGAGCGATGGAGGAGGAGAAAATCCGGGTCAGTCTGGTCAGAGAAAGAGACCCAGATACGAGACGCCGTAAGATCCGTGACAGAACCAGACCCAGATAAAACGCCGCAAGATCCGTGACAGAACCAGACCCAGATATAACGCCACAAGATCTGTGACAGAACCAGACACAGATATAACGCCATATGATCCGTAGAGGACTGTCTGGCTCGTTACATCACACACCTCCTCGGGGCCACTTAAACCATTAAAAAAAAACATCATTACACAAACTACAGTATAAAATAATAATGTTTATGACTTACTCAAACGACATCATTACACAAACTATAAAACAGTAAAATGTTTTGTGACTACACAAATGACATCATTACACAAACTATAAAATAATAAAATGTTTTGTGACTAACTTCTAATTTCGCAGATTTCCATTTTGGATACAGAGAGTGTGCTTGTGTGGGCATGACAACGGAGCACTGCTTCTCTCTTTCCCCTCCCCTTCCCTCTTCAAGATCTTTTATCCCCTCTATGCTTAGCTTACTTTCACCTGCTGGATATGTGCACAAAAGACAGAATCCTCTTTTGAACCTATTCATCTCCATGGCATCCTCACATCCTTGTTTTCCGGCGATGGATAGATAGATCACTGACACGGGAAACAGAAATAGATGCCTCAGATGTGTCTGGAGCTTGCTTTTAAAAAAAGACCCATCAAAGATCCTCATCACCATTGTCATCCTATTGATAATCAAGCAATATCAAGGCCTTTCATCCGTTAATAGAAACTCACGCGCACACACACGCACACACACACACATTTCACACTGCACCCCACTTGCTCTATAGTGCTGGAGCCCTCTGTCAAGCTTTCTTCCCAACATAAGAGCATTGAGGCGGAAGATGAGCCCAGATGAGGCGAGGGGTGTGTGTGTGGGGGGGGGGGGTATAGCGGGTTGGGGTGGGGCCTTTGCCAGACTGTTCTCTGAGGAGACTCATTATTTAGAGACACCCTTGATCACATGACAAATATGGCTCTGTGGCTAAAATAGAAGTTATCTAACAAGTCTAGCTAGAGCTAGCCACAGGCAGACTTGTTCATCTTCACGCCATGCAAGTGTAATGTGAATCTATCACCAGTAGTACCCATCCTCCGCATCGCAGAAACTGTAGGAATATGTACGTACACGCATGTGCAAGAGAGAGGTGTTGTCGTGGGGGGGGGGTGTTACGTGTCTGAGTGATAGGTGCAGTGGGGAGCCTCCCTCCTGAAGGCTCTAATTAACAGGTTATGGAGTCGTGGAGCTGAGAGAGAACCGCAGACCTCTCCTAGACACACACACATACACACACAACCCCACGACAAATGTATTCACCCCTCACACAGCAGGACACAACAGGACATGAAACTGCTCTGGATGTGTTCAACAGAGGAGGGAGATGGAGAGGGGTGAGGAGGGCGGGTGCTTGGGTGAAAAAGACAAAACAAAGTGTTGTTGAAAAAGAAAAAAGGAGATGAAGCAGTGGGGATGGGAGAGAGAGAGAGAGAGAGATTCGGGGGGAGATAGATGTTGAAAACGCACAATAGGGAACAGAAGACCGAGCAGCCAGCGGCCAAATGAAAAGAGCAAAATGATGATCTTTCTGCTTCTGAGGAGGTAACATTAAAACACAGCCTCCGGCGTTATGTCAGCGTACAGCTTCATCTTCATCTGTCTCTCCATCCTCTCTCTCGCTCTGTCTCTCTCGCTGTCTTTCTTTCTCTCTCTATCTTTCAATTTTACACTGACAGGCAAGTCAATCGTCACCTGTGGCGGTATCCTGCCCTTGATTTCCCTCTTTAAACAACAAGAAGTTTCCCCCAAGCAATCTGATTGGCTGACTTCAGCCATGCAGCATTTCTGATACATCACAGCAGACGCCTCTTTGCTCTTTTTATTGCTGGTTTAATCCCCTGCATCTCTACAGGAAAACAAGTATCCAGCTCGTATTGTGGTGCTGCTAGCCAAGGAGAGGGGTCGCTCATGGATCGTTCAGGGGTCGCTCACGGCTCAAGCGTCTTTGAGTTCCTGGAGCCGTCCGAGAGCCAACGCTCCTGTACGTTCTGCCAGAGGGGGAGGGGGGAGCCTGAGCGTGCAGAGTGGTTGTCATCCACCACGATGCCACGCACCTCGTTCAGGCAGTGCTTGAGAGTAGAGCCGGCCCCCTGAAATGGACTGGGCTGTTTTCAACACCCTCTTTAGTGCTTGGCGGTGTCATAGAAATTGTAGTTTCACCACCTCCTTTGTAATTCACCACCTCCCTCAACCTTTCACATGGCTGTGCTAATCTAATTTATGACAGGATGACCTCCAGGAGGTCAACACACCTAGACGTTGTCTGCCCCAGAATAACCATCCTTTGTCCCATTGTCCCTGCAAGAATTACCGCCTTTTCTCATGTCACGTGTCTGTATTCTCGACCACTGTTGATGATGCCTGCCATTTAATATGACGTGTACAGATGGGTTAGCCAATCACATCCCTGGAAGCGTCATACCTGTGTATTGCTTTGAATATAAGGCTGCACAAGACCAGACTGCGGGACTTCTGTTGGATGAACTGTTGTCCTGAAGTCCTTGCGCTCGTATGTTTTCTCAATAAACCAGACTAAACCTCTTTGAGCGAACCTTGGTAAATCTTTTTACTTTAGATCAGATATAATTCCATTACAGCGGTCACGGATGGAGCTGTTACCTACGGGTCCTAACCCTAGCCTACCATAAGGCACCCTAGCGTATGGCCAAATAAGAGTCCGACAGTGCATTCGGAACGCAGGTTTTGTAGGGCACTGAAGGGTTCTTTTTTTTTCAATAATGACCGGCAGGCCATATGTTATCTCTCGTGACAGGACAGTAAAGACATGTATGCCCAGTGGATGACCTGAGAGGGGAGAGAAACTGGCATGAAGAGTCTGTTAGGGGGACAATCACTGATACTGTAAAGTCCTCTAAGGCTTGCTTAACCTTGCTCTCTATGTTCTAGGTCACCGCCCCCACCAGGGCAGAAGAACAGGAGTCGGGGCCTTAGGGGCAGAGTCAGCGACAAATAGTCTAGACAGGGCATCAGGCTTAACATTCTTAGAACCAGGGCGGTATGGCAGTGTAAAATTACATCTGTTAAAGAATAATGTCTACCATGCTTGTCTTGGATTCAGCCTTTTGGCCTGACAGATGTATTCCAGGTTCTTGTGATCAGTCTAAACCAAGAAAGGATGCTCTGCCCCCTCCAACCAATGGCGCCACTCCTCCAAAGCTGCCTTAACAGCCAGTAACTAACAGTCTCCGATGTTGTAGTTCCTTTCCGCTGGTGAGAGTCTTTTAGAGAGGAAAGCACAGGGATGTAACTTGTGCATAAAAGCTCGACCAGAAAACATGACAGACAAATGACAGACATCACATTAGCAGCGGTGAATATTGCATGTTTGACCATGACGTCGGTCAATTATCAAGTAATAATTGACTGGTAGAATGTGCAATGTCCAATCCGAATTTCAGAGAGCCGTGTAATAAGATAATCATAATAATAGAAAACTTTGGCTTGCTTATTGCAGCTTTAAGTACAACTATATTTATTATTTATTTATTTATTGTAGGTTTAAATACCACAGCAGTGGAAATTTAAACTTGTGACACAATATCAATTATAACATACAAGCCCCAACACCCCACTCTCTACTGATGGTTTGGATCACAACGTGACAAACTAAATGTAGGCACGCATGTGTCAATGTGGCAATGTGTGTATGTGTGACAGAGAAAGCCTTCTGCAGCCTCTATAAATACCATGTTGATGATGGGAGTTACCACCTAACATCCTCTAACGAGGGAGGGTGGGGGGGGCAGAGATAGGGTGAGGAGAAAAGAGGAGATGCTCTCAGTAGGGGTGGCTGACATCGCACTTGGTGTTCTTAAGCTCTGTCTGTCTGTCTGTCTGTCTGTCTGTCTGTCTGTCTGTCTGTCTGTCTGTCTGTCTGTCTGTCTGTCTGTCTGTCTGTCTGTCTGTCTGTCTGTCTGTCCAAATGATACAGTTGATAGCTAAACCTTCGAAACCTAACCTCATTAAAGGTTACAATGTCATGTTTTGTTAATTAGAAACCAACCTTTTCTGAATTGCAACGTTCTGTGTTTTGGGTATACTTGAGGAAAGCGAGAGGGGCTTAGGCTAATGAGTAGCTTTCTCTTCTGTTTTGATCTCACCCTTTCTCAGGGTCCTCCGACTCTCAACGACAGAAGGAAGATGGAGTATACATGTAGGAGACAGAAGACTTCTGCAGAACAATGTGAGAGAGGTGTGGGCTGGTCAGAGGGTCAGGACTGGCTACAAGCAGACCAACCAGTCGACGGAGGGGCCAGCGAGGACGAACGAGCGGAATATGTTCTTCAACAGGTTTGACACAGGGGTCCTTGCCCTCCCCTGGACCCTGCAGCTACGGACTGTTTCTGAAATGTGTGATGCTGAGCTGACAACAACAGGACCCAGTGAGCTGTGGAGCCAGGCAGGACTTGGGAGTGGAGAGGAGGGGAGGCCTGTGAGGGGAGCAGGGGAGGCCAGGCAGGAGGGCAGGTGAGGACATGGAGGATACAGTGGTGATCAGAATACACCAGCCAAAGGTTTGTAGAGAACTGTAGAGCCTTCACTCATCACTGTATATTGTATTCCAAAATCAATTGGCCTGCTCGGTCAATACGTCGGCTAAGTCATTGGTATGATTTTATCTATATTTATCTACATCCAGTATAAGGCCATTCTGGGTAGACTCCCCTGTTATTTATCTGTCTTTCTAACCAGAAAACATTTATGGGTTACACTCTGATAATGAATTTAAAGGCATGGTGAAATCTATACTGTAGAAATGGACCCTAGTCTGAACAAGACAATAAAGAATGAAATATCAAACAATTACACAGTAAAAGCAATTCAGGGGAAATGCATTGGCCAATATTGCCATTTCAACAACAACAACAAAAAAATCCAAATGGGAAACTACTTTTTTTCTATTATTTCCCGATAACGTAAGATAATACTTTAAATGTGTTACAGCAGCAGAGAGTGATAAGAAGGTAGAATACAAAAGAATCAAAATAATAATAAGAAAAAGATATACATCATATAATAATTAAAATAAATAATTTCCTACCATGTTTTCAAGAGTCACACAATTTAACAGTAAGGCTAAGGTGTAAACATGTTACATTTTCATAAGTGAGGACCAGACAAGCTGCCCTGTCTCCGGTCACTAGGGGTGTAACGGTAAATGTATTTGGACTAAACCATTCGGTACAGGAGGCTTGGTTCAGTCCAAATACGTCTGCTCCCCTAGTAGCTACTGTACTTGCTGCACTCAATTAAGGTATCTACTTTGATTCCATCTACTATCAACGACTCTGAGGTCTCCAGTTTCATTTCAAACCTTTATTTATACTCGTAAAGCACAGTATCAGGTAAGTATCATACAATGAGTATTACCATTTTCTCTGTAAATCCCCAACTATAGTTTTTTTTTTCAGGTACTGTAACTATGTTTCTTTTTTCAGGTTGAATTTAAGGTAAGTATACTTAGTGATTTTCTGGAGCCATCATCAATTACTAATTTTATCTCAAACAGTCTCCCATTGTAGGTTTCACCATCCACGATTAGGGTCTCCGGTGGACATCATCCCTATCCTAGGATCCAGGAGAAGGTAAGTACTCAGGTGACAATAGAGTTTTCCATACAGGTACAGTAAGGGTCCTGGGAAGAACAGGGGGCAGCCAATGCCAAGTGCTAAAATAAGTGCTGAAAGGTGCTCCATTACAAAGTGCTGGATGTCTGAGGGGGCCTCAAAGCATGCATAGCTGGTTAGGGTTGAGGTGGTGACTGACCTTGTGTAGATGTTGGGGTTAGGGTTGAGGTGGTAACTGACCTTGTGTAGATGTTGGGGTTAGGGTTGAGGTGGTAACTGACCTTGTGTAGATGTTGGGGTTAGGGTTAGGGTTGAGGTGGTGACTAACCTTGTGTGGTATGACCACGGCGGAGCCTCCACTAATGCCCACGATAGGCAGAGCCGTCTGGGTGGACAGGAAGTCCAGGATCTGTGCCACTTCCGCCACCTGAAAGAGGACAGGTTCATTTGATTATCACCAAAACATAAGGTCAAACACTAGTAACCACCTCAAGGTAATGCATGATAACAGAGGGGGAAATGCTTTCTGTAGCCTTTAGCCCTATCCTCTGCAGGTACATATGTCTCCTGTCATTTTTTGAGCTTGACTCCACTGGCAGCAGAATCAGCTGCACCACCATGTGCTATCTCAAGAGGCAGTAGAACATTCACATTTTGCCTAATTGCTCATGCGGGCTTGGTGCAGTGAATGCAAATCTGTTCACCGAGTGTAGGACTGGTAGGAAGCCCAAACTGTTATTGATACAGTAGCCTATATAACAGTTTGACTGTGACTGTATATATCTGTTACTGCTGCTTAGCACTGCTTCATGTTTAGAAGCCAACTTTTTATTGTGAACATTTTATTTGCTTACAAATGTCAGGGTTTTATTTGATTATTTTATGTGAGAGTTTTCTGCTTATATTTTCCCACGGCCTCACTTGGGTTGGGCTGGAACAGAGGACGGGAGCTGGTGTTTTCAAACAACAATACGTCTCTGTTAAAGATCAATCAATCAATCAATCAAAGCTTTATTTGTATAGCGCATTTCATACCCAGAGGCAACACAATGCGCTTTACAGAGAACAAGGGAGGTGGGCATACGACCCACTCTCTACATATTCCAGAGGGAAGCAAAAAAACAGTAATCACCCGGGGGCCAGATAAGTGAGCTGTAAAAATTCTGGGTCTCCAAACCCAGGAAATCTGGTGAGCTGCACAAAATGTCAGCAACTGCATGAGAGGATATCACAGCTTGAGAAGAAGATTGAAACATTGCTCCAAATACTACTATTGTACAAGGTGCACAAGGTGCTGAGCCACCAAATGCTAATGGTCAGACAGATTTTTATATGAAATGTAGAGCATCTCAACACACATTTGGCTGAGATGCTCCCCTGGATATGTGCAACCCTAGATAAAGACGCTGGTCTAGCTGCGTAGGCTCCCAAAACAGTCCCTAAGGATGCTTCTTACTGGAACAGCAGTAAGAGTGAAAGAAACATCAACTAACACCCGCCCCACCACCTCAACTCTCATTGCAAAACAGATACTATCCTCTGAATAACGTAATGTGTAACAATATTAACTACGCTGAACCCATGGTTAATCACGCCACCACAAGCCTAGCCCAAACCCAAGAAATAGAACAAACAGTGCTAACCCCACATAATAGCCAGTCACTATTCTGATCGGGGACTCTATTACCAAGCAGGTAAGCATGGCAGATGCTGAAAATCTATCCATGGCTGACACATCTGTCAGGGAGCTAAAAGAGCTGCTACCAGTTATCTGCTCTACACGTCCAAGTGATATGAGAATCATCATCCACGCTGGGTCTTATGACATTCTTCACAGGAAAACTGGCTCTGACATCCTGATAGGAGACCTCTCCCTGCTGGAGAAACTGCGTGACTGTCAATCGCAAAATATATTAATTTCAGGCCCATCTCAACTTTTTGGGAGAGGAAGCGAATCTTTCAGCAGACTCCTTGACCTGAATACATGGCTGACATCGGCATGCCTCACCCATGGAATAAAGAAAAGACAATTTCAATATCTTTTGGAACTTCAGAGACCGCTTCAGACCCGATGGCGTTCACCTTAACATCAACGGAGCACCCAAACATCAACATAGCTCCTTTTGCACTTGCGGGCTACTACACTTTTCTTTCTTTTTAAATGTATGTCTCCAGTACAATATTTTATGAAATTGTCATTTTTACACTGTATTTTATTTGTTTTCTTATCTTTTTCTCTTATTGTGTTTTCTCTTATTTTCCTGCTTTTTGTTCATTTTATGTCTATTTTTATGTGAAGCACTCCATGCATGCACATTCTGTTGTAAAGCACTTTGAGCTGCATTTATTTGTATGAAAGGTGCTATACAAATAAAGTTTATTTATTATTATTATTATTATTATTATTATAGATGGCAGAAAATGTTTCCACTTATAAGCGAAATCTAATTAAAACTATTTTCATAATGATATTGACCCATATATCGATCATCTAGAAAACTGGGTTGGTCTCTCAGAATGTACATGTGGATACTTTTTGTGCTTGGCTGTAAGCCAGCGCACCACTGATAGCAAATGTCCGGTTGTCACTCCCTCCTTCCCTCCTTCCCTGGCTTCCTCCTTCATGTTGTTGACCTGTTCTATGTTGCTACCACAAGAGTCAGTGGTCCCAGAACCTGCCGTTCTATGTTGCTACCACAAGAGGCAGTGGTCCCAGAACATCAAAACAAAAACACTATGACGCCGCACATTTCCCAGATCCTCGGTGGTCTAGTGGATAGGGTGTCCGCCTCCCATGCTCCAATGCCGAAGGTCGCGGGTTCGGTGTGGATAATATTTTGTCACTGGATGTAATAGAAGCTATGTAAAAATGTGGTTATCTGGTGGTGCTATGTCAGTTATTGAATGTATGTACAGTAATTGAACATTTGAAATACTCCTGTTTTGAAATGATATCTACAGTATAGGTGTCTCAGTAATTACCCATTATATATTAGGCTATACTTTGCATGTATTTACCAGGTAAGAGACGGGAGAGATCCCATAGGAACAAAACCTGTTTCTTTTTTTCTTTAAAGGAAATGTAGTCTGTTTTGCAGATAAATTAACTGTGTCAAACTGATTGTGCCACCACAAGACGCAGTGGTCCCAGAACATCAAAACAAAAACACTATAGCTGTCTTTCCACTGTCGGGCCGAATGGTTACTAGGCAGTTTCATTCGGCTCCGTTCTGTCCCGGACTCATGAGAACCGTTACCATCTGTTTTTCCACTGTCGGGCCGCTAACAGTATGGAGGAGGATTTGGTTTATTTTGGACTATTTCTGTTTTTTCTTTTTATGCGCCTACATGAGCGCACAAACCTGGCGTGATGGTGTTGAAAGAAGCAGACAGAGAAGAAAGAGAGAGGAATATGCCTACAAGTCCTTGTTGGCAGAATATACTGTAGTAGGCCCAGGAGGAGGACACAAATCAAAGTACTGTAGGTAACAACTAACATTACACACTAACTACAAAAAGTAAACCTGTTGCATTCTTGTGATTGAAACAACTTTAGGTCGGCTACAGTAACGTTATATTACACAGGCTAGCAACAGTGTTTCCCCTACGATACAGTTGCAGAATAAGCAACAGCTACAACCACTGGCGGACTGGCAATCTGACCGCGCTGGCAAATGCCAGGAGGGCCACGGTACTCAGGGCCGCCTGAGGGGAAGAAAAAAAAAGAAGCCATTATTCGTTATTATACAACTGCTATAATAGCCCTCATAAGCACCGAAGGCGAAGCGCCATAAGGCTCGGGCACCCACGGAAAAGTAAATAGAGAGAGTAAGTAAATAAATAGAGAAAAAATATCTCAAGTCTTAACCGGTAGAGTTCGTCATCCATCTTTTGTTGTTCATGTTTTCGTTCATAAACGAGTACCTATGTGTTTGGATGTAAATTACGTGATGCCTTTGAGTTATAGTTGAACTGTTATGTTTGCTAGCCCTTGAGAATAGCGACCGCAGCTGATAACGTTACTAGCCAAGAAATGGATATTCAGCAATCCATTTTTTCTCTGATCTTTCAAACAAAAAAAAGGAATTACGGAACGAGAGAGACCAAGATCTAAGATGGAGGGCTAACACAAGGGATTTGTGAGGCACTATCAAGAAGCTAACTTTGGCCAATACGACTGGCTAACGGCTAGCAAAACCTAATGAAATGGTGAGTCCTGCCTTGCAGCTTTATGCATTTCCGATTGATCATGTTGGCAATGTGTGTGAATTTGCTGCTATGTGAAAGATAAGGATTTGTTGTTGCATGTCGTTGAGAAAAGCTTCCCCTGATTATGGTGTCAGAACGATGGCTTATGAATTAGAGATGAGATTTATGTCTGCCGCTGGATTTTGAGGATCCGTTCCTTTGAAAGAGCCGTTCAAAAGACTGGCACATTTTTATATTTATTTATTTTTAAGAAGCCAGCCTTGGGATGACCTATTTTATCTGGGAAATAATCACTAGGAGAAATGATAGGGTAATATTTGGATCAGAATCATTCAAACTTAGACCTCCAATATATATTCTATTGGTGGGATATTCTGAAATAATGATTAGGTTATAATTTCATTTGGTAATGGCTTGTGTGGACGTTTGTGGTAAACATTCCACAGGGTGGCGGCACATGCCATGTTACACATGTTTGTGTGTAAATAAACCTGACTTATGTCATTCATATTACAAGTTTGTTATAAAAATAACACTTCAAGATTCGAAATAGTCAGAAATAACATTCAGAATACACTACTGGAATTACAAACGAATGATTAACGGACTCTGATTGTTTTTTACAGAGGTTTCACTACCGCGGTGAAAAACAATCAGTCCAGTAATCATGAGTTTGTAATTCCAGTAGTGTATTCTGGATGTTATTTTTGACTATTTCGAATGTTGAAGTGTTATTTTTATAACCAACTTGTACTATATGGTCTATGGATACTTCCACATTCTCCCACCCGGAGCGTGACGTAAGAGCGAAATGGCCGCCATGTGAATAAGGTCAATGTATTGATGCTTTTTTGTGCGTGGCTGTAAGCCAGCGCACCTAGTATAGCGTTCGTCCGATTATCACTCCGTTACTGCGGACAATGTTGGCCTGCATTTCTCTGTTGGCACCAGAAGAGGCAGTGGTACCAGCACTCCAAAATCGAGAAGGACACCAAAATCAACCCGCCGATCTCCACTGCACAAGTAGAGTAGTGGTGAGAGCATTGGACTCCCACCCTGGAGACTGGGGTTGAAGACCCGGTGGGGATGACTTTATGGGACTATACCCCAAACCTCCACATGTTCATCCTTTCACTCCAACTTTACCCCTTGCCTTATAGATCAGATCCTGTCCCAACCCCAACCCATATTCTAACCCCAACCCACACTAGGGACTGGAAGGACACCAAAACCAACCCGCCGATCTCCACTGCACAAGTAGAGTAGTGGTGAGAGCATTGGACTCCCACCCAGGAGACTGGGGTTCCCGGTGGGGATGACTTTATGTTATCATCAGTTTAACTGCTTTAGCCACTGACCGCTACCATTAATGTTATAGAAGCTGCTGCTAGTTGTTGTGAGCTCATGAGCTAACTGGCTATCCTGCTCTTATTGTGCTGGATTAGCATTGGAAGCATTGGAACTGATGTGTCCAGTGGACAAGACCTATCTTAATTTATCAGACATTATTTCATGTCATTTCAATTCACAGCGATTTCAGTGGCATGACTAGCTTCTGTCCTACCAGTCCTGAACAGAAACAAGCCAGCCACGCACATAAGCCAGGCTGGTCCTGGCCTGGTTCAATCTAGATCACATTCAAGAGTTTAGGATAATGAACACAATGAAACAAGGCTTGCTTGCTCAGGAATAATTGCTTAGACAAAGATTTTCAGAGATCAAGATCAACATGTTGGATACATGTAAATCTTGATCACCGTAAAATTGTGTTTAGGATAATGAACACATACTGTAGGTTAACTAACTAGGCGTGTTCAGGGATAATTATGGACCACCACAGGGCATTGATAAAATAAATGAAAACATGTCCTTCAAGTTTTATACATTTATGCTATCATCAAGCATCATCTGTTTGGGCAATATGCAAACTAGAGGGGGTTGTATGCTTGAATGTGTGAGTCCTAAATAAGCTGCCCATTGCTCCTGGCTGCCCCTGGAGGAGGACAGCTTGGATAGGAGAAATGCAGAGGATAAATTCCACCAGCGACCACTGAAGATGTGTGTGTGTTGTGTGTGCTGTGTCACCGCTCACTCATGTGTGGTGTGTGTGTGTCAAGTGTGGCTCGGTAATACACAGACCCTCGAGGTCCAGTAATTATATTGGCATTTGTGGTCCTGCTTGAGGGGCAGCAGCGCCAACAGCAGGGGGGTATTTCACAAAGCTGGGTAACTGAGTAAGCCTGACTTTTGCGATGAGCAAAACTTGGAAACTGGAACAAATCTGGAAAAGGGACTGAATAATTTATTTATTTATTTTTATTTTGTGCAGAGGTCAGGCCTAGTCAGTCAGCCAGCTTTGTGAAACACCCCCCCAGGTGTGTGTATCTGGGAATCACCTGAGCCCCGGCGCCCGAGCCCACATCGTCCTCAAACACCACGCCGTGAAGCCTCTCCGTCGCCATGGTTTCGCAGAGGCGGGTGAGCAGGTCGCGGGGGTTGGTGTCGTTGACAAGCACGGTGACGGGGTTGACCTCCAGGGGCAGGTCGGCAAAGTTCTCCCGGCTCAGCCGACCTCTGACCTCACTCTGGTAGGTGGAGCCGCTGAACACCACGGCCACGTTGATGGAGGGGTGGAGGGTCAGGGGGCGGGCCGGGGCGGGGAGGGGGAAGGAGAGGAGGAGAAGGAGGAGGAGGAGAGGGACAGCCATGTCAGCACCCTACTTCCTGTAAGGAGGAGAGATGGATAGGTGGAGGAGAGGTGAGTTAGTCCCTGTGTACTGTAGTCTCTCTATGGAGTGGTGAGGTGATGTCATTTTGTAGGCTGAAAAGTTAGCATCGCTGTCATTTGATGTCACTGGACTGGTTTGCCCTGTTACGTTTTTCCGCAATGCCCACTTTTCGTAGAGAAACAGTTACTGTATACTGACGGTGATTTTAAAAAGGCCTACACATATAATTTAAGCACACACACACACAAGGCACGGGGAAAACAACCAAATACTCTGTTCTGAGGCTCCAAAGTGACTGTGTAGGCTGTAGACATAGCCTACACCCATGTAACAGAGCCTAGTACCATGTGACAGCGTCTACTAACATGTGACATAGACTACGACCATGTGACATAGACTATGACCATGTGACAGAGCCTACGACCATGTGACAGTCTACTATCATGTGACAGTCTACTATCATGTGACTGTCTACTACCATGTGACAAAGCCTACCATGTGACTGAAGCTGTGTTCGAAACTGTTCCCTATTCCCTATATAGTACACTATATAGTGCGTCCACCATTTTTTTGTAGTTTTCAAATTCTCAACAGTTAATTTCATTCACTATTTAGTCTTAATGTGCAACTTTACAGCTTGCTATTAGCAGACAGCACCATAGTTGACAAAACCACACATTAGAATGTCAACCCATCATTAGAATGTCAACAATTTATTTGGGATTTAGCATTCAAAACTGAACATGGAAATTGAATACTACCTGAGTACATTTCAAACTGCTGCCATCAGTGCCCGGCTGTTTCATGTAGTGTCCGAAAACCATTTAATCGTTTCCTATGTTGTTTACTATATGGGGAAGACTACATAAGGAATAGGGAGTGAGTGAACGATTTCGAACACAGCAATAGTCTACTACCATGTGACATAGACTACGCCATGTGACAGAGCCTACTAGCATGTGACAGAGCCTACTAGCATGTGACAGAGCATATGTGACATAGCCTATTCTACTACCATGTGACAGAGCCTACTAGCATGTGACAGAGCCTACTACCATGTGACAGAGCATATGTGACATAGCCTACGACCATATGACAAAGCCTACTACCATGTGACATATTCTACTACCATGTGACATATTCTACTACTATGTGACATATTCTACTACTATGTGACATATTCTACTACCATGTGACATATTCTACTACTATGTGACATATTCTACTACCATGTGACATATTCTACTACCATGTGACATATTCTACTACCATGTGACATATTCTACTACTATGTGACATATTCTACTACTATGTGACATATTCTACTACTATGTGACATATTCTACTACTATGTGACATATTCTACTACCATGTGACATATTCTACTACTATGTGACATATTCTACTACTATGTGACATATTCTACTACTATGTGACATAGCCTACTACCATGTGACATATTCTACTACTATGTGACATAGCCTACTACCATGTGCCAGAGCCTACAACCATGTGACATAGCCTACTACCATGTGACAAAGCCTACAACCATGTGACATGGCCTACTACAATGTGACAGAGCCTTCTACCATGTGACATAGCCTACTACCATGTGACATAGCCTACTACCATGTGACAGAGCCTACTACCATGTGACAGAGCCTACTACCATGTGACAGAGCCTACTACCATGTGACAGAGCCTTCTACCATGTGACAGAGCTACTGTATATGTGAGTCAACCAATGACATAACCATTTGATTTTCATATCTAAACCTAACCTAATCATTAATTTTTTCATTTCTAAACCTAAACTAAACATTCAATCTCAATGCCTAAACCTGACCTGGTCAATCGTATTTCATACCTAAACCTAACCTAATAATTTAGTATGCATGTCTAAAGAGATAGACATTCAGCATTTTGCTTAACATGCTATATTGTCTACTGCTGCATGAGGTGCTAGCTCTATGAAAAGGATTTGAGGCTTCATGGAAGGGAGTTTTTTGGTCGTTTTCCCAGTGGGATCAGGTTGGACAGACTGCATGTATACGGTTGTGAATAAGTTATATTCTCTAGTTGATAGCCACGCTCTGCTAATGGGCATCTACTCACCATTACCATTAGATAACAGACATGCCATCAATCACAAAGACGCAGTTTGACAAACGCTATAGTCAAACGCTATCAGAAAGCCCCAGGCACAATGATCAGTGGAGGTGACGGCGGTTGAATAACTGATTGATGTGGCGAAGCTGTGCCTTTCCAAGGCTGTGCCTTTTCAGAGAGGAAAAGAAGTGAAGCCTTTATGCAGGAGACCGACGTCCTCCTGTGTAAAGTACAAAAGCGCAAAACTACAGTATAGACTAGAGCCTAAACATCCCGGCGGGTAGGACAGGTTATTGTGTGGGGGACTTGCTAAGGCGGCACTGAACTAACTGCCCAGAGCAATTAGCATGAGGGTTAGTAGGGGGGAGAGCAGGGGATCAGGGGGGGCTGGAAGAGAGAGCAGTGGAGATGTGGGAGTGGGCAGGGGATGAGAGCAGGGAGAGAGACCAGGAGGGAGAGAGCAGGAGGTGAGAGCATGGAGAGAAAGCAGGAGGGAGAGAGCAGGAGGGAGAGAGCAGGGGAGAGAGCAAGGGACAGAGCAGGGGAGTGGACATCAGGTGTGTGGACAGTGTGTGAATATGAGGGGATCTGGGGCTGCTTTGAGTGGCCCGGGGCTTTAAGAGCTGGTCCAGTGATGAAGGTAGTTGGTGAGGGGGTTCCACTGGACGTAGATACGGTAGATAGAGACTTAGCTCCCTGGTGACCAGCCCGCCACTTCTTACAAAATTCAAGCGATAAACCTCTCTTGAAAAAATCAGAACAACTTGGGAGGATGAGCTTGGTGAAGATATAGATGATGAGGTCTGGAATAGCACTTTAGCTTGAGTGAATGACAGTACATCTTGCTCCAGACTTAATCTGATACAATTTAAGGTTGTCCATCGCATCTATTTGACTAAATGTAGACTTTCCAAAATATACTCTAATGTTACAGATACCTGTAATAGATATTATTTATTATTTATATTTATCTCCAGCAAACATGACACACTATTTGGTCTTGTTCTTGTCTACATAGCTACTGGACAACTATTTTCAAACACCTTGCTGAAGCTCTGAACTTAGAGATGACACCATGTGCAGAAATGGCTATTTTTGGAGTAGTACCAGGTCATCAAATAACTAGGAGGAAACCAAACTTGCCTTTGCATCTTTATTAACAGGTAGAACAATATTATTGGAGTGGAAATCACAATCTCCCCCTCAAGCATCTTTATGGCTCAAGGACCTTATGATGTTTTTAAATATAGAGAAAATTGAGTACAACCTGAGGGGTTCTTCTGAAAAATGTAAATGGGTTTAGGGCCCTAAACCTATGATTGCTTACATAGATAGACTAAGGACACGTTAGGACAACCAAAGCACTCGATACCACCAGAAGGGGTGTTGTTTTACTTTAATATCGATTTAACCTTTAAGTTCAGAAACATGGACTGATTTTGGATGTCTTATTCATTTTTACGGGTCAAGCACCGAAGGTGCGTAGAACCCTATTGTAATTGTTGGTATTCTTATTATTTTCCTTGACACCCTCAAATAACTCTTGAAGTCTTTAAATTTAACTTGGCATGTCGCAGCTACAGACCATGATTAACTACGCCACGACTCACCATGATTCACCCATAGGTGGCGCTATAATAAGCAATTTAGCATACAATGCTGCCATGTCCACCTCAATTGACGAAAATGTAGGAAACTTAGTAGATGTACATCATTCCTCATGAGGAACAACTGTGCAATTTGGACCCATGATCTCCGCCATGATGGATTTGGCTGCAGGTTGAAAATTTGGTTTCTTCTCATAAAGCATACGTTTGATTGGTCTGAAATTTCACAGGTATGTTTGGGGTGCATGTCTCCCTATAGGGTGTTAACAGCTAACAAATCCAATCCAAGATGGCGGAGAAACTGGCATTCAAAAATTACATTTTTATTTTTAATTGGGCCACAAAGTTCAAGTGCTTATAATTTTGTACAACAATAATCTAGGGACTAAACTCACTGGATTTGAAAAAGGCACTACCATGTTGCACCACCTCGAAGCATTTGCGTGACTCTAGCACTTACATGGTCAGTAGCCTACACATGCTGGTGGTGGGGGTGCAGGTGGGAGCATATTATGCACCATGTGCAAAGCCACGCCCATCACACTTTCATTGTATTTTCATTGATGTTATAAGTCAAATGTGCTGTAATAGTATGGCCTGTTGATGGGCTTATTGCTGCGCTCATTCGTTGCTGCGTGCGCTCGTTGTGGCGCTCATTCGTTGCTGCGTGCGCTCGTTGCAGTGTGATCGTTGCAGTTGCTTGAAGCTTGACCCCGTACAGCTGCTTGCGGCTTTAATTACAGTATGTACTTTTTTATTTGTGTATTCATAGGAATTGTATGTAGGATTGGGGTGGGGTGGCGTGGGGGGAGAGGTGTTTATGTTTAGAAAAAAGATAAAAAGGTAAAACATGTATGCACAATGTATATATTTATTCCTGTACATTCAATAAAAAACATTATTAAAAAAAAGAAGCATTTTCAGGCGACCACATGCTCTCTATGTTGTGCACCTGGCCGTTGACAGCAACCAATTAAATTATGTGAGGAATAACATATTGCCAGCTGGTCATTATCGAAAAATATGAGCCCGGTAGTGCATTGGGAACCCTGAGGCAAGGCCATTACGGGCTCCTACACCTAGTGGCACCATTATCATATAATTTGCATCATACAGTACCATCCTGGCAAACACACCCTTAAGTGGCACAGAAATTCCCAAATTCCCACAGCGCCCATCTTGGCCTGTAGTGAGAGAGGTGTTGAACCACTGTAGTCGGGCCCATAGCCTTCTGAGACCGTCCTGATCTCGCAAGATCGCAGCTCTGTTTCTCTCTGCAGATCAGTCTGAGAAGCTAGACAAAAAAATAGACAACTGCAAAATAATGAGGAGGAAGAGTGTAGATTAAAAAGCCTTTATTAAATCAGGGCCCTGATGAAGATTGTTAGGTCGAAACATGTTGCCGTTTTAATTCTGTCCATAGCCATGATTTAATAAAGGCTTTTTAATCTACACTCTTCCTCCTCTTTACTTTTGAGTGCCAGGGACAGTCAACATTTTTTGCCGGTTTCTTAAGTGTTTTGAAACATGGGGTGGGTGTTGAATTGAGTATGTAAGGATGTAATCGTATGGGGCCTTTGATGGCGTTGTATGGTGACCCCATTCACACACACAAAACTAACACCGGGCACGCGGCTAGGTGTTAGATGTGCTATCTGCCGCGCCCGGCTGACTGATCTCTCTGTGATGTATGATCATCAGACATATCTTCAGAATCGCCATCACCGCCCCTCCTGACTGTACAGGTCTCTGTCAGATCATCCATCACAATTAGGCTCTGAGCTCTCAGTCTTTCTCTGCGTACACAGTAACACAGCCAAGCGTATAGCACACTCTATGGATCTATGTTCTGGCACATTATGATCTGACGGATGAACAGTTAGGGTGTGTCCACTAGGGCTGTCAAAAAAAAATCGAAGTTTGAAAAAAAAAAACTTTTTTAAAAAGACGTTTGAACCTAAATTTGAGAGTTTGAATATTGTAAGATTAATAAATAATATTATTCATCAAAAATTATGCAGCTATTTACATTAATAACAGAACATTTATAGGCCACAATTTATTTACCGGCAATAATCCAGAGCCAGCACCTTATCGAAAGATGAAAGTTAACACCTCAGCGAGGGGTAACAGTGTTCATAGTACAATATTACAGTCAAGGGTAATTTTATTAGGCTATTATATTCATGAAAAAAAAAAAAAAAAAAAAAATATGAATTCGAATATCATTCGAACTCGAATATATTCAAACTCAATTTCATGGCACTTTCGACAGCCCTAGTGTCCACCGGCGAGCTGAATGTAGCTGAACAGCACCGAGCTTACCTAGAGCTGGAGTTTAGAGCTGGCTAGGCTACCATTGTTTTACACCTACGTTAGCAACGAGTGTCATGTTTTTGCAGACTGCAGACTAACTAGCCAAGTTAAGATAGCTAGCTAATGTTAGCTAGTGCTAATGTCTGCTGTCTCTTTGGTTTTGCTAAAAAACGACCGTCCTCGTTGTGAGAACAGCCTTTTACAGCCTGTGCTCAAGCCCTAAAAGTCAACTGAAAAAAAAAGCCTAGAGCTCATCGCACTATAGCTCTAAAAAGCGCTTGGAACACTAAAGTTAGAACATCTGATTAGAACATAGAACAGTCAATCAATACCAATAATAACAAACTGAGCGAGGTTAGTCAGTATTAAACAACAACTACAACAAAAACAGGAAAGCAGCTTTGGAAAGAGACTTGTTCCAGGTTCATGAGACTAAATCAAATCAAATCAAATCAAAGCTTTATTTGTATAGCGCATTTCATACCCAGAGGCAACACAATGCGCTTTACAGAGAACAAGGGAGGTGGGCAGACGTCCCACCCCTACATATTCCAGAGGGAAGCAAAAAAACAGTATCACCGGGGGCCAGATAAGTGAGCTGTAAAAAAATTCTTCCCTGACCCCTCTCAACAAGGCGATCGAGCAAGCTCCTGGAGTATGTTTGTCTACATTTATAAAGCAATAAATAACATTAAATTACATTTTCAGAGTAAGAGAGGCTAATAACATCATAGGAGAGACATGGCAAACACTGGTGTATGTCTGTGTGTGCGTGAATGTGCCTGGGCCCAGATAGAGGCAGGGGTCAGGGGTAGGGTAGACTACCATCTGATCATAAAAAAGGATCCTATTTGTAATCAATTACATTTCATAGTATATATACACACGCACACACAAATGTACACAAACACACACAGACATATGGGAGGCCAAAAACAACCAGGCAAAGAACTGTGGCCACAGAACTGAAAACGGCTAACCTAACTTGGGGCGAGGCACAACATGCTGCACAGGACAGGACCAGATGGAAGCAGATAGTCCTTATGTTCCTCAAGGAATGAAGAGGATTAAGTAAGTACTTCCTGAAGCAGCTGAAGAAATTCAACATGCCAAAGACAATGATGCAAGGAAAGCTAAATATGACTACTTTTTGGATTTAGTCTACCTCCTATTCAAACCCTGCAAAGTTCTGGGGTACTGTGAACTTAACTAAAAACAAACCCTCTAGTTCAGACTATTAATGTAGATGATCTATGATGTAATCTCTGATCCAAATGATATTTGTTTTGCTTTTAATAAGCACTTTGCTAAGGCTAGGCACTTATTTGATATGCTGTATTTGATTTGATTTGATTTGATTTGATTCACTTTATTTATCCCGAAGGAAATTAAAATGCCACGTAGCTCATAAAGCCATAAAAACAACACAAGACAACAATACACATATAGAAACATACAAGATAAGGACAGACCAAAAACATCAGACATGTACGTTGTTAAAAACAATGGATGTGTTGTACACCAAGTGATCTCCAGTTAAAAACCATAGTATCATAATGGTGCATTATTAATAAGTGCAATCCCTGTGGCCACGCCCAGATTGTGTGGAGCATACTGGGCTGGCTCCCTTGGATACTGGTTCTGGATGCATTCCCCCTTTGGACCGTGTCTCAGATTTCTCCTTTCAGAGTTTTACACCTAGTGAAAAGTTAGGAATCTTGCAATCCATAGACAATAAGTGTTCTACTGTTGAGGACAATCTAGATTAGTTTTTTATAAAACTGGCAGCCCCAGTCATTAGTGAGCATTTTTAATCTCTCCATTGTGTCAGGTATAGTTCCTCAGGTTTGGAAATCTGCCCAGGTGCTCCCGTTGCACAAAGGGGGTGATAGGGATAAGATGGATAACTATTGTCCTATCTCCAGGGCCCGGTTGTTCAAAAGTAATCTGATCGGATTTTGGCTATCAGATTGGATCAAATCTTGAAAATGGGTTGTTCAAAAGAAAAAAAGGATTCTGAAATCGGATTGGATTACGTAATCCAATCCTGGTTTTGATCAGGATCAAACCTTCAGGATGCGTTGTTCAAAACCTTTTAGTACGATTGGGATAACCTTGACCCAAAAAATCTGGATTAAACTGATCCCAGCAGAAGGGTGGATTCCGCGTGGATATCAGGAACAAAATGTAATAAAACTTTAAAATTGGTTAAATAATACAACATTTGTATCATGCATTTTACAATATATACATTTTTTTATAATATTCACTTGATTGACAAGAGTAGTGAATAAGTACATAAAGTAGATATAGGCTATGTAGCAGCCTTTCAGTACAGCAAAGTAAAAATATTTTGGCCCCATAAAATAATCCCCCAAACAGCTGTCAATATTGAACTCAAATAATACATTTAATTCTGTCACTGATCACTGTACATTAATCACACTAACACAATCATCAGTCATGAACTAATAAAAAATAGTGCCTAGCAATTACATCCCTTATTGCACATCCAGTCAGTCCTTCATTCTGACAGAATGCCGGAGGTTGGTCAGGGTCTCCAACGGGCTCAGGTGCACCATGAACGTCATCACAGAGAGGGACTTTGTGCCTGTTCGCGATGTTGTGCAGGACAATACAAGCAAGTATTATGTTGCACACATTCTGTGGTTCCACTCTCAAGTAGTTAAGGCATGCAAAGCGCCTCTTCAGAGCTACATTTAAGCACTCAATTGTGCATTTTGTTTTGCAATGAGCAGTGTTGAAGCATGCCTGTTCAGGTGTATTTACAGCCAGAAAAGGAGTCATCAGCCATGGTAGTAGAGGGTGGGCACTGTCTCCTAATATAATGCCATCTGGTCGGTTGGTTTGGAGCTCTCTGTATTGAGTGCTCTCCCTCAGGATGCACGCATCATGGACAGATCCAGGCCACTTCACAACGCAGTTGTCAATACAGAATTTTAATCCATCAATTAATCTGTATCTTTACTCCAATGGTCTTCCACACTAAAAATTAAACATTTTGGGACTTTTCTTAAATTTTCTCAAAAACCTATTTTGACTGTTAGGCCAATCATCCTGAAAATTTGGCAGGATCATCTACAGACTTCGCTAATCTAAAGATACCAAAGCAATTTTGATACTTTGATCCATTTTGAAATTACGCATCTTTAAACCTGTGTCGTTAAGTTCAATTTTACATAAATGCTCATAAATCAAAAATGGATTAAGCGATGGTAACTAAACTTTGTGCATGTCTTTGGACGCTAGGTCTGAGTTTCTGTACATAGTTTTGGGATATTCCGCCACTAGGGGGCCCCACAAATGCAAAAAGTTTATATCTTGTAATCTGCTACATGGATTCATACCAAATTTGGCTCGTATGATCTAGTGTCATTACTCAGTCGAAAATGAAAAAGAGATTGTCCGCATCACTGGTATACTCAGTCGATGCATAAAATTTGGTAATGATTGAATAAAGTGGGCATGGCTTTTTACAACAAATGTACATTTCTAGACATTTCACGTTCCAAACTTCAAAAAAACTAAATAAATCACCCGTGCATCCTACTGAGCTTAATTTATTTCAGCACCTCCAATGAACTGTGACAAATGTTTGTCTCACTGCAACCTATCGTCAATTCAGAAGTCTGTCACTCTATTTTTCAGAAGATGCAAAATCAGTCAACGTCTACTGTACATCTCCAAAAGTCTTCATTCATATGTTACCACGAACCAGAACAACATTCTTTGGTACTGCATATCAAGTGTTTAAAACGGTGTTCAGATCTGTTAAAGAATGAATGCTCTGCAATGTTCCGAGTCTTGCTGTAATTTTCTATTTCATCTAATCTTTTAAAGGTATGATATGTTATATGTGGATTATTTCCCCCATCTAGTGTCTAAAAATACGAACGGCAACAACACAACGTATTGGTTGCCAGGTTCGTTACAACCTGCAGATCAGGTCAAGCGAGCATAATAATAATATCATAAGTAACATTATAGCAGAGGAGTTGGACAGACCCGCCTTACCAAAAACAGACTCAATACTCTGCTAATCAACCTAGCTATTGTTAGCAAAAAAAAACATGCATATTCCTGACACACAACAACAGGTAACGTAACATTACTGGTCTATCACCACTAGCAGTGTTTGCTAGCAAACGATTGCTAGCTAGCCAAGTTACATGCCACAAAATGCCAGAGAATGCACTGTTTCAGTCATATTGTGATAAGATCTTCACTCTGAGAGGAACAACATTACACTAATCAGTAATCACAATCAAGTATTTCAGAGTGCCATGTAATAAGTTACGTTAGATGCTGTAGTGTGGAGGTAATGTTAGGTCTGGCTATGCAGATTCCAAGAAAGATAACGATAGCTAGCTAAGTTAGCAAGCTAACGTGAGCTAACGATAGCTAGTTGCGTGATTTTTTTTACCAACCAACTTCTGCCATAACCACGCCCCCGCGAGTTTTAATTGGCTTAGGGTTAGGGTTAGGGTTAGGGATAGGGATAGGGTTAGGGTTAGGGTTAGGTTTAGGGTTAGGGTTTGGGTTAGGGTGTCCAATGAAAACTCGCGGGGGCGTGGTTATGGCAGAAGTTTGTTGGTAAAAAAAAGCATGCTAGCTAGTTAGCTAGCTTACCGGTCTTGTAGAAAAGTAGCCATGTCACCATGCGACTTTATCCCATGAAACTCCATAAACTCCGTCCAACGAGCAAAGGCTGGCCCGATATTTATCCGAATTTGGCTCCTTCTTCAGTCACTGAGCTTTTGAGATTCGTATCGCACGGTTCGCCGGGGCTCAGGCGGAGAAGCAGGACGATGAAACTCGGCCATTTTACCAAATGTTTAGCTGAAAAGAGTGAGCAGAAGTGGACGGAAAAGCTGCCGTTTTATAGTCACACACACACTTGATGCTCACCAACATCTATAATGCTGCGAATTCATGGAAGTATAACGTTAGCTGGCTACTGCTAATCTCACAGTGGTGAAGCTAGAAAAGTACCTGGCAACCCAGCGCGCAGTACCAACTCTGTAATACTATTGGCTGGAATGATATCAACAGGGTGTCATTGTCGGGCCGTCAAAATTTCATAATGTAATAATTTCAGACAAAATATCATTTTTTATGGAAAAGCAATACTTTTACTCTGCAGACTTTGCAAAGCCCTATGGATGTATTATTTTTTTGAAAAAAAAAAGAATCCATATATAACATATTAGCCTATACCTTTAACACATTTCAGCAAAATATTTGCTGAAATTTAATAAATATAACAAACCCGAAACCAGGATAATGATGTGTGATTTTTTTCAAAATTTTTATCTCCAACTGTTTGAACATTATAATGATTTAAATTTTAAAAAGAGAAAGAACCCAGTTTTGCACATGTAATATTATTGCCTCAAGTTCTGCTATGTGAAAAGCCTGTGTGGCGGCGCAGTGGTAATTTGCCTTCTCTGGAGATTCAGAGGTTAATGGTTCAAATCCCCAGGTTGCTACGTCCCCTTGAGTAGATGCACCCTCCTGTTTCTGTCCATCTGTTGTGAATGCTTGTGCTTTAATGGTTTTGCACATGTAATATCATTGCCTCAAGTTGTGCTATGTAGAAACCCTGTTTTCCCAGTATCGCAGTGGTAAATTGCCTTCTCTGGGGATTCAGAGGTTAACAGTTCAAATCCCCAGGTTGTCACTGCTCGTTGGGTAGATGCAAGGATGAATACTTCCACTTTTCAAAATCGTGCTTTTGTCCCACTTTTTACAGTCCGACAACTAACATCAGGCTATAGCAAAACAACAAGAAATGAAGCACACACTAGGACCACGCGGAAGCAGCCCTGCACAACCCCCCCCCCTTTCACATAGAGCTTCTAGACTCATGCAGCTCTACTTTTGTACAAAAAGAAAAGAAAAATCAAAAGGAGACAACAGCTAGATTTAAAGACATTCTTAAAAAGAAAGAAAGAAAACGTGGGTTGATTAGTGGTTACTGGTATTTTTCTACTCTGGTTTTCAATGTTAGTTTGTTCCACCTCTGTGTAAACTAACGTTAGTTTTCTGTGGTAAATGAGCTAGGCTAGCTAACGTTAGCTAGGCGACTAGTTTACCTCAGAAGTAGAAGAAGCTATTGTAGCTAGCTAACTAATATGTGTTTAGTTAGAAACAATGCAGTGGTAGCATCTGTTGTGAACGCTTGTGCTTTAAAAGTTTTGCACATGCAATATCATTGCCGCAAGTTGTGTTATGTGACAAGCCTGTGTTCCCGGTGGCGCAGTGGTAATTCGCCTACTCTGGAGATGGAGGTTAACGGTTCAAATCCCCAGGTTGCAACGTCTCCTTGGGTAGATGGACCCTCCTGTTTCTGCCCATCTGTTGTGATTGTGCTTTAAAAGTTGACATGCCATATCCTGTGCTACTTTGTTCATTTCAAGCTCAATTTATCAATCTCAATCTTGGATTTGTATTTAGTTGTTGTTATTTATGTATTTGTGTGAACTTGTCAACACTGTAAATGAGGGAGACCTCAGTGCTTTACGAGTATAAATAAAGGTTTGAAAATGAAAATGATGGTACACCTCCATCATCGAATCCATCCTCACCTCCTCCATCACCGTCTGGTTCTCAACCGCTACAAGCAAAGACAAGGGCAGACTGCAGCACATCATCCACTCCACTGAGAGGATGATCGGCTGTAGACTGACATCCCTAAAGGACCTGCATGACTCCAGGACCCTAAAACAGGCCAGAAAGATCATGGCCGACCTCTCCCATCCCGGTCACGGTCTCTGACCCACTCTCTTCCGGCAGGAGACTGCAGGCCATCAGGACCGAGTCCACATGCCACAAAAACAGCTTATTTTCCACGGCAATCAGACTCATCAACAAGGCTCATGTTCTGCCATGACGCCCCACCTGACTTTATGCCTCAACGGCACACACACTGCACTCACTGTACATAACACTACTCATCCACCACACTACACTCTGGACGCTCACTGTACATACACTCATAACACTCCATTCTGTTTATAGTATGTACATTGCATTTGTGCCTCCCCCTTTTTTCTTTAGTATATCGTAATTTGTACAATGCACTGTATTTAGTTTGCACTGTTTTTTATATTTTGTATTTGCACATTTTTTTGTACTGTCCTGGTATGCCTTGACCCTGATCAAATTCCTAGTATGTGTGAACCATATAATATGACTAATAAACAGATCTTGAATACACATGTACATATAGATACACGTGCATGTGTGTACACATACTGTACATGTACATATACACACATACACATGTACATATAAAGTCACACATTCACCCAGACCTTTCTCTGACACAGGAATATATGTGTGTGTGTGTGCGTGTGTTTTGGGGGTGGTTACAGCCATTGATCACCTCACCTCAAACATAGGATACACTGCATTCACTACTGGGGATCACAAACACGCAAACACACATAGAGCATAATCAGGAAAAGACACACACACAAACAGACAAATATGCACAAAAATCCAAAAGATACCACAAAGTGTTTTTTTCCTAGTGCATTTGACGCCTAATTACCCAAAGCAACAGCACACACCCACTCAAACTACAAACCTGATGAATAGAAACAACGCTACTGTACAGTACCACCCGATTAAGCCGGCATCATATTAGGCTACTGAAACACACACACTTTCTCACAAACACACACACACAAAGCACATAAACACTCAGTGATTCCGTCATGCTCACATTTGAGGGAGAGAAAAAGAGAAAGAGGGAAAGACAGAGAGAGGGAGAGAGAAAGAGAGGACGAGGGAGAGAGAGGGGGGGGAGGGAGAGAGAAAGAGAGAGATGTAGTACCTGTGCTGACGGCTGTGTTCTTCATCTGATCTGGGATCGTGGAGTCTCATCCTCCTGGTGCGTCCTTCTACTTCCCGCTGTTCGGTTCTCTGTGTGTCTAGTTCAGTCTGTCTCCCACCTCTCCTCTCTCAGCACCTGTAGGAGTGTGTTTTCAGACCAGGTGTGCGAGTGTGCGTGTGTGCGTGTGTGCATGTGTGTGCTTGTCTGTGTGTGTTTGTGTTTATTGACGAGGTGGTGGCTGGCATACTCTCAGAATGAACATAACAGGGCTGTGCCAGCATGTGGACCCTGTATGTGTGTGTGTGTGTGTGTGTGTGTCTGCGTGAGCGTGTGTGCTTACGAATAAGAAGGGAGGATTTGGAAAGGGTGTGAGGAGGGGGAGGGAAGGAGGGAGACAGAAATAGGGGAGAGACTGTCTACACCCCTGCTTCTGATGCTAGCCACAAACCGGCAGACAGCTGTGTGTGTGCGTGTGTGTGCGTGTGTGTGTGTGGTGTGTGTGCCTGTGTGTGTGTGCGTATGTGTGTAAGTGAAACCTGCTGTCTAGCTCTATCTCACTCTGTCAGTGTCCTTTACTCCCCGCTGGTCTGAAGAGACGAGGAGAAGAGAGTGATGAGGAGAGGAGAGAGCGATGGAATGTCCGCCCGGGAGACGAGAGAAAAGAGTGGCGAACGACCAGGGACCGCTCCGTCTGTCTAAGGGGGTGAAAGACAGCTCTGTCTGGACGCCGCGCTCCTGACACTGAGTTTCTCCTTCTCTCTATTCACTCCAGAACTCCAAATGCATACAAAGTGAATCAGACAAAGGAAGGTGCCCTCTTCTGGGAGTGCATTTCTCGGCGTGCGTCTGATGAATGTGTATATCTCTGTCCCCTCAGGTTCTGGCTGCTTCCATATAGAGGAAGGGGGGTGGGGGGGTGGGGATCCAGATGTCCAACTCTCGGAGCTCCGGGAGCTGCAGGACAGATGGTGAAGCTCCGGGGTCGGAGTGCTCTGTGCTAGCAGGTCCTCGCTCTGTTGCACGGATCCAGAGTTTTGTGGTGATCCTCTGCCAGCGCTGTCAGACGGTCACCATGCTTCTCCTCCCTCGCCCTCCTCTGCTCCACATCTCTCTCTCTCTCTCTCTGTCTCCCGCGCTTTCTCTCTGTCACAAGACGGGGCCGTGCCGCTCTGTCTCTCTTTCTCTCTCTCCTCCCTTTCTCCTACCCTCCCCCTTTCTTTTTCTCCTCCCTCTATCCCACCCTCTCTCTCCCCTCCCCTAATGCATTTATCCCACCCTCTCTCTCTCCCCTCCTCTCTCTCTCCCCTCCACCGTCTATCCCACCTCTCTCTTTTACATGTCCTCTCCCCTGCTGTCTGGGTAATATGAACTCTTCTTCCAGTACCTCATACCCCCCTGCCTCCTATCTCTCAGGTGTGAGGAAAAACAACAGGTCTAGAGAGACGTATACACCTAATAAAATCCAAGGGCTCTCATATGTCTCTCCCTCCATTTCTCTCTCTCTGACACTCTCTCTAACTCTCTCTTTCTGTCTCATCTCTGTTTAGTCTCTGTCTCGTCTCTATTTTAGTCTCTGTTTTAGTCTCTGTCTCATCTCTGTTTTAGTCTCTGTCTCATCTCTGTTTAAGTCTCTGTCTCATCTGTTTTAGTCTCTGTCTCATCTGTTTTAGTCTGTCTCATCTGTTTTAGTCTCTGTCTCATCTGTTTTAGTCTCTGTCTCATCTGTTTTAGTCTCTGTCTCATCTCTGTTTTAGTCTCTGTCTCATCTGTTTTAGTCTCTGTCTCATCTGGTTTAGTCTGTCTCATCTGTTTTAGTCTCTGTCTCATCTGTTTTAGTCTGTCTCATCTCTGTTTTAATGTCTGTCTCATCTGTTTTAGTCTCTGTCTCATCTCTGTTTAAGTCTGTCTCATCTCTCTTTTAATCTCTGTCTCATCTCAAAATAGTAGGCTAATGGAGTCTCCTGAAGCAACAAGCGGTAACATTAATGCTAGTAGAATAAACACAGCTTTAAGTGCAACAACAATTTGAAAATAAGATCTATCAAAAAGAGTTTACACCACAAAAGAGAACAAGAGTTTCTCGGCAGAAAAGATTGGATTTGGAAAACGTTTCGTTATGCTGATTGGCTGAAGGAGTTTGTCTGTCGAGGCAAGTACTCCCGCCCACTGTAATCTTTCTGGGGCGGCTGGACATCCACACTGTATCGCGAAAAGGGTTTCTTATTTTTTTCTGTGAGGAAGTCTGTCTTCCAGGTTCCTGGTCTGGTGATCAAAGCCCTGCTGCTTCCTAGCCAGAGAAACAACAGTCCCTCGTAATTTCTCACTCTCACTCCAGAGTAGAGATGCATATTTTTGCAAGTGTGTCAACTGTCAGTGACGTAATAGCAGGTGTGTCTGTTGGGTGTGTTTGTGTGTGTGTGTGTTTAAGAGCTATCAAGCAGTACTGGCTAATCTCTCACATTTACCTGACAGTTCTGTTGTTCCAGAGAAACAAAAACAACCCTCCTCCTCTCCTCTACTCTCCTCTTCTCCTTCCTCTACTCTCCTTTCTCCCCTCTCCTCCTTCCTCTCCTTCCTCCCCTCTCCTCTCCTTCCTTCCCTCTCTTCCTCTCCTCCCCTCTCCCCCTCCTCTCCCCTCCTCCCCTCCTCTCTCACCATGTTCCATGTATTATCCTGGACAGATGTTTCACAGGTTTAAAGTCTCCTCAGGTTAGTGTCAGTTCTAAAGGATTTATGTCTTTAGGCGATGGGCATTAACACGCTAAAAATGTAGCCGTGTTAAAATAGATCAGAGAGAGAGAGAGAAAGAGAGATACGTGTGACTGTGGCTCCTTGAACAGCTGGGCCGGTCGCCTCGTAGTAGATACAGTACTGCTGATGAAGTGGAACATACAATAAAGTATGTTAAACATTTAGCTTTGGCCAAACAGCATCTGTCAACGGGAGACGGCGTTACTCAGGCGAGTTGAAGGCAGGTCTGCAGACTGATCTACAGCTCTGTGCGTCTAAACCTCTATGCTGAACAAGTGACAGGGTCGTTTTCTATACTGTGTCAGTGTACCTGACCAGGTTGTGTGAGGAGTGGGTCAGCGTAGTCTCTCTGCAGACTCAAACATTAAGCTGAATCGCTGCGCTCCGCATATGACATAATAGAATCTGTGTCACTTCGCCGCCCGAGCTGGTGTTCTGAGGGCGTATCGACAGGTCAAAATTGAAAGAGTGACAGGTCGTAGCAGCAAATGAGAGACACTATCCCAAGTTAGATGGGTGAGGCATATCTATGGGTGGGAACGCCTGATCACAAAAATTATTACTGATTGGTCGTTGCCAGGATTCCGGCACTACCAATGAATTGCCGGGATTTTAACACTAGATTTTTGCATAAAGTGTCCCAGACCCATAGAGAGATCTGAAGCATTCAGTAACATAATTAGCATACTGTAGCTTACGTAGTGTATCAGCAAAAGAACTCTCTGGCGTTGAGACTAGGGTCAGCGTAAGCGGGTTGGAGCATGTTGACTTGTTAGTTAGCACAGGGCGGTTGGTGTGGGAGTTGGTGATATTTGGTTCTGTAATGTTGTGGACAAAACAAATAGAAAACTGCATGAATATTGTGACTGGGAGTGGAGAGAGGAGAGAGATTCACAGAGACAGAACTGTATAGTATATCACACTGATGTACAGTATGTAGAATATTTTAATGTGTGTTTGTGTGTGTGTGTGTGTGTGTGTGTGTGTGTGTGTGTGTGTGTGTGTGTGTGTGTGTGTGTGCACGTGTGTGTGTTTTGGAAGTGGTGAGAGTGGTGGTGAATATTTAAATGGTTCATAGAGGGATCTGCAGGACAAAGGGTTGCTGGGACGGCTGAGAGAAGGCTAACGTCCTCTGTCTGTCTGCCTGCCTGCCTGCCTGCCTGCCTGCCTGCCTGTCTGTCTGTCTGTCTGTCTGTCTGTCTGTCTGTCTGTCTGTCTGCCTGCCAGTCTGCCTGCCAGTCTGCCTGCCTGCCTGCCTGCCTGCCTGCCTGCCTGTCTGACCTCCATGCTCCACTGCAGACTGACACAAACAAGAAAAGTAGAAACATAAAATCTGTCAGATACATAAATCTGGAGAGAGAGAGACAGAGAGAGAGACTATCCCTGTAGCATAGCTGACAGGATTTTCAGGGTCTATTTTCAGTTTTTTTTTTTAAACAAGCCTGAAGACTTTTCTTTTTGCCACTGCATTCTAAGAGGAGTTATGTTTATCAGTATACTGCACTGTAACTTTTATTCCTGTATTCTATTTGTCCTGCTTTTTGCTTTAAATGTCTATAATGACTTGCTTTTTGTTTTAATGCTTTTCATTTGTCCTGCCTTTTGTTTTAAATGTCTATAATGTCTTGCTTTTTGTTTTAATGCTTTTAATGTCTCATGTAAAGCACCTTGAATTGCCCTGTGGCTGAAATGTGCTATATAAATAAACTTGCCTTGCCTTTCTCTGACAGACACGCACTTAATGCACCCTGTGTGTGTTTGCCTGTTGGAGTGAGATCATAATAATACGAATGATTAATAATAACAATAACAACAATTATAATACATTTTATTTGTTTGGCGTCTTTCAAGACACTTTTTTTGCCCATTCCCAGGATGATGTGTGTGTGTGGGGGGGGGGGGGGGTAGGGTTAATGTTAGGGTTAATGTTGGAGAAGGGGACATGTAGAAGAGAGGGCAGCTGTGAAAACTTCTCTGTGTGTTTTTTCATTTTCTTTCAAGGTCACTACCAGCTCCCAGACCTGGTACAGCTGACCAGCGTGTGTGTGGCCTATCCCATATCTGCCAATCAATCAATCTCTCTCTCCCTCTTTCTCTCTCTCCCTCTCTTTATCTGTCTCTCTTTCTCCCTCTCTCTCTCTCTCTCTTTCTTGCCCCATTCTTTCCCATCATCCTCCATCTGTTCTCTGTGTTCTCTCAGGGTTGGTGGACATTAGTGATGTGTCCATGTCCCCTTGAGAAATGTAGACTCCAGGTGACCTGTGATTCACACACACACACACACACACACACACACACTATCACGCCCGCACACATATTCGTACATACAAATGACATATTCATAAAAACAGCAGGCAAAGGGCTTGGTGGTGTGCAGCGTTTCATTAGGCTCCTGATTTGATCATCTATCATGTGACAGCGAGGTCAGAGATCAGTAAACATGTGCAGAGGAGAGAGAGATGGAGGGAGAGAGAGAGGGAGATAGAGGGAGGGAGAAAGAGGGAGGGAGAGCGAGAGATAGAGAGAGGAGAGAGAGAGGGAGAGAGAGGAAGAGATAGAAGGGAGAGAGAGAGAGGAAGAGTGGGTGGAAAACACTTGTCGACTGAGCCACACACACACACACACTCACCAACAAACAAGAGCACTTGTAATTGTTGTCTTTTATGGCAATCATTGCCTTGCAACAGAAAAACACAAAATAATTCATCAAAACACCTCCAAAAGTCTTACAATATGTACTATCTATGGAACCTCTGACGCGTTTCAAGCATCTTGCATCTCCACATGAGTGGATAAATATAGAAGTGGACAGAGTGTGTGGGTCCCTGTGTGCTTACAGAAGAGTGTGGGAGCAATGGGAGGTTCATCCCTCTGGCACTAAATCCACCCACAGGTCAGTCAATACACACACGGCTCACCAAACGACTGACGTGGGTAACGTTACGACTGGCTGGTCTCAGGGGATGGGGTGGGGGGGGGGGTTACTCCCCACTCTCTGGCTAGGAGGGGCTGGTTCCTCTTTCTAGGAAGGTCTGATGCTACCCTGATCTGATGCCGTGGTGCTGATAGGAGATATGGTTCTATCATGGTCGTTTGCTGCGCTCAGTACTCCACCTGGTGGTCACTCATCAGCATCAGCATGTTACCAGCTGGGCTGGATTATAGCTGCACCATGAGAGGATCTCTACAGACCAGTTATATCACAACATTAGCCAATTCCCGATTGGTTGTTCAGAACGAACAGAATTTCCTAAACTGTGTGCGCATATATTGTTTGAATATATATGTAATAGGTTCTGAAACCTGTTGGAGCACTATGGACACCGACGAAATACTGTTCATCTGCTATCACTCCAGCTTAGCCATCCAATGAACTTATCTGCTAGTCTTGTTACCTGTTGGAGCAATCAGTAATTGGCCATTTAGTTAATTAAATGCGAGAGAAGCTCATGTTATATATATATATATACAATAAAGTGAATTTGTTCAGTCAATATAGTCATTTATTCAGGCACAATCCATGGAATGTAGAAATAAATGCAAATGTTACAATTAATGTATTTTCACATTCTTGCATCTGTTAACATGGCTGAATGTATTACATTCCAACAGCTGACTCACACTTCACAGTCCCGTCAAAAAGACAACGAAGCAAAAAAGATCACTTTATTCCACAGAGGTACTGGTACAGTATATGCAATAATGTACAAAACAACAGAGAAGCCAAAACACTAAATTGGTGCCCAACCCCAAATCAAGCCTGTCCCCTAGGCACATATACTGTAAAGATCCACAGAGCTGGACGGGTGTCAGCAACATGGCGAGCTAGATACATTACCAGTAGCTGACACCTATCAAGTCCTTTCATATCTGTATATTAGTTAAAGGGAGCAGATTTGGGGTGGGACTATAGTAAGCTGACTTCTAGTAAGCAGCAAGAAGAGGACACACCTCCGGACGTCAGAGAACTAAACACTTTCACTAACTAAATATATACTATATATAAATATAAACATACTTTATGCTTAGTAAAAAGTACAAGAAAAGAGCCAGATATGTCGACTCGACGGTTTTGGCATAATGTTTTTCCATGACTTAGACTGATATTAAATAGGTCACTGTACGTCAGGGATGATCTGCAGAGCAGAGAAGACACACTGTAGGGTTTTTCGATGAGGCGCCGGTAGTGGAAGATAAAATCTGATAACAAGAAAAGAAACTGCAAACTCTCAAGATGCTGATTTTGAAGGACAACGTTTCAGCTGTATCCTTTGTCTCAGTCTGACCTTCTTTTCATAGGACTACATTATAGGATTTCATAGGACAATGTTATAGGATTTTATTGGACAACATTTTGGCTGTAGCCGGCCGAAACTTTGACCTATAAAACCACTTGCATCTGGAGATAGAGTGTGTGGTTTCTGTTACCAGGCAGGGATGGTCACCATTATAAATAAGAAGGTCTGACAGTGACTTCAGAAGACCCGTTGGTTGAAGTTTAGACTAGGTTAGCTGTCAGTTATTCTGATTACCCAGAAGCCCGCACAGATAGTGGGCTTTGCGGAGAGGCTGATTTGGCCTCTGATTGGTCACTGACCACAGATTTCCAGGTATCCCAAGTATTGCTAATGAGTTCTGCACTCTAGCGAGCTGTCAGTAGCATATTTGGCACACAAGGTGCAATTTACTAGGACTTTCTTCCACATTAACTCTCACTTCACAAAGGTTTTTATTATACAAACAGCAAAGTGTTTTTCATTTAGTCCCAACTTTCTTGTTAGGTGAAGATTAGACTATGTGTAGCTGACAGTATACTCTTGTTAGGTGAAAGTTAGACTACGTGTAGTTGACAGTATACTCATGTTAGGTGAAGGTTAGACTATGTGTAGCTGACAGTATACTCTTGTTAGGAGGGCCACTGGTGATGAGCTGAATGAACATTTGCCGCCGGGCTGATTCTGAACCCTCCTCACCACCATGGCTCAGTACAAGCCAGGCTACACAGTAACTCTGGTGCTGGGGGGTTACATAGGGGTTAGGTATAAGGCTACGGCTAGGGCTAGGACCAGGGTTAGGTTCTAGGACTAGGACCAGGATTAGATTCTAAGGTTTGGGGTAAGGATTAGAGTTGGGTTTAGTGTAGGTTAAGCAGCCAGCCCCTACAGATCTGTGTCTACACGTGACGTCCTTCTACAGGGCAGTGTGTGTGTGTGTGTGTGTGTGTGTGTGTGTGTGTGTGTGTGTGTGTGTGTGTGTGTGTGTGTGTGTGTGTGTGAACTCTACCCCGTCCCGTCCTGGGGGGTGAGGCTCTCCCAGGGGCAGATGATCTCCTTGACCCCATCTCCCCCTCGGGCGGCTGAGCCGCTCTCCTCCTCGTCCTCGTCCTCAGAGTCGATGGGGTAGATACGACGCTCGGGCGGGATGTCCACCTTGATCTGGAAAAAGCTGAAGAATAGAGAGGACGAACAGATGAGTCTGAGCCAAGGAGACTAGCGCCACCGACCTGGCTCACTGCTCTGTGCCATACTGTCAGTAGCATGTGAGTGTGTGTGTGTGAGTGTGTGTGTGGGTGTGTGTGTGTGTCAGTGTGTGTGTGTGTGTGTGTGTGTGTGTGTGTGTCAGTGTGTGTGTGTGTGTGTGTCTGTGTGAGTGTGTGTGTGTGTGTGTAGATGTCTTCCCCTCCTTAGTCATCTCTCTACTCACTTGGTGATGTGTCTGTGCGGCGCCTGGATGGGCTGGTCAGTGCCGATTGGCTGGACGCGGCTGGTCATCCCGGCGGGGGCGGGGCATTTGGGGGACAGGCTGGCAAACACGGCAGACGGTGTGCACCCTCGCCTCAGCAGCCGACCCAATGACAGCGCCACGCGGGACCTGGACGCCCCCCCCCTGACCCTGCCCGAGACCTTGGCCTCCCCCCCCTCCCCCTCAGGCCCCTCCCCCCTGCGCTCGGAGGCGGGCGTGCTGTCTATGGCCAGGCTGATGGGTGACTGGCAGGAGGGCGTGTGGGGGAGGAGGGGGGGGAGTGGGGGGGAGGCGGCGGCCAGGAGCGGTGGGGCATCACCGAGGCCGGAGTAGACGGCCAGGTGAGGGACGGGGGTGGTGAAGCGGCACAGCTGTAGGGGTCAGAGGTCAAGCACAGGTCAGGGGTCGCCAGCGACAGCATGACAGAGGGGCATGAAGTTATCATGGTTAATCATCCTTACGCCCCCATCATATCATATCTGATCAATATCTGAGCTGATCATATACAGTACATCCGATCATGCAGAACTCTACAGTACATTAGATTTCCCGTCATGTTCGTATCAAGTTGATATTCATGGAAAAATGACCAGTGTCTCATCCTCTCCCTTCCTCCTGTCTTATGCTTCTCTCCTTCATTGCTGACCTCCTTCTCCCCCCCCCCTCTCTCCCTCCCTCTCTCTCTGCCTAGCTCTCTCCCCCTCTATCTCTCCCTCTCTCTCCCTCCTTCTCTCTTTCCCTCTCTCTTACCCTCCCTCTATCTCTCTCCCTCCCGCCATCTCTCTCTCCCTACCTCTCTCTCTCTTTCTCTCTTCCTCTCTCTCTCTTGCTCCCTCTCTCTCTCTCTCTCCAGGGGGACTGCATCTGAGGGGTGGAGATGACACTGTGACAGACTGAAGGAGAGGTCTCTCTCTGCTGGGTGACAGACGAAGGAGAGGAACACACCTCTCTTTGCTGGGTGAGATGACAGCTGCGACAGATGGAGGATGGTTACGCCGATGACTCAATGGCATCATGACTGAATGAGGATGGACAGTAAATGGTTCAGCACAGATGTCACACCACACACACATGACATGGGTTATAACTGCTTTATTAGCTTGAGACAGGTGATGAGTAAGACGTGTAGAAGACAGACTGGATGAGAGGAGGACCACCGCTTCTCAGGTGGAGGATGAGGCAGAGAAACACTGAGCGACAGAAACAAGCCATGGAGACTCAAACACTGAGCTGAGACAGACATAGGTAACACAATAGCAGTGTGTTCAAACTAAAACCACCAGACTTCCTGTATTTCTGCCCAATTTAAGATATGAAAATGTTGATGCGCTTCAGATGGAATTCTGGAGCCTGTGTGGTTTCTAGTTTGGTTTCTAAGCACTTGTGCTTGCCATTGCTGCTAAAACATGGGTCCTGTCTACATGCACTAGGGTTAGGATTATACATGAGTCCTGTCTACATGCACTAGGGTTAGGATTATACATGAGTCCTGTCTACATGCACTAGGGTTAGGATTATACATGAGTCCTGTCTACATGCACTAGGGTTAGGATTATACATGGGTCCTGTCTACATGCACTAGGGTTAGGATTATACATGAGTCCTGTCTACATGCACTAGGGTTAGGATTATACATGGGTCCTGTCTACATGCACTAGGGTTAGGTTGAGACATTGGAGCCGGTCTACATCTATGGTGACCTATTTTCTATGTTATGATTCTTTCTCCAGGAATCAATATATCTGAAGATAATGAAGGTTCTCCATATCCCTCAGAATCAATATTGGATCTCTGAAGAGCCATTCCAGATATTCTATTCAGAACCGACATTTCAAAGAACCTGTTTCAATAGGTTATTCACACAAATGTAAAACAAACCTGGGATCTATGGAGAACCCTTTGAGAAAGAACAAATGTGGAATCTCTCAAAACAGTTTTATATAAGTTCTACAAAGAATGTGGAATCTCACAAGAAGCAATGTGGAATCTCACAAGAACCATCAAGAGCTAAGAACCATTTTTGAAAAGGTTCTACAGAGAACCATTCTTGATTAACGGCCATGTAGAACCATAAACAGTTCTTTAGTAGAACCATTTTGTATTGGTTCCAAGTTAGCTAAACTAAGCTAAGCTAAAAATGTTCTTTATACTGTAGGACCCCCCAAAAAAATGGTTGTTGAAGGATCCAAAATCGATTCAGCTGTGGCATCATTCCCAAGAACCAAAATTGGTTCCAACTTAAACCTTTTTAAGTTATCAGCTAGTTTGTTGGGTCTATTATTACATTCAATCTATTAAATTACTATTTAAATCTAGATCTTGTGTTGCATTTTGGATGAGAGATTAAATGATGAGAGTTCATGCAAAAAGTCACCGGGGTACACTGTATAAAAGCCGTTTTGCGGAATATGTTTCTCATGGGAGAAACTCTGAACAGCCCTAGCATAATTTAGCGAGAAAAAAAACAAAAAGTATAGCTTCCCCAAATTCTGTCACGCTATCATAGCCACAGTATGGTTATTGCCATCGCTATGGCTTTTATGTAAAAACAGCAATCATATCAAACCTTAACAGATAAAACTGATGAAACCAACTGCCCTGCCAAACAGAGAGCAAACTACAGCTTGACCCCAATAACATACTCTCCCCTCCATCCTGTATTGGACTTCGGACCGGTGACACGGTGACCCTTAAGTTCTCAACAACTACTCAGGCCTACCGATTATGTGACCTTAAACCTTGTGAACGGACATTGTGTAAACAAGTAGGAAATCAAATGTTTAGAAGTGTCGCTCTACTCTGATGGTACGTTACTGCTCAAATGCTTCATGTGCAGGTACTCTTGTCTCAGCATCGAAGAGTTTAATGCACATTCACATCTCCTACTCTACCCAGAGGAGGGGTAATGGGAGGGAGGGGTGTGGTGGTGAAGTAATACTGTAACCTTTCCCGGTCAGGATTCTATTTAGTCCTGACATTACTGAAGCACGTCGGCAAACTGAGCGTGTATTCAGCTACAGTATTAACCAGCCCTGCCACAGTCGCGCGAAGCAGAAGTGTGGGGGGTGAGTGTGAGTGCGAGTGTGGTTCATTTCTTGGGGGGGAGCGGGGGCGGGGGCGCCTCCTTGCCCTTGCTGCTGAGTTTGCTCATGACCTGCGTGATGTCGACGGGGCCGCTGGCCGCCAGCCTGGCCCGCTGCTCCTCCTCCTGTAGGCGCACGACGAGGGGGCTGACGCAGGAGCGGCGCTTTCTGGCATTCTGCTCCAACTGAGCCTCGCTGGGGGGGCGGGGGGGGGGAGAGAGAGAGAGGTGGAAGGGCGGAGGAGGAGGAGGGACAGAGAAAGGTGGGGGGGGGGGGGAAGAGAGAGGGGGAGAGAGGGGGAGAGAGGGGGAGGAGGAGAAGAGGAAAGTGGAGCTTTATTAAGAGACAGAAACAGAGAAATGTAGAGACTAGTCGTAGAGAGAGGTTTGAAAGAGGTGAAGAGAGGTGAGGAATGATGGTGACTCACCTGAAGGTATGTTCTGCAGGATTGATGGCCCTCTTCTGGGTGTCCTTAAACACCAGGGACTTCAGGTACCGGCCATATGAGTCCTACAGTAACACCACACAACCACACACATAACAGATCTAACACCACACCACCACACACATACTGTAAAAGATCTACAGGTACCGGCCATATGAGTCCTACAGTAACACCACACCACCACACGCATAACAGATCTACAACAGAAACTAAGAGATACCCACAAAAAACACACAGCCATAAACCTAAACTTCTCTTTAATAACTTATATGTACACCATGGTGGATAAACACTCTAACTGACCTTCTTCATGAGCATGTAAATGTGTGTCTGTGCGGGGTCCAGGACGTGTCTGTGAGGGTGCTTCAGACCTTTCACCGTCACTTCCATCGTCTTTCCATCAATGTTGATCCACCGGGGGGCGCCGCGAGCCAGAAAGGTTCTGCAGAGGGAGAGGGGTTACCAGGACCTTGGAACACCACAGAGGTTAATAGAAACACAAGTCTGGAACTGTAGAAACCCATGGCCGTTGTCACAAGGATACCAGCAGCACCTGTTAAAAATACATTACAGGGGCACTTCACCGATTAGCATTAAGCCTCGTATCATTACAAAATGTGCAGTATGTTACAATTCATGTGGTTTTCCATCCCTAAGTGTTTCGTGGGGCTATTTTTCTCACTTTCAAAATAACAAAAAACTATAAATGATGTCAAATGACACGTTTGACATCAATTGTAGAGATTTGGTCCTTCCTGCTCATAACTACAATTTCTAGTTCTGCATTTTTCTGTGCCTGCCTACACCTAAAATGTGGGCCGGCACCCAGCTCCGACAAGAGAACCACAACACCCTGTGGATGAAACAGACAGGATCCACTTATGACCATGGCAGAAGGAAATTTTCCAGCTGATATGTATGAAGAGGATTTTGAAAGTCTACTTCTGGAATCGGACATACAGTACGTGGCTATCTGTACGAACCGGAATACGTGGCTGTGGCTATCTATACGAAACTGAATACTGCGAGGGTTAGGCTATTTTAGGATTAAGAAGGTGAGCTGGAAACGCCAAGCCACCCAGGAGAAACGGACGGTTAAGCATAAAGTAAGTAATTTAATTACCAACACGCAATTTAGAAGTAATTTTATATAATAGTTTGAATTCAGTGAACAGAGGTGAACATTCATGGCTAACATGTTGTCTATGAACGGAGAGCCCTTCTGTGATCAATGATGACTTTCTGGCTGATATATTTTGGATCTAGTCCCGTAGTAGTAGCCTAGTAGTAGTAGTTAAATAAGTAGTAGTAGTAGTAGTAGTAGTAGTACTATATAGCCCGGTTGACCCATCACCCAGGCTCGGGGTGGTAAAAGGATAGCCCCTCGGCCCCGAGCCTGGGGGGGAGTGAAACATCTACACCCAAACGAAGAAGAAGAAGAATGGTTGTCTTGGTTTGGCAGGGAGCGGCAACGTTCACGGCTCTCTACACAGAGATGAACGTACAGTAGGAGGTCCTCTTACTTGTAGATCTGCTGGGCCTTCTCACGCATGGTGGCAGCCGTTCCATACTTCAGATCCTCACAGGCCTCCCAGAAGGCCAGGTTCTCCCCTGGTCACAAGGGACAGGGACGGAAACCAGCGAACCCTTTTAACTGGCGGTGTTATCAGACTCAACTGGTACAGTATAACAGCCTAACAGACTCAACTGGTATAACAGCCAAACAGATTCAACTGGTACAGTATGACAGACAAACTGACTCAACTGGTATAACAGCCAAACAGATTCAACTGGTATAACAGCCAAACGGATTCAACTGGTATAACAGCCAAACGGATTCAACTGGTATAACAGCCAAACGGATTCCACTGGTATAACAGCCAAACGGATTCAACTGGTACTGTATATAACAGCCAAACGGATTCAACTGGTACTGTATATAACAGCCAAACTGATTCAACTGGTATAACAGCCAAACTGATTCAACTGGTATAACAGCCAAACGGATTCAACTGGTTTAACAGCCAAACGGATTCAACTGGTATAACAGCCAAACGGATTCAACTGGTTTAACAGCCAAACGGATTCAACTGGTATAACAGCCAAACGGATTCCACTGGTATAACAGCCAAACGGATTCAACTGGTACTGTATATAACAGCCAAACGGATTCAACTGGTATATAACAGCCAAACGGATTCAACTGGTATATAACAGCCAAACGGACTACCACAGTCATGTCGTTAGCGATGTGAATGTTTTCTGGGTACTCCGCATTGTACGAACGTTTCGGGGGAGTTTTTGTAATGTTAATGTAACGTTAATCTGTGGTGGAGGTGTCTCACCGCTGAACTCTTTCTTCAGGAAGAGTCTGAAGTCAGCGCGTCCCCGGGGGTCAGAGAGCAGATCCCCGAAACTGAATGTCCAACGCTCTACACGCATCTTAGTGGGCACCTCCACACTGACACACACACACACACACACAGACAGACACAAACACACATTAGTTTTGCCTCTCTTCGATTTGCATAAGACTGAGTAGAAGAACATCTGAAACAACCCGTCAGCTTTTTTTTCAGTGCACTTCTGTCTGACCTGTCATGTGCTAACTCAGGGACAGCGTGTATGTGGTTAGGGTTAGTGTTAGGGTGGTGTCAGTATTAGGGTTAATGTTAGGGTAGTGTTAAGGTTAGTCTCACTTGGCCAGGTTCAAGGTCCAGAAGGTGTCGTTGTCAGTAACCCAAGGGTTGCTAGGGAGACTGGGACTCAGGAAGGGGTCGTGGTTCTTATAGGTGACGGCGTACTTTACCAGTCTACAGAGGGGAGAAGATGTCACTAACACACACACACACACACACACTCTCTCTCTCTTTCTCTCTCTCTATATATATATATCTTGCACACACACACACACACTTTCTTTTTCTCCCTCTCTTTCTTTCTCTGTCTCTATCTTGCACACACACACATACACACACACACACACACACACACACACACACACACACACTAGGATGTAGACGTACGCTCCGATGGACACAGAGGACTTCACCCTCGGCCTCATGATGGCCTGCTGTGTAAAAATCATCTACAGGGAACAAGTAACCAGAAGAGGTCATCAGTAGCATGTCAGGAGGAAAGTTGTAGATGTCGTACAGCTGTATTCAAATCAAGACCCTGCATAAATAAAGGTTTAGTAAAAATAAGGTGTTGACTTACAATTCTCCTGTAGAAGTCTGATGTTTTTTTCTGTAGAGAAATAAAGGTTTCTGTGGTTATTTTCCAGTGTAGGGATTTGGTTGAATCTCTCTGTGTTTGTGTGTGTGTGTGTGTGTGTGTGTGTGTGTGTGTGTGTGTGTGTGTGTGTGTGTGTGTTACTTTTATGTTGTCTGTAGGAACATAAAAGTCCATGGAAAAAAAGCCTGCAAGACAGAGGGAGAAGAGAATATATTAGAAGAGAATGTATACTGTCAGTAAATATAAATATACTAAACATCCTACTGTTAATAAATATGAATATACTAAACATCCTACTGTTAATACATATGAATATACTAAACATCCTACAGTCAATAAATATAAATACATATATAAACATTCTACTGTTAATACATATACTAAATATCCTACTGTCAATACATATAAATATATAGACATCCTACTGTCAATAAATATAAATAAATATACTAAACATCCTACTGTCTCTGAACATTCATTATACTCCTGACTGACAGTGCTGGATGTGGACTGTGAGAGGAGGCTGACCAGCTAACAGATGGACTGACTGGTGGATGTGGACTGTGAGAGGGGGCTGACCAGCTAACAGATGGACTGACTGGTGGAAAAAGGGGGGGCCCTGTATTATTAGATTACCACAGGAGAAAGCCTCTTATCAGGTTATTAATCTGAATAATTACAGCTACTGTATGCCCTTGGTCCACACACCAATGAGCCCAGGTCAAGTGTAATAATACCACCACAACACACGCATGTACGCACACACGCACACACACACACACACACACACAGCCATACACACACACACACACACACACACACACACACACACACACACACACCCACACACACTCATGAGCTCACCTGTTACCTCCTTTTCATTGGGGTCTACTAAGCGCTCTAGTCCGTAGTCCATGGCACTGACAGCCCCTGGCTGGAAACATCCACAGACAGACAGAGAGGA
>NC_140255.1:15938570-15978570 GCF_949987555.1 Borostomias antarcticus | reverse complement strand
CATCACCTGGCAACAGACAGTAACATTACAGCTGAAGTGTGTGGGTCCCTAAAGGGAAAGTGTAGTAAGGGACTGTCCAAATTTTCTGGGAGGGGGGTCACTGGAGGACTTCAGAGTGCTCGGAAATAAAAATGCATGACCCTTCCTCCGACAGAAATATATTTTCCTTTGACCCTCCCCAAGTGATCGGGAAAAAAAATTGACCCTCCTCCACCAAAAAGGCACTATTCAAAATGGTGTTACTCAAAATAAGAAGAAAACAACTTGAATGCGAAATTAAAATCGAGTCATCCACACCGTTCCTCATGTCGGTGTCTGTTCACGAGTTGCTAAATCTACCCAGAGCACCGCTGATTGGCCAGATGCTGTATATTCTGGATAGGCCAAGCACAAAGATCGACTGATACTGAGTCATACAAAACAGCTTGCTGAAGTCCGAAAAGCTGAAGAAACTATTTTATTTTGATTGATTCAAATTTGTATTACCCTCCTCTGGAGTCAAATTAAAAAACAATAACCCTCCCTTGGACTTAAAATGTAAAGAGCATGACCCTCCCCTGTTTTCCTCCAGTGACCCTCCTCCCATAAATCTCAAACGGTCCCTAGTTACAGCTGAAGAGTGTGGGTCACTGGAGGGAAAGTGAAACTGAGGCGCAACTCACTTGCTCCTCCCTGGCCTCGTGTCTTCCTTCCCTCTCTCTCTCTCTCTCTCTCTCTCTCTCTCTCTCTCTCTCTCTCTCTTTTTCTCTCTCTTCCTCTCCCTCTCTCTCTCCCTCTCTCTCCTCTCTCCTTCTCTCCTCTCCCTCCCCTCTCTCCCTCTCTCTCTCTTTCTCCCCTCTCTCTCCCTTTCTCTCTCTCTCTCTCTCTCTCTCTCTCTCCCTCTGTGGTGTGTGTTGTGTGCTCAGACATTTGATTTAGTGTGTTTCCTGTTTATACCTCAGTGTCACCCCCTTGTGTCAGGACGGCTGACAGCCTTTCAGCACATGGAGATTATGTGGAAAGAATGAATATGAACTGAAGAAAGCATTGTTGTTGTTTTTTACATACGTTACACACATACAACACACACACACACACACACACACACAGCTTGTTGGTGAGGGGAGGGATGGAGAAGGAGTGTGTGATCTGAGTTGGAATGTTGATCTGGATTTAAACTGCTCTCTGCTTACAAACACAACCTTAGGCCTTGCACACAGAACACATGCAGACACCACTCAGATTCTCACACACACACACACACACACACACACACACACACACACACACACACACACACACACACACACACACACACACACAAATGTTATCATTCCAGAACATCAAATGTTTGTATATTTCTGTCCTCTTAAGACACCATATTTCTGGCCTGTCCAGTAGTGAGGCAGACAGATGATGTCTTTCCAGGATTCTGAGCAGCACATCTGATCACGCCAGAGACCAGAGCGTTTTCCAGCATGTCTGAATGTATATTTTCCATGGGTCAGGCTCATAAGAGAGAGATTGTAAAAGTTATATAACCAGCCTATATCAGTTTTGCTTTTGCAGGCGGTAGCTATCCTTGAAATCCATCTAAATCCACTACTACTAGCTGCAGGGCCTGTGTACGGGTGGGGGCGGAGTCAGGAGGCAGAGTGGAACTGGCTTAAGGACAGGTACACACTTCCCCCTCCCCTCTGTAACCCTAGCCACACACACACACACCAGTTTGTCAGGTCAGGTGAGTTCCAGAGGCAGGGACAGGTGTAGTAAACGAACACAAAACATCGGAGTCACTAGACTCACAATGCCAGCTGTGACAGCAGTAAACTATCCAACATTAGTGTGGGTGGTGGCTGGGTGTGGGTGATTGCTGGGTGTGGGTGTGGATGGGTGTGGGTGATAGCTGGATCTGGGTGTGGGTGATAGCTGGATCTGGGTGTGGGTGAGACTAGGTGTGGCTGATAGCTGGGTGTGTGTGATGGCTGGATCTGGGTGTGTGTGATGGCTGGATCTGGGTGTGGGTGAGACTAGGTGTGGGTGATATCTGGGTGTGGGTGATGTTTGGGTGTGGGTGATAGCTGGATCTGGGTGTGGGTGATAACTGGGCAGTTTGAACTATGAATGCATCATGGAAGAATGGGACAGCGCAGAGTTACGTTCTGATGCTGGTGGATTGGAGTCAAAGGTGATGGCAAAGATGAGTGAGTCATGTTGGTGTACTCTCCGGTACGTGCTGGGAGTGAGGCTCTGGAGGGTGGTTCTTGGGGAGTGCTGAGTGAGATCTTGCAGAGGAGGAGAGAGGACCAGCTCTGGTTAGAGCGCTAGGGGAGCAGTGAGAAGCCGTAGGGTAGCAGGGAGAGGTCAGACGGGGAGACGGATGTAGTCCTCGACTCACAAGCTGGTACTCTACACCCTATACTGTGTATTACTGTGTACTCTACACCCTGTACTATGTACTACTGTGTACTCTATACCCTATACTGTGTATTACTGTGTACTCTACACCCTTCACTGTGTACTACTGTGTACTCTACACCCTGTACTATGTACTACTGTGTACTCTACACAATGTACTGTGTACTCTACACCATGTACTGTGCTGGACCTTGGGGGGTGAGAGGTGGAGGAGAGGCCAGCGAGGGGCCAGAAGGGAAGTGGCCAGGAGACATAGGGGGAGTGGCTAGGGGCCAGAGGGGAAGGGGCCAAGAGTCTTAGGGGGGAGGAGCCAGGGGGGGGAGGGACCAGAGGGTGGCCGATGGGAGCGACAGAAGCAGAGGTTTTGAGGTTCAGGCAGTGGGTCCAGGACAGGTGAGCACGGAGGTCATGGGGTCGTAAGTAGCAGAAGCTCAGAGGATCCAGTGATCTGCTGAGACTGCGGCTCCAGGTGGGGGGAGTGATTGCTTTGGGAGGGGCTTGATCGCTGATGGAGTTCAGGTGTGGAGGTGAGGGGCGGGGCTTGTCAGGTCAGGTGTTCTGGTCATCAGACTGTTTACTGTTGTTTCTGTGCTTCAGTGTGCACACTGAAATACATCGCATTACACACACACACAACCCCCACCACCACCCACACACACACACACACACTCAAACACACACAGGCTGGAATGTGAGCTACTCTTGGAGGTGTTCACCTCATGTCTAGGCTTGTTCCTCCAGCTCAGAAACACAAACAGGACTGTGTGGAAAAACACTTTTTCTGGCACAGAAAACCGTGTTCTTGTGTATGATCACTGATGAGGAAGACTGGCTGTCATGCTAAGGCTAGCGTCTCTTCTGGAGATCAGTATGGTTTATTCATTTCTTAAAGCTCTGCTGAACGAACAAGCAGTTTGTGATTTACAGGTCAGAGGTTAGACTGGGGGATCTGACCAACCAGCTGATGGACGGTTCCCCTGATTCCTGAATCAAACCTTATCTTAGATCTAAGATCATCTAAAATAATTGAATGTATGTTCAGTAATCTGATGTGAGATCTAAAATAATCTCACGTAATTGAATGCATATGTTCAGTAATCTGATGTTAGATTTAAGATAATCTCACATAACTAAATGTGTGTTCAGTAATCTGATGTCCTCTCTCTCGTCACACAGGGGGAGTCTGTGAAGTATTTCTTGGACAACGTGGAGAAACTTGGTGAGCCGGTAAGTCTCTCTGTTGGTTTGTAATGATGATTATTGTTTGTAATGATGATTATTGGTCATAAAAGGTTGTTTGGGTCACCTTGATGGCCTCTGGGCATTCTAGAAGACCCCACAGTGGCTGCCAAATAACCCCCCCCCTCTCTCTCTCTTGTCCTCTCTCTCTCTCTCTCTCTCTCTCTCTCTCTCTCTCCCTCTCTCTCCTTCCCTCTCTCTCTCTCATTCCCTCTCTCTCTCTCCCTCTCTCTCTCTCCATCCCTCTCTCTCTCTCTCTCTCTCTCTCTCTGCTCTTCATCATCTCCAGAATTACATTCCCAGTCAGCAGGACATCCTCCTGGCCCGTAAGCCCACCAAGGGCATCCACGAGTACGACTTTGAGATCAAGAACGTGCCCTTCAAGATGGTGGACGTGGGGGGCCAGCGCTCTGAGAGGAGGCGCTGGTTTGAGTGCTTCGACTGCGTCACATCCATCCTCTTCCTTGTCTCCTCCTCTGAATACGACCAGGTACACATGTAGCATGTAGGTAGGCATGTGAGCCTGCTCAATAGACAGATCATCAATAGGCAAGCTAACATCAACAACATCATCATCCTTAAAAACATCCTTAAATATATGGCCAGCTGCAGCAAAGTGTATTAAAAGCAGAACAGATCTCGGAAGGTACAGAGGAAGAGGAATGCATTTATTCCTAAAGACTCTAAAGGCAGCCCGATGAGAAGCCTCATTTGTACGTCTAGCAAGGGATCATGCTTCATTTCTGGATAGAAATAAGGATGACAATTCAGGGGTAAACTAGGGACTAGATCTGTTATTTTAAAGGGAGTGTGTTCATTTACTACTGATAAAAAAGTATAAGTAAACAATTCTAAGGTTAGTTCAACATCAGGGATTGTACATGTGGAGTAGATACCACTGTTGTGAAGGTCACGAAGAAAGGCTTGTTCATTAAAATGATTAAGGTTTCTTTTAATTAGATTATGAGGAGGGGTTCTTTTGACATGTGTATCACAAATACATACAATGGAACAGTGGTCACTAATACCCAGATCAAGAACTCCACTCTTTTTAAGGATTTTATCTCCTCTATTACAGAAAATTAGGTCAATAAGTTAAGATTTTAGGGGATTCTTTAAGTAAGGCCTAATAGGAACACTGGTCAATTGGGATAAATTAAGACTAGCCGTAACATCTTTAAAATAGTCTGAAGCATTTGTTAGCCAATCAATATTAAAATCTCCCATGACTATGATTTCAGAGTTGGTAAAGCGAGACAGTAGATCGGCCAAACGATCAGCAGAAGGGGGTCTATAGACACCAACAACAACAAAAGAATTATTAGACCCATTCTCAAATTTAAGAGCAAGAAATTCAAAACATGAGGGTATAGTCACAGTGAGTAAAACAAAGCCTATCACTTTTTTACAGGTTACAGGTTAAAACCAGTAATGGCCAGAAACGCTACTCCTTAGCCAGGTTTCAGTGATACCCGTTATGTCAGGTCAAACAGGTCAAAATTGTCAATAAAGCCCATTCCAGTGGCTATGCAGAAACCCTGTAGCCAATAGTGGATACTGAACAGATGGCTAAAACGCTTAAGTCCCAGAACTACTTGTTGTATCTTTGCATGTTGACTTTGTTGAGGCCTACAGATGAATAACCATATAGGTCACATTTACAGGTGTGTTACTGTTTTGTAATCTGTGTCTTCTGACTTTTACATCAGAAGAGGGTTAAATTCATATCATTACATAGAAGACGTGTACTTGCAAGTGCTGTACACTATATGGACAAAAGTATTGGGACACCTACACATACCTACAGGAGCCTTTATGACTTCCCATTCTAAATTCATAGGCATTAATATGGAGTTGGCTATAACAGCTTCCACTCTTCAGGGAAGGCTTTCTACAAGATTTTGGAATGTGTCTGTGGGAATTTTTGCATCCAGAAGAGCATGTCATAAAAGCTCCTGTAGGTGTAATGTGTACAGTAGGTGGCCCAATACTTTTGTCCATATAGTGTATATCATTCACATAAAATATTATTAGGATGGTCTGTACATTTGTTACTGATCAAGCTCTCCCCAAAAAATCCAAACAGACATATATGGTTATTCGTCTACCTATAGGCCTCTTTGACCTTGTGTCTGTCCTCAGATTCAGAAAGTGGTCACCTTCATCGTGAACATGTTCCTTGTCCTGCTCTCTTGTCATCTAACCCTCTAACCCTAAATAACCTGATAACAGGGCTTATAATGCCAAATACCAAACTAGTCCTTTAACCCCAACCCTCTTCATGTTCCCTGTCCAGCTTCTGATGGAGGACCGTCAGACCAACCGCCTGCGAGAGTCCCTCGACATCTTTGAGACCATCGTCAACAACCGCGTGTTCAGCAACGTGTCCATCATCCTGTTCCTGAACAAGACCGACCTGCTGGAGGAGAAGGTGAAGAGCGTGGCACTGGGGAACTACTTCCCCGACTACACCGGGCCCGAGCACAGCCTGGCCGACGTGCAGCGCTTCCTGGTGGACTGCTTCCGGGGCAAGCGGCGCGACACCACCCAGAAGCCGCTCTACCACCACTTTACCACCGCCATCGACACCGAGAACATCCGCCTGGTGTTCCGAGACGTTAAGGACACCATCCTCCACGACAACCTCAAGCAGCTCATGCTCCAGTGACCCCCCCGTCCTCCCTGACCCCCAGAACAGGACCTGAGAGAGAACAACGTAGAGGGCCGTACAGAGGTTTGATTTGGGGACCTTCGCATATTGAGGAGGATCTGTAACACTCCCTTCCGATTGTATGAATGTTTTTATTTGGGTTTTAACTCCCCTTGCGACGACTGCTTGGCTAATCTTCTCTGCGGTCGGCGGAAGCGGCCTATAGGAGGGAGGGGCTGAACCATGATGCTGGCTGGTGACAAGGACAGGAGCTAACGAACGCTGGATAAACACTGATGTCAGATCAGCCCTGTCTGCTGCCAGGCTCCCTCTCTGAGACCTCTCCACTGAACTGAGCGCAGCCCCGCGGCACCGTGGGACGGTACAAGGGAGGGAGAAGTACGAGACGTCTTTACAGACATGTCACACACGCGGCTCAATAGATTCAATCACTGTTCAAATGTGGCCTTTAGGTGTGTGTTTGTGTGTGCATGATACGGTCTTCCAAAGTCGTGCCTATGCTATCTTCCCAGTCAACTGTATCTTGTCTGTGATTTATGAAGTGTGTCTGTGAAATATGATTTACACAATTTTGTATTGTAATTATATTTCCTGATGGTAGAGAGGACATGCACATGCACCACTAATACAGTAGTGGAGTGCCAGGTAGTACAGGCAGTAAATTGTTTTCTCAGGGTTGAATGGAGACCACTGTTAATAATAATAATAATAATTATTATTATTATTGTACAAAAATATTATAATCAAATTATATTATATTATAATTATAATATTATAATCAAAGTGCCGATCCAGATACTGGATCGTGTCAGTCCGGTCTTGTAGCCTGTTAATCAATATTATCCATGGCTGTTATCCCTGTATCTGACCCTGGGGCCTCTCTCTCCCCCATCCCTGTATAACCCAGTGAAACAGAGTCCTCGTGAGTCCTGCATACTGTAGGTAGTGAGTTGTTGGTTAAACTCACTCCCTCAGTATAAATATTGTTCACCCACGCCAGTGAAGAGCTAACCCCGGGTTCGAATCCCACCCAGGGCACGCGGAAACGTTTGGGTTACACCTAGGGTTGCATTCTAATGAATGTCTTGTTAATAGATGTACAGAAATTTGAAATAGTTTGTGCTGATTTGGAACTTGGCATGATTTGCTTTGTTTCCTGAATATACAACTGTGTATCCATGTTGTTGAGAACGCACGTGTGTGTTCTCTTTCTCTTGTTCTCACTCACAGACTTACACCTGTAAGTAGTTTGGTATCATAAACCCTGCTATAAGGTCATTTACCATCATATACAACAGTTCATATAAATTGAATTGTGTGTACTATTGAGATATTAGTGCTCATTGCTTATGTCACAGGCTAAGCATATATATGTCCATATAAATCCATTATATGGTTAGTGACTTAGCTGTGACATGACCAAGGAGCACTAATATCTCAAAAGTGCAAAGTCTCAACAGTTTTATATGGACCGTTGTATATGATGGTAAATAACCTTATAACAGGGCTTATGATGCTAAATATCAAAACTAGTCCTTTAAATGAATTCAACAGCGTGGCTGTTTGGAGGGGCCTTACTGATCCGAGATCAACCGTGCAGGTTCAGGTAGGGTTGAAATGACTTGTCCATCGGCCTGCCACAAGCTGACTCCAGATCAGTGAAGTTGCTGCCAAACCACTCAGTGCTTTCTTTACTGGGACTGTTTAAATCAACAGTCAGGCGCACCTGTTCAGCCTCCTTGTACAATACTGAGCTGTGTCGCCACATGCGATATCTTTGGTTTGTTTCCATATGTAAATGTTTTTTTGTTATTAATGACAGATATTTGCTGTAAATGTGTTTCACACTTGGCCTTGCTTATATGATTGTGTTTTCTTGATATGTGCTTTTGTAATTAAAATCGGTTAATTCCTCTCACTTATTAGTCGAACCTCAATGCCACTCTTTTCCAATAAAAAAATGTTTTCTTATGGAGTGTGGGATCCCTCCAGTTCATTCATGATGTATGTATGCTCATTGCTCACAATAACACCCTCAGAGAAGCTTTTAAAGTACTGCCAGACGGGAGTGGGACTCTGGTCAGCCAGGTGCGCTTTTCTGTTGTGATGAAAAGAGGAGAAACCGTGGAGGTATTCAGAGAACTGTTCTGTTGTGATGAAACAGGACAGGAGGAACCATGGATGTAGGCTATTCAGAGAACTGTTATGTTGTGATGAAACAGAAAGAACCGTGGAGGTATTCAGAGAACTGTTCTGCTGTGATGAAACAGGAGGTAATTGACCGTGGATGTATTCAGAGAACTGCTCTGTTGTGATGATGAAACAGGAGGAACCGTTGAGGTATTCAGAGAACTGATGAAACAGGAGGTAATTAACCGTGGATTCAGAGAACGGAGGAACAGTGTCTGATTGGCTGATGTTGCGCAGCCGTATTATAGCTGCGATGTAACGCGTCATTGACCACGCCTCCTGACCAAACTAAGTAGTTCCGTTAAATGCAGTATAATAATACAGTATAATAATGTTTTCTTGTTGTGGAGTAATTCACGAGAATAAAAACAATGCATGTTGCATTCTGTGTCCTGTAGACAATGTTCATATGTGGAATAATCGAAATCCTAGCCTATATTTGCATTCAGGCTTTTCATCGTGCTACCCGAAGGGTCTTTTCTCACATGTAACTTACATAAAATATCGTATAATCCAATGCTCTGTAGCGACTGTAGGGCAAGAACACGTTTTGTACACAGCGCAGGTAGGTTGCCAATAACCTTTCTAAACAGTGCCTTTGTACAAGTTCTGTAAAGTTCTGGCCGTGCGACGTTCTGCGGTGTGTTTTGTGTAGAATAGTTATGCAGGCGGATATGGCTGTTAACTGCAGCTGTTGGAAGATTCGTTTAAAAAAAACAACATTGGTGCTTTTAGACTTCTGCCCAGATCTAACAGTTACAGCAAGCTTGCTATTACTAGAAATGACATTCATAAATCTTCTGTTTTGTTTTCTAGACATGTCGGAGGTGTGTCCATTCTGTCAGAAAACATTCAAAAGGCTCAAAGCCCACCTGCCCCATTGCAAATCGGCCCCTGCTGTCGCCAAGGCAGCACAAGGCTCCAAGAGCCACCCCATTGCTGCCCATCTGCCTGATGACATCACTTGCACGAAGACGTCGTCATCGTCACCCTCACTACTGACATCATCACCGTCCACAGAAACGCCAAAGAAGAGCAAGAAATCGTCAGCTAAGCGGACTGAGAAACCGTCATGGCCTCCGCCTCTCTCTGAGTCTCTCTCACCAGCATGGTCTTCAACAACTATGGTTCCTACAGCCAGGAAGAGTAAAGCCACACCAGCATCATCATTGTCTTCTCCATTACCATCTTCATCATCGTCTTCACTAACACCATCTTCATTATCATTGTCTTCACCAACACCATCTTCATCATCGTCTTCACCAACAGCATCTTCATCATCTTCACCGACACCGTCTTCATCATTGTCTTCACCAACACCATCTTCTTCGTCGTCAACTTTGATACCAACAAGTAAGAAGATAAAACAGAAGCTTGTAGATGAAATGAAGTCTTCCGCTGTGTCAACCTCTTCCCCCTCTCTCCCCACCTCTCCCTCCGTCACCAAACCCAAGAAGAGGAGCCTGCGTGCCCTGATTGAGGCGTCACAGTCAAAGCCAGTATCAGAGATACAGAAAGGAACCCCAGCCTCCTCACTGGCTCTCCAGCCACCCCCCGCCCTAGAAGCAGCTCTACACCCTCTCTCCCCTAGACCCCTGTCTGTGATGGATGGCCTGAGTCATCTAGTCAGGTCCGTCTCTGAGCCTGAATCCAAAGCCACCCGAACCACAGACGTTGACGCTAAACCTGTGTTTGACCCCGTCCTCATCACCGTCAACCCCAAACTCAAAGATGTCATGACGAAGAGGGAATCGCAGAGAGAAAAGGCGAAAAAAACGTTGCCTCGGACAACTACACCATCCGTTTCCCAGGATCCTTTGCACAGAATGCTGGAGGATCGGACGCTGCAGGCTCTGGGTGGTGACGTTGCTAGGGCCGATGATGGAAACCGTTTCTGGGATGAGCTGGAAGCGGAGAGTAGCAGAGAGGTGCTATCATGGAAGGGGGCGGAGGGGCTGGGTATTGATCAAACCAGCCCAATGCTCCAGGAGTACACCAGCTCAGATGGCTATAATGCTAATGGTCGCTACAGCAAGACGTCCATACTGGACCATATGCAAACCACAACCACTGTAAAGAGCACCGATCATGTGTACGCCAAGATAAGCACCACAGAGCCGGTCAACGTTGACCTTAGTCGAACCACAAGTGTTCCCCTTAGTCTTCAACGTCAAACCATTGCCCTGTTATCTCCCGTGGCTAACCCAGTCCCGCCCACCTACAACGGCTGCCAGGCTAACATGCCCTCGCTCAACAGGACAGGTAAAGGTAACGAGACGACAAAGACCACCCTGCGTTCCGCCCTCGCAGCATCAACGACAGGATTCCTTAACAAGGCCCCGCCCCTCGACTGTCCCTCTTCCCTACCGTCCGCCCCGCCCTCTGATGTCCTCAACAGCGTTACCGTAGAGACGGGGGGCGTCGTCGGTCAGAGACGGACGACAGAGCGGCTGCAGCTGGACACCCGGGAAAAGAGCCGCGTCGCAGAGCAACAGGCTGGAGGTTCAGTAGTTCAGGATAATGACATGGCATGCTCACTGGGATTTCTCTATTCAGTTGTTTCCCTAAATTGTCAAAGCTGCATGCATGTTTTCATTGAAAAAGACTACTCTGTGTGTGTGTGTGTGTGTGTGTGTGTGTGTGTGTGTGTGTGTGTGTGTGTGTGTGTGTGTGTGTGTGTGTGTGTGTGTGTGTTGGGATGGGGGGCGAGTGTGTGTACTGTGTGTGTGTGTGTGTGTGTGCGCACGCGTGTGTGTGTGCGTGTGTGTATGTAAAGGAGCCGTAGGTGGCGTGACTCAGCGGACTCTAGGGGACGTGAGACTGAGAGAGCTGCCTGGCTGGCTAGCCGACAAATGTCCCAGCAGTCCCAGAGAGGGAGTGGAGGCTCTGCATAAAGGTCAGAGGTCACACACTCATCTCATAAATACAAGCACATACAGCTGTCACTGCATCACTTGTCAGTTTTGCTTGCCCTGCCTCACTGGGTTAGATCTCGGGTCCTCTGGCTTCGTTTACACTGATACATTTTCGTTTTAAAACGCATAACTTTACTACTTTTACACCTAGCGTCCACACTACCCTGGCATTTTAAATCCTGAGAAACTGAGTCTTTTGAAAAGCTGACCCAGTTTTAGTTTGAAAAGTCCTGATTGCGTTGTAGTGTGAACAGGTGGAAACAGAGAATTTTTAAAACGTTGACGCCTTGACTACCAAAACAACCCCTAGCTAAATCCACAGACTTCATCAACAGGGAAGGAGAAACATTTGAATGCCGGCTACAAGCGATGTGTGACTTCTAGTACTGTATCGTCATGGGCGTTGTTATCAAAGGGCATAGTGTGCACCATGCGTGGATATTTGACAAGTCGAAATTGAGCGGTGACCTAAAAGATGATATGTTTGAATTGAGTTGTGTTTATGAACGCATTTACGAAGACACGTCACTTAGCCAGCTACACCCACGGAAAATCGAGCAATTTGATGCGGGTGGTTGGTATTTCAACTGAGAAGTTTAAACAATTCAACTTGGTTAAACAAAGACTGTCATCTATGAGTCTAAGCTACTGTGTGTGTGTGTGTGTGCGTGTCATGATTTCAGGCTGGCAGTGGTACTACAGGAGATATATAGATGTGAAGAGAGGTGGAGTGGGAGGTGTGGCCATGCTGTTAGCGGGATACTGCGTCCTCAGCTACATGTGGAGTTACCCGCATATTAGTAAGTGCATTAGTGTGAGTGTCCAAAAAATAACGTTCAGCACATAACTGAAGTGCTATCACACATGTGATAGTCCAGTGACAAGATTATTTGTTTTAATTTCTGTTTTCTCTTTCATCTTGTAGAGCGAGATCGCTGGAGGAGGTACCACTGACAGAGCCCTAGACACGCTGGACCCCAAGGTAGACCAGGGTCAGGGTTACCAGGGGTACACTACAGAATGGAACCTGTCATGGAGGAGTAACGCTGGAGCCCTATGATAGGCCAGGGCCAAGGTCAGGGTTAGGGTTACCAGGGGTACACTACAGAATGGAACCCGTCATGGAGGAGTAACGCTAGAGCCCTATGGTAGACCAGGGTTAGGGTTACCAGGGGTTCACTACAGAATGGAACCCGTCATGGAGGAGTAACGCTAGAGCCCTATGGTAGACCAGGGTTAGGGTTACCAGGGGTACATTACAGAATGGAACCTGTCGTGGAGGCAGGGAGCACCTGGTGTGCTGTGGAGATTGGATTTGTTTTATTTATGCAGGGAGATCCATTGAAACCAAGGTCTCATTTTCAGTGCACCCTTTCTACATTTAGGGGAAAAAATTACAATGATAATTTACAAGTGAACAAAACAATTTATATGAAAACTAATAGCTTGCGTTCACAGTCCTCAGATGGATAGATTGACAAACATTAGAGACAGGCTTGTATGTTTACATGTGCAGCTGCTCTCTATACTGTAGATTTAATTTGTCACAGTGAATTAAATTTCATATAGACATACCACACATGTATGAATAATTTCTGATGTATTTGTTTCCACACAAATGTATTAAGAGTATCTGATGTATTTGTTGTTATACATTTATTTTCTTGTTAAAGAGGGGAGAATACTGTGCAAAATACTTTATGAATTGATTACAATAGAATCAATGAACTTGTAGGGCCCATGGCTGATGAAAAACCAAGTCAACAGCACCATCATGTGTGCATAGGCCTGTTAAGATTTGCTGTAACAAACTACCCATAGTGTCCACCAGGTATCACTCTTGAATTGCTTTTCATTTGTAGTTTTAGTAGGCAGTAGTATGTCTGGTGCCTAAGTAGTAGTGCATGTCTATTGTGTATAATATATTTGGAGGGCTATTCAGAGTGAAGCGTGAATGATGGCAACAACCCTTGTGTGATTGTATTCAAAAGGAATTTATTATTAACTTCTCACTTTGTTGTTGCAGTGAACACATTAACTAGAAATGAAGGGCTGACTGAATTTAAGTTCTCTTGGAACATTTCTTAGCCAACAGAATAAAAATAACTTCCTTTATCTTGTTTTACATTCTTTTTTTCTCCTTACAAAAATTATAAATATTTTGTGTTTCACGTTTTGATTTTTTATACAAAAAAAAGATACACAAATCAAGTTGAGAGTGACACATTCAAGAAGAAAACTCAATGAAAATAGGGGCAAAAATATTTTAAAAAAACAAACAGGAAATGTACATAAGCACAGTAAATCATCACATCCTTTGTCACCCATGTGTGCACACGCCAGTTACACCACCAACAGTGGCATCACTAACTCACACCATTTAGAGATGTCACTCTATCAAACCCAGACCATTTCATAGGTTCAAGGGCATGACATCATAATTGTAATTTTTCTATCACATCCAATTGGTCAACCTCAAATGAAACACTACACCCCCTCAAGGTATATGAAACAAGCAGTGTAGCATGTGAGGAAGACTTCTGAGACACGGCCCAAACCAAGAGCAGCTGGGTTTCTCTCACCTGTCAAGGACTGTCTGAGGAATGTGGTTGAAATGCAAAGTGTGCTGTAAAGGCCACTCACATGCAAGCACAACAACAGGATAACAGACAGATGTTTCTGCAAGGCGTTCAGTCTGCTCCCTCCTTAGTTCAGACACACAGGCTCCCAGAAACACACACCTTCCTACTGGGCTCCCAGACACACACACACCTTCCTACTGGGTTTGGTTCTGCTGAGAGGGAATGATGGAGGGAAAACAGGAGGGGGTGGGGGTTCTGGGGAAATGAATGAATCCTGGATGAATGTGTAAATGATTGGGAATGAACTTTAATGACACACACACACACAAGGACACATATACTATACATAGTACATGTACTCAGACACACTAGCATACAGCAATATGCATAGGTTGGACGGACGGACACGGACACACACACACAAACACACAAATACAATCCAAGACTGGCAAGGCTCATTCTTTAACATGACGGTATCGTCTTACCGTGTTCAAAAGCTGGGACACAGCTATTTTGGCATTGTAAATGCCAAAATAGAGATGTTTAAAACTGAAGAAAATACAATCTAAATAAAAAAGATAAAAGTGTAAAGATAAACATGTAACATATCTCCCTCAATCTGAGGATTTACCTCCCCTAACACAAATACACTCAGACAAGTGTGTGTGGGTGTGTGTGTGGGTGTGTGTGTGGGTGTGTGTGTAGGGGGTGGTCACATACCTTTAAGGTACAAAAGAAAAGAGGCAAAATGCCAAATTAGATAAAATGACAAAAAAAAGGCTGAAAATATGTTTGCTAGATACTTTGTGTGTGTCAAAGAGGCATAGAGATGAGTTTTTGAGGTCGTTCGCGGTGCACACTCCACAAAAGCCCGTTCAAATGATCAGATCAGTATGTGCTGAGACACATCATCTCATAGCACTGTGAGATCCCATCATCTGAGCTGAATGTGTGGAGTTGCAGCACAAAACAACTCAAATTCTTCTTCTAAGGAACAGACACGTTCCGGACTCATCTCTGACACACCTGTGTGACGCCAGGTGCAGAAAGTGAAGGGACATTTTTGATCAAGGCTTCTTCATGTAAACTTTTCAAAGACAAGATAGAATTTCTCAGGCACAGAATCCTCCTCCTCCCTGTTGTCAGCATAGCTAGTAGGGCGTAGCGTGGTGCAAGAAAGGGCTGTGTGAAACGACAGGGGGTTCTGGGACTGTGGACCCATCGTCCAAACTTCAAACTACAAGATTTGACTCTCACAGGAACACTTAACAGGAACAACCCTCTGCACATTTGAAGAGGGGGATGAATGCAATTGCAACAGACTTTGACAGAGTGACAAGAAGAAAAAAAACAAACAAGTAAAATCCTGAACCCAGGGGCAGTGGAGGAGGGATGGCGTCGATGTGGAGCCACAGAGCACAGCTAACATTCCAGGATGCTGTTGACTGCCGCCTCGAGGACAGAGTCCGTGTCGGGAGGGGGCGGGGAGGCGGGGTCCGTGGGTAGGGGGGGATGGGAGGGGTGCGAGGACGAGGGAGACGCCTGGTAGTGAGTCTGTCCTCCCGACAGCGCCGTCGATGAGAGGTTACCGTGGAGATAGTTGCCTCCGGCGACGAGGCTGTTGTTGCTAGTGTTGGTGCCGCCATAGCGCTCCTGCTGGGTCCTTTTAAGGTCCAGGATGCTCTTAGCAGAGGGGTCTAAGTGCTGGGGGAGACCACCGCCCCCTCCATCTCCTCCTCCTCCTTCATCTTCTCCTCCTCCCCCCGGGTCCCCGTAGCCAGCCTCGGGGTCTGTCCTGTAGGGGGGCTCTGTGGGGGCCCTCCCTTCCTGTCTGTGACTGCAGCTGGACGAGGGGGGAGAGAAGTAGGGGTCTGGCCAGACAGAGCTGGACTTCACTCCGCAGCAGAAGTCCTCCAAGAAGCCATCTGCACAGAGAGGACAACTATCAAACACGGTGGCCCTGGATTTAGAACATTGTTACAGTAGTTTTTCTTCATTACTTTAATTTTTTAAATATTGTCAAAGATAGCCTGACAACCCTGTCTCAGATGTCCTTACCTGGGTCTGCGAGTAACATATTTGTCTTACCTGGGTCTACTAGTAACATATTTGTCTTACCTGGGTCTACTAGTAACATATTTGTCTTACCTGGGTCTACTAGTAACATATTTGTCTTACCTGGGTCTACTGGTAACATATTTGTCTTACCTGGGTCTACTAGTAACATATTTGTCTTACCTGGGTCTACTAGTAACATGTATTACCTGGGTCTACTAGTAACATGTCTGTCTTACCTGGGTCTACTAGTAACATGCGTCTGTCCTGCGTCAGATTGCTGCGCTCCTCTTGGTTAAAAGTCCTGTCAATCATTACAATCTCTGAAGAAGGACTGGAGCGCTGGGAAGAGGGTGACAGACCGTGTGTTAGCAGCAGCACTGAAATGTGTGTGTGTGTGGGTGCATGCGTGCGTGCGTGTCTCACCTCAGCCTCCACCATTAGTAGACGTCTGTATTTGTTCACCATGGCCTGGGTTCTCTTCAACACTTGAGTTGCCACGGACTCAAACTCCTCGTCCACTGTCAGCAAAAACACTACATTTAAAGGATATACAAACTCGAACACACCAGCACAACTCTACTATTGTTTGTGTTTGTGACTAAGCTGAACATGTTTAAACATGTTGACTGAGTGTTACCAAGAGAGAACTCGTCCTGATTTGGTGGGGCCCCTTGGAACACGTGATAGGGGAGGAGTCTGTGCAGTGCGTCGTCCAATGAGGTGAAAGAGGTGTAGTCTGGAGACAGAACCCCAGAGTGATCCTTCCTCAGGCGCTGCAGCATCCTGGAGAGAGAAAGAGAAAGAGAGGGGGATAGAGAGAGGGAGTGAGGGGGGGGGAGAGAAAGAGGGGAAGAGAGGGGGGAGAGGGAGAGAAAGGAGGAGAGAGAAGGAGAGAAAGAGCGAGGGACAACATTATGAAAACAGAACATGGGGATTTTGGAGTTTTATTTAGTTTGCAGTTTTATTCACTTCACATTAACAATATTGGTTTGGCTGCAGAAGGTAACCTGCACCTAGTATGCATCTCTCCCATACTAACACCTAGTTTGTATCTCCCATACTAACACCTAGTATACATCTCTCCCGTACTAACACCTAGTATGCATCTCTCCCATACGAACACCTAGTATGCATCTCTCCCATACTAACACCTAGTATACATCTCTCTCGTACTAACACCTAGTATGCATCTCTCCCATACGAACACCTAGTATGCATCTCTCCCGTACCAACAGGTTTATTACTCACATTCCTCCTCTGGTTAGCTGCTGAGAAGCTGGCCTCTTCTGAGCGCTGACCTGGGGAGATATGATCATCATCAGTTCATCATCATCAACTTAACATCACCATCATCACAGTCATACATCCCAGTCAAGACCGTTAATACATCACAGTCAAAACCATTAATACTATCACCATCAATGCTCCCCATCACCCCAAACACACATGTGTAACCTGTAGCCTACCTGTGCATTCAGTAAGGACTCCTGACTGATGGAGGTCATCGTTTTCACAGCTAGGAGAGAAAACAAACCAACCAGAGGATCAGGGAAGAGTAGGAGCCGTTGACAGAAATCTATTCCAACAAGAAACAACACGCATACAGACCTTTGATGCCGAGGAGGTTGACAAGCTGTGTCTGTCGGAAGTCCTGTTGGAGGGCAGGTGACGAGGATTCCTGAGAAAGAGGAGGACAGGCCACTCTCAGAGGACAGTACTGAAACCAGGGGAGCAGCATGAACAACATGGTGATGGTGGATATATACTAGAGGGAGAAGGGAAAGTGTGATGAACTGACAGAGGAATGGAGGACAGTGCTGCCGGTGGGTGAGAGGAAGATCACATTATACAGACTGACTGTATAACATTATAGATGGTATTTCTTGTGTAATACATCCACACCGGCACCTTATCTTTAGCTTTAGCCATACATTGTACTTTTTTGTGTGTAATTGGTAACTTGTGTATTGTAATTACCTGTAACTTTTGAGGTCGTCACAGAGCCGGCAGTAACATTTCACTATGATTGTACATCATGTTTGCATGTGACAAATAAAGATCTGAATCTGAATCTGAATGTAGACTGGGTGAGGTGAGGCGGCCGTTGTTCTACCTGTTTGTAGTCTTGCTGCTCCTGAGGGGCTGGGACAGGAAGAGGGGACAGGGAGGTGCTGTTCTGGGTCTGGGTCACCAGGAGGCGCTGGACTGGGCTGCCGGACACCTGGCCCCTTCCCAGCCCCGCCGTCGCTGGGCCAACCAGAGTCAAACGCCCCTGGTTGGACGATGCCTGGGCGGGGGTGGGAATCGTACCAGGAAACGTCGACCACGTCTGGGTCAACCCCTGGTTCACAATAAGCTGACCTCCCGCCGTCGCTGTGAAGTTCTGCCCGGAGATGAGCTGAACTTCGTTCTGATTGGCGAGGAGGGTGTTGGCGTTATGATCGGCGGGGCCGTTGTGGACGGCGTTGGCGGGCGTGAGAGCCAGAGAGCCGGGCAACAAGTACTGCCCCTGCTGCTGGCCCAGGGGCGAGTGAACTACAATGGAGCCGTTGGTGGTGTACTGTCCACCCACGTTAGTAACAGAAGAGGTGGCCAGGCTGTAGACGGTCTGAGTCCCGGATTGGAGGGGTTTGGGCTGGATGGGTCTGACCAGAGTCTGGGTCCCCCCTGGGCCTCTCTGTATGATGATGTTCTGTAGAGGGATGTTCTTGAACGGCAGGCCCACCTGGCCAGGGGACGGGGCGAACACCTGCCCTGCAGCCGGCGCCCCGGGCCTCAGCAGGATCTGCGGGGACCTCTCCAGGCTGCTTAGGGTCATCACCCCGCCGCCGCCCCCAAACGAGCCCACCACCTGGATGTGCCCGGTCGAGCCATTGGGCAGCTGGGACACCCCCTGGAGGAACTGGCCCCCGGGGAAGGCCGCTGTGGCAAGTCTGCCCGCCCCCCCGCCGTAGCCCCCCGAGACCAGCTGGGAGGGGAAGGGGGCGGGGGCCTGGACCGCGTCGGGGGCGGGCTGAGAGTCCAGCAAGGCCTCCTGGGCCAGCGTATGCTCGGTAATGTCCGCCTCCAGGAGGGACTTCTGAAGGATGTCGAAAGGCTGGTCCTCTCCGTCCAGGTCCACCCCTCCAGAAGAAGACGCGTCCCCCAGCTCATCCTCGATGAATGACAGGCTGTTGGAGAGCTGAAGGCCTGCCCCTGACGAATCCTCACCGAACTCACCCAGGGAGGAGGAGCCATCTTTCAGGACAGAGTCCGATCTGGCCTGAGAGAGAGAGAGATAGGGAGGGAGGGTCGTTGGTTCACAGTCACAAGAGTGTAAAGAAACCAATAAAAACCCTGTGACAGTTGAAGAGAGTAATCTAGCGTGAACTCACAGTGTTTCCAGTGAAGAAGTTTCCTTCTTCGCACGCGGCATTTGTCACATCATCCTCCTCGATCTGCGGAGAAAACAGAGACATTACATTACATTACAGTCATTTAGCAGACGCTTTTATCCAAAGCGACTAACAATAATTGCGTTTAACGTAGGAAGAGCCAATGTACTACTACTTGCCAGAACTCACAAGTGCATCTTCTTTCTAAAACAAGTGACTAAGAGCATAATCTAGTGCTGAAGGCAAAGTGCAAGAATCACAATCTAAAGTACAGTGCAATATAATATAATAAGTGCTTAGGTGGGAGGATTGTTGTAGTACTTCTTGAAGAGATGAGTTTTGAGCCTGCGACGAAAGATGGGCAGCGACTCTGCTGTCCTGACATCAGTGGGCAGCTCATTCCACCACTGCGGGGCCAGGACAGAGAAGAGCCGTGACCGTGTCGATCGACCGCAGGAGCCTCGGAGTGACGGGGCAACCAGTCGCCCTGAGGTAGCAGAGCGTAGTGGTCGGGAGGGGATGTAGGGTTTGACCATGGCCTGGAGGTAGGAGGGGGCTGTTCCTTTCATTGCCCTGTAGGTTAGCGCCAGAGTTTTAAACTGGATGCGAGCCGCTACAGGGAGCCAGTGTAGGGAACGGAGGAGGGAAGTTGTGTGGGAGAATTTGGGGTGGTTGAACACCAGGCGAGCAGCAGCTTTCTGGACAAGTTCCAGAGGTTTAATGGCTGACGTCAAAACGTCAAAACACTCACTCCCACCGCACATCCCGGGCTCACCCACCTGACAGACGACGCCCAGTAACCTAGCTAACATCCCTTAATACTCAGCCTACTCTGTACTCTGACAGAACAGATGTAAAGTGAAGGCATGGTCCAGAAAGTGCCCAGGCTGAATGTAAGCTAACTTGGTGTCCTGTTTTGTTAAACAGAACCCCATGAGGGCCACAAAACATGCAGAGCAACATGGGAAACCACTTTGGGGAGAGAGCGCAGAAGGGGAGACACTCACAGACTTGGAGCCGTGAAGATAGTCATTCAACGCCTGCACATCTCTATGAGGGAGACAAAGAGAGATGGATGGTTAGACACTACAGGACAACAGAGATCGAGTAGCATACAGAGTAGGCTTGTAACGGTGTGTAAACCTGCTTTGCACCTGTTGTCTTCAGTGTTGTGAATGTGACTGAACCAGACAATGAATACTGATCAGGTTGGTAGATTGATATTGGTCAGCTACAGCATACAATCAGGCACATTGACAATGTTATTTAAAGGTGTTCACCCTATAATATCCAGAAGACGACGATCGTCCTCATCATCCATGACACCTGAGAAAGAAGGTGTAGAGAGGTGAGACTGGAACATGGGGGAGAGGGAAAAAATGGTTGACAGTTCAAGATTTGATACCAAGTTACCCGTTCTAAAAATTCAATAGGGCCTATGTGAAGTAAATTTCATGTTCATAGTTTTCACATTATGAATCAATTATCAACATACTACTCAACACTAATAAGTTATTGAGCAACCAGGTGGTGGTAGGGAACCATCAATGTAGTTTTGTATCTAAATACCCTCTGTGGTGTAGAAACACAATCAGTCACGGCTTTCTGGCAGAGAGCATGGAATCAGTCATTTAAAACCCTTTATTTTCTGTGGTGGAGTGGGGAGCAGGGTGTGAGAAGGTTGAGAATAGTACTACTGGGCTAGTCCAGAGCAGCTTCACCATACTGTAGTCCCCTCCTACAGCTCCTGCCCCCTGCTCTCAACTGCCCTCCCCATTGGTCACTGAGCCTGTCAACTCCCTCAGCTGTCCTGTCATGGAGCCGAGTTGACAGCTGCATGACAGGACAGCTGAGGGAGTTGACAGGCTCAGGCTCATGGACCCCAAGCTGTTCCCTGAGGGTTATTTTTCAGTGCACAGTGCTCAATTTGCCCCTACTAGTACGTCTGTCAGGAAGTTAAATTGTAAGAAAATGAAATGGCAGCAATAAAAAAGACACTACTCATCTATTGGCCTGCACCTTCATTGTGTAGCAATTATAGCTACAAAGCTTTATTGTTTGATTAATTGTGAATAACTGAATAGTCAAGGTGGGGGTTTATGGATAAGGAAAACAGACTAATAAAATGTTTTTGAATCTCGGTGTAGTATAAGATCATAAGAAAAACAACTCAATACAATCATGTTGGATGTAACACCGATGTAGCAAGTGCTTGTTACAAAATGGCAGAAGCTCTAGCTAGTAATGACAGTCACCATCTTTGTTCCAGAGATTGAAAAGTGATCAAAGGCTCCACAAGCCAGCAGTTATGCATCTAAATTTGATCAAATGTTGCCACTTAGCGCAGATGACATTGTATCATTAGTGAATCTATAGCATTCTTATACAAATGCATTTGCTTACAAACAAAATGGCTCAAATTCCATAGCTACGCAGTTAACCAGCTGCCAGCTTTGTTGTTCAACAAGCCAGGGTCATGTTTAGACTCGCATTTCAACAGCTATGCTAACGTTAACTAAAGCTTACTCAATAATGAACCAAGCGGTTATCACACTGTTTGTTTATTTCACATATGAAGTCAGTGTAAAGCGACAAGTCGTCGTTCTGATGTTAATAAATGATGCTAAAAGCTATGTAACCTTGCCAGCTAGCTAGCACTAGCCTAGCTATCTAGTGCTATTATGCTCTAGCATGGGCATTTTCGGTGGTTCAGTTTCGTTGCTCACGTTTCTAGATAGAGCTAGTTGATGCTAGCTGGTTCAAGGTAGCTAGGCTAGCTATACATACATTGTGTATCGAATGTTATGTAGTAAAGCACCTAAGTTGTGTGAATTGGCTTGGCTCAAATTGGACATTAAATGGCATCTGGGTGTCAAAGTAATATATCAAGTAACGTTAGCTAATGTAACGCTAATCTACCTTTATCTTGAATGAGGGGGAAATGGGAGTTAAACGTTAGCTAGCACAAGCTAGCCCTACACAAATATACTGCAAGAATGGCGACTGGGGGAAAACCTCTGCTAGCTAAGGTTGGCTAGAGAGGGACAGCAGTGGGGGAAGGCAGACAGACACAGCCAGGCAGGGCTGGGGGGTAATTTATAAACCAGCTCATCCAAAAGAAGAAATAGTCGAAACTCGTTTTTGCTCCAATTGAATTTCGACATCGCAGCAACACCCTCCCAAACCGTCCTTAGCATTGTGCTACAACTAACCTCGTCAAATATACCAGCCCTGACAGTCCGCCCTGACACTTAACCGCAAGGAAACGTCGCTCGGAAGCCAGCTAACGTTACATCTTGCGATTTTTATGTCCAGAAATAGACTTCGACTGGAGAGAATGAGACTTTTATTCGAACACAAAAGAGCCCGTCCTCTCCAGCCTCTCCTGTCTGTCTCTGCTACGACGAACGGAGGAGGCTCCATTATTATTAGTCTTCTTTAAGCTCATCTGCCAGGAGGCAAACGTCGCATTTCTCTCGGCTTGCTCGACACAGACGTGGTAGAATGAGAGGAATTCAACACCGAGTACGGAGTCTTCGGCAGCCGTTCACGGGTCGCCTCTCGGTAACCGTTTTAGTGGCGGTAGCCTGAGCACCGGCCTGCCGAGGTTAGCAGGATCTGCCATCGCCTGTTTTGGAAACGACGGGTAGCTAGAATTCGTTGATAACGTTGCCGCTAACGGACTAAAACCGTGCCGAGACATAAATATTTATTTCGATTAGCATAACACGAAGACGACCGAAAAGAGGCAAACCCTTACTAACAGTCTCACTCCTCTTGAAACCCAATATCTCCATTTGGCAACTTTTAATTTGCCCCCCTCCCTCCTTCTCCTCCTCCTCCTCCTTCTTCTTCTCCCTCTCTCTCCCACTCTTATTTTTCTCACTGTCCCTGTTCTGTCTCTGCTAGATTTTTCTCTGCACTCGCTCTCTTCCCTCCCTGAAGGAAGGGAGGAAGGAGGTTGTGTGTGTTTTTTCCTTGAAATTTTTATCACAAAATTATAATACACTCAAAGGGAAACTCACCGTCATGAAAAAGCAGTGCCTTGTCAACGGGGTTTCCTCGCCATCACCGCACGGGTTGTCGAACAGCGCACAGACGGCAGCAGAGCCCTACAGTAATAACATAGGAAATATACACACACAATCAACGCTAAATTCTAAACATAGGCTAAAGACAGCTAGTATTAACAAGTATTCGTTGTTTTTTTTTGTTTTTTTTAATCCTACTTTTAAACCAAAAATATATATTTCAACCCCCATTTGAAATTCTTGCATTGTTGACCGAAATAAACGATAGGGGGCGGGCCACCAATCGATGCCACACCTTGATGTGGCAGCCAGCTGATCAAGGCCCACACAGGTAGAGTATGTGGATGATACAGTACCATAACACAGTACGCACGTAGATTGACTCACCTAACTAATTAACATAAATCACTTTTAGAGCATATTCAGATGATGGCATGTGAGGAGCTCTTTCAATTAAATCCAGTTGCAATGCTTTATTGGCATGATAAGAATGACATGTATTGTCAAAGAAAACTTACAATGAAAGTGTAACGAAAGAGTCACAGATAATACAGATAAAAATAAGTCAAACTCACATGTCATTGTTAGTCACTTTGGATGTTAGTCACTTTGGATAAAAGCGTCTGCTAAATGACTGTAATGTAATGTAACATGTCTAACAAGTCAAACACTGCATGCCCCTATGTTATGGCAGGTTACCATACTTTGCTTTGTCTGTGAGGGTTTCAAATTATTTGTGTCTGTGCAACATTTCCCCCCTAAAACATGAAGTTCAGTGCATAGGCCACAAAGGGACACGGCCCTCTGAGCAGAGCGTCATGGTTCTGCCTGTGACAGCCTGTCCCTATGAATCCAAAGTTTAGGCTACTTTGTGTTTCTGTAATGTCCTTCCATTAGGTAATACCATTTTGTTTCTGTCTTGTTATTTGGATGCATGGGCCAGAGTGTTGTCCTGAGGCATGGTGGAGTAGGTGTTGCTCAGAGAACTGAGCCTCGGGACCAGCTGGCTGCGGGGTCTCTTCTCTGTGTTCCTCTGGGCAGTTCAGGGCTTGAATTTCTTTTTGGGGGATATTGATTATAAAAAGAAATTGGCCTAATTCTACTCAGTATGAATTATTTATTATCTGAGGATACCTTTGCAGAGCTCCTCGTGTACATTGTATTTATTCCATTTTTCAAACTCCTATGTGTTAATGGACCCACACTTTACTACCATATTATGTGATAGATTATGTTATTGATATAAAATACTTTCAACCATGTCCTAATTGGTATGGGTTTTTTATGTTATAGAATGCTCAGCCTTGTCTCTCAGTTCATTCACAGCCAAGATTTCCTGTGGATTTTTTGGCCCAAGCACTGTGTGTGTGTGTGTGTGTTTATTTATATCAGTGGAGCCCAGTGAGAATGTGAATCTATTTCCTTGATATCTGGACCTTTTCTAGAATACCCAGATGTATGTATTTTTCAGATTGTCTGTCGGGGCCCAGGTCTGACACATTTAATACAGTTGATCTAAGATATGTTGTAATCCCTCTGAGGTTTTAAACAGCAGCAGTTTTGATTTCAGGGTTGTTAAGAGTGAGACCCTGTGACATGTAATTAAGTACATGGAGCCAGCAGCAACATTTCACTGTTATTGTACACTGTACTTTTACATGTGACAAATAAAGACCTGAATCTGTTGCTTTTTGATTCAGCATTCTCTCTCTCACACACACACACACACACACCACAAGTGAGAAAGCTTAGCACCATTAACTTTTACACCATTGTTGAGTGTGCCTAAGGCTAATGATATGGTTGACACATTGTTGAAATACAATTACTGCAATTTATTTCAGTTTGACTACCTCAGTGACCTCCTCCAGGGAAATTGACGATGACCCCCCATCATCTTCCGTCTCTGCCTCGATCGTAGAAGGTAGATTAGTCGGGTTCAGGAGTTCTTCAAAGTGCTCCCAACGCTCAACAACCTTCTCAGTTGAGGTCAGCAGTGTCCCTTCCTTGCTGTATACAGCTTGGATGGTTCCCTGCTTTCCCTTCCTGAGGTGTCTGATGGTCTTCCAGAAACACTTTGGTGCCGACCGAAAGTCCTTCTCCATGGTGTCTCCGAACTCCTTCCACACCCGCTGCTCTACCTTGGTCACGGCCGAAGCCGCAGCCCTCCGGGCCAGCCGATACCCTGCAACTGCTTCTAGAGTCCCCCAGGCTAACATATCCCGGAAGGCCTCCTTCTTCAGTCGGACAGCTTCCCTGAACACCGCTGTCCACTAGGGTCCTAGGGTTACCGCCCCTTGAGGTACCTATGGCCCTCAGGCCGCAGCTCCCAGCCGCAGCTTCAGCAATGGAGGCTTTGAACACCGACCACTCATGCTCGATGTCCCCAACCTCCACAGGGATGCCAGAGAAGCTCCGCCGGAGGTGTCAATTGAAATCTCTCCGGACAGGCTCTTCCTCCAGACATTCCCAGTTCACCCTCACTACACGCTTGGGTTTTACAGGTCTGTCCAGAGGTTTCCCCTGCCATCGAAACCAGCTCACCACCAGATGGTGATCAGTGGACAGCTCTGCCCCTCTCTTTACCCGAGTGTCCAAAACACATGACCTGAGATCGGCTGATACGATAACAAAATCTATCATCGATCTTCGGCCTAAGGTGTTCTGATGCCAAGTGTACTTGTGGGCATCCTTGTGTTCGAACATGGTGTTTGTTATGGACAAACTGTGACTAGCACAGAAGTCCAACAACAAAACACTACTCAGGTTCAGATCGTGGTGGCCATGCCTCCCAATCACGCCCCTCCAAGTTTCTCCATCATTGCCCACGTGTGCATTGAAGTCCCCCAATAGGACAGTGGAGTCCCCTGCAGGAGCCCCAAATAGGACTCCACTCAGGGTCTGCAGGAAGGCTGAGTACTCTGAACTGCTGTTCGGTGCATAAGCACAAACCACAGTCAGAGTCGTCGTCCCCCACACTCCTAAGGCGCAGGGAGGCGACTCTCTCGTCCACCAGGGTGAACTCCAGCACAGAGGCGCTCAGCTGGGGGCTAGATAGTATAGCCACACCTGCCTTACGCCTCATACCGTGAGCAACTCCGGAGAAGAACAGGGTCCAACCCCTATCCAGGCGGGCCCTCCGTCTGGGCCTGGCTCCAGACGAGGGCGCCGGGCTTCCTCCGGGCCGGGTCTCTCTTCCTCTTTGGTCTTTTTACATCAGGGTTTATACCTGTAACCCCAGGTAGGGGGGCTAGGGGGTACTATCACTTGCCCGAGGTGGACCACCAGACTAGTGGAGGGAAGGAGGCGTCTTACTTCTCCATTCTAGTTCGCACTGGAACTAGCCACTGCCCTAAGTGAAATGGTCATTTTTAGTAAATATTTCATTTACCACAGCCACGTTAGGTGCTGGAAAAACTGGAAACTGCACCTGGAAAATGCTTGAAAAGTGCTTGAATTTCGCTTAGGAAAAAGTGTAAGAACTCTGGAGGGAAGGGTAGGCAGGGATGTCACCCACCATCAACCACGCTTGAGGATAATACAGTACCATAACACAGTACGCATGTAGATTGACTCAGCTGACTAATTAACATAAATCACTTTTATTATTAATTCAATTAAATCCAATTGCAATGCTTTATTGGCATGATAAGAAAACTTACAATGAAAGTGTAACAAAACACTTCACAGTTATCACAGATAACTGATAAAAAAATAAATCAAACTTTTTAGTTTTACATTCTACTGTTATGCATTGTTCCACTACATGTCCCTAGGTTATGGCAGGTTACCATACTTTGCTCTGTCTGTGAGGGTTTCAAATTATTTGTTTGTTATTATTATTTACATGGGGGGAAAAAAGAAGCTAATTTCGAACACAGCACTTAGCCTACAGCCTCATACACCCCAGAGACCGAGGGAGGGGTAGGCAAAGACGTCACCCATCATCAACCACGAGCTCCCCTATTTCACCAATGACACGAGAGCATACATCACGGGGTGGGATTATCTATCCAATGAGAGTTAAGTTTGTTGTGAAGTTAGATAACCGCTTCCGCATTCTCACCACAACAAGCCTTTTCATACACGCAAGTATATTTGACAACAGAAATGGATGTGGAGACTAGCGATGGTCATGGAAATGGGTATTCAGGTCCCAGAGATGCCGTTAAGATTCCGGAGAGACTACTGAGACGGGACCAGGCGAGACTGGAGGACGTAGAGCGGCGGAAAGAGGCTAAAGAGAGCCAGTCCGCCACCGAGGAGAGGAGCGAGTTCTTCTCCAGCACCTTCAACAGCGAGCGGGCGGCTATCGAGGAGCTTCTGTCCGGCTGTTCTGCTGGGTCTGCTGGGTCTGCTGGGTCTGACCGCGCCTCGGCCACCCAGGGGCTGGAAGAGGTGACGGCGAAGACACAGCAGCTCCAGAAGTTTCTAAACGACAGCACGGCGTTTCTCACGCAGTATGACCTGAGACAAGCACAGGCGTCTCTGCAGAAACTGCAGACCTCCCTGGCCGAGAAGAGAGACGAGGTGTTGCCCAAAAAGAAATTCGCCTTTCGGTCGCGCAACGCTGGCGCAGGTAAACCCAAAGATCCGCCCTCGCCTGCAGTGCCTGCTGATTCTGGCTCTGTTAAAGTGGAAGGCCTCATCAATCCGGACCAGTGCGGTTTCTCCCACCTCGACTCCCAGACGCTGACCAAGTCAGGAGAGGAGATATTGAAACAGGACGTGCTGCTGACCCACCTGACTAACTGTAAAGTCCGGCTTTTCGGTGCCCCGAGCACTCTGCATATTAAACACGTCCGTGACTGTGAGATTCTTTGTGGACCTGTGTCCAGCTCGGTGTTTGTCGACCACTGTACCAACTGCACCCTGGCCTTCCCCTGCCAGCAGCTGAGGACACACAACACCACCGACACCCGGGTGTACCTGCACGTCACCAGTCGAGCCATCATAGAGTACTGCCGTGGGGTCAGCTTCGCCCCCTTCTCCTGGACCTACCCAGGTCTGGACCGGGACTTCGATGTATCCGGGCTGGACAGGAGTCTGAACAACTGGACCCAGGTGGATGACTTTAACTGGCTCGCCGCCGGAAAACCATCCCCCAACTGGACTGTCATCCCAGAATCTGACAGGAGAGAAAGCTGGGATGCTCAGAGCTAGAAACCTAGGTGACCAGTGAGATATCCCTCTGCTTTTGATCTAATTGTTCACATTTAATTTAAAAACGTTCAAATCACTAAGCACCAAAGCAGCCTGGCATCAGCATGTGCGTCAGTCATTATCTTTTATCAGTGTCACACACTGGCATGTTTCAGTAAATTATCTTTTATCAGTGTCACACACGTTTCAGCAAATTTGTAAGGACCTATGCTCTGAGTCTAGTATGTCTATTAAAGCTACGTGTCACATTATTTCCTTACTGCATTGTTGTTTTTGTCAATGATGGTGCCTTTCTGGTAGGGCTGTAACGATTATGAATTTTGCTTAACAATTGTCAGAAAAATAATTGTGATTATTACAATAATTGTCAGAGTTGTTGACGGGGTGGGGGGTGGCTCGCATCACACCACTAGGGCCCCTTGCCGATCTGGCACCCTAGGCGGCCGCCTACTTCGCCTATGCCACGGGCCGGCCCTGGCACTGATGCTCATGTCCGCATGATTTGAGTGAGAGTGTGTGTGTTTGTGAGAGAGAGAGAAGGACAGACAGAGAGGGAGGGAGTGAGTGAGGGTGGGTGGGTTCCTGGTTCTGACTCATTTTTACCAGATAATGAAGGCCTAATAACACAAGTACTCAGCCTATGAAGTAAACTTGTGGTTTAAAACCACGCCTCTTTAATATCATGAATGTTTACATTTACATAGAACATATATCCTCCTCAATAAAAAAAAAAAGCATTGAAAAACTAAGATGAAATTAAATTTGGAGTATACAAATAGCACATGAAGTGGACAATGCATCAGTGCTTCTTTACTTCTTTAATACAGTGTCTCTTGTCATTGGTTGCTATGAACGTATAGGACAAGTGCCAACAAGTTGAAGAATTCCATTGAACTAGGGTTGCTACCATATTAACTCTGCAACAGATTTTTATTGTATTAAAACATTTTTTTTTTTTTATTATTATTCTTTTTTAAAACATTTTTTTCATAACCGCGGTTACAAAAAACAATCGCGGTCAGAAAAAATAATCGCGGTTTGACGATTATGTAATAATCGTTACAGCCCTACTTTCTGGTAGGTCTGTGCTGTTTAAAAAATTGGCAACGCACATCAAAATGCATATATATAGAGAGATTCTGCTAGCCAACACATCCATCTCTACTGCATATGAGAAGTATTAACCAGTTTTAACACAGGAAGTTGTGTTACTGTATAGTCCTACCTATAAATAGAGGTGTTCAATAAAGACTTGGCAGATGGCACAACTTACAATGACTCTGGCTAATTTTTTGTGCTGCTTATTGTACTGTCTGTTCTAAGCTGAGGTTTTGATTGCTGAACCAGAGATATAAGAAAATACTTAAGAAGTCACATGCTTTTTCATATTTCAGACAGACAGGCTACTCAATATGATCCTGCTACATCCCTCACTAGCAGCGAGTGTGGACGTGTCAAGCAAACTGTTGTTACTGACTACTCGGTACATGCAGTGCCGGCTGAGTGAACTGGGTCATGGAAAGATGGTGCTGGAAACTTGTGTGCACATCCCTTTTGTGACTGTTTTACAGTGGCATAAGTGAAACACCACCCTGTCTACATGTATGCATCCTGTCTGCTGAACCCGGAGACCCCTATGGCACCCTAACCCTGACCCTGTGAATGGAGGCACTATGCATAGCTACTCCTTCACCTTCCTGATGTCGGTTAACCATTAACTGACCATAATCAGGGCAACTGTAACCACGTGAACACTCAAACCAATTATGGTCACTGGCAGCGGCTTACGGCCCAGCTCATCTTCTGGAAAGGGATTTCTGCAAATGGGATCAGGCAGCTTAGGGGGGCTTAGCATGACGTACTGCAACTCTGAGTTTAATCATGAGGATCCTTGGACAATCCTGCTTCTTTCGCAGTGAAAGGAACATCACGATTAGCTTCAGCTGTGTGGCCACTGTATGGTAAACCAGGGAAAACCGTAAACCCTGTGGTCCTCTGGTGAGTTTTTTGGAGATTGAGCTGCTATGGTGGAGGTGACATTTCTGAAGGAATAAGCACACTACCCTCTGTCCTCTTCACCTCTGTTCCTTCATCTGGGATGGATTACAGACCAGCGTCTGAGCTGACTCTCCTGTCCTGCTGGAGGAGACCCTGACCACACAGTCACGTCCACAGGAACCGAAGTGTCTGGAACGACCATAGCCAAGCACACTAAGGGGCCAAACCCCTGGAGAAATACCCCGGGGTACCTGGGAGCTATCTCTGTGATATCTGTTTTTGTTATCTACTGGTAAGGACTCGCCCCCAGGTTGAACAATGGCGCTGATGAAGGTAAAGTTTGACTTGAAAAAACGGGTGAAGCTCGCCCAGTTCGTCTGGTTCATGTACTGGTTCTCGGTGATGGCCGGGGTCCTGGTCTTCAGCATGGGCCTGTTCTTTAAGATCGAGCTGCGGAAGCGCTCTGAGCTCATGGACAACAACGAGAGCCACTTCGTCCCCAACCTGCTGATCGCGGTGGGTCTGCTGGCGTGCGGCATCAACGCCTGCGGGGGCAAGATCTGCTACGACTCCCTGGACCCCAGCAAGTTCTCCAAGTGGCAACCCATGCTGAAGCCGTTCTTGCTGACCTGCGTGTGCTTCAACGCCCTCCTGCTTTTGACGGCTCTCCTCTGCTTCCTCATGAGGATCCCCCTGCAGTTCACCCTGGCGGAGGGCTTGAAAAACAGCATGAAGTTCTACAAGGACTCGGACACGCCCGGGCGCTGCTACATGAAGAGGACCATCGACATGATGCAGATGGAGTTCCGCTGCTGTGGCAACAACAACTACAAGGACTGGTTCGAGATCCAGTGGGTCAGCAACCGCTACCTGGACTTCAGCGCGAAAGAAGTCAAAGAGTGAGTGAATTCAGCTAGAATCTCGACTAAACATCTCCAAGTTACCTCACCTAGGATTAGTGTTACCTCGCGTTTGCATCCCTAAAGTAAGTGTGTGAGTGTGTTTGTGTGTGAGTGAATGAAAGAGAGAGAAAGTGTATAAAAGGACACAGTTTCCAGTGTAAGCAGTATCAGATGTTTGAGTGCCGTTCGTTCTTAGTAGCTTATCTTCTTGGATCACATTTCCTCGTCCTTTGGGGTTACTGTCGTGTCCAATCAGCACAGGTCCTGGCGACATGATGGGAATAGAGCTGCCTAGAGAGAGACACACCCATAGGCCAAGAGGGCCTCACAGACACACCCATTGGCCAATAGGGCCAAGACAGTATCACTATTCACTCTTATCCAGCGTTGCTATTAATTAAAGGTGTGTTATCACTATTTATCAGTGTCACTCGAGCTCATGTGTCACTGCTCTTACACACACGCACACACACACACACGCATGTATGCCTGCACACACACACTCACACGCAGTCACTGATTGTTCTTAAAGGAGATCTGAGTCAGTCTTGTACTGTGTAGTCTTAGGGATGAGTTGAATGTCGGAGTCTGAGGTGATTGCCTGTGTCAGGCCTAATGGGGATAATCCCAACACATCAAGAGGAAGCGAGTGTGTGGTAGTTTGCCTGGATCCTTACTGATGCTAAATTTGCTGCTCTTGCACTTTGGCTTTAGCACTAGATTATGCTATTGGTCACTTGTTTAGAAAGGAGATGCACTTGTGAGTTCTGACGAGTAGTAGTACACCGACTACCTACCTTAAATGCAATTATTGTAAGTCACTTTGGATAAAAGCATCTGCTAAATGACTGTAATGTAATGTAAGTACTGTTACTGTACATTGTGTACTGATTTCAGCACTGTGGCATTTAATAGCCTACAGATAAATGATGTGCTGTATGTAAAGCTGATGTGCACACTAAAAAAAAAAATTTATAGGAGCTTGTAACTTATCAATTTATCCAACTGTGTTGATTTACCCAGCTGTGTTGAATTACCCAGCTGTGTTGAATTACCCAGCTGTGTTACTCCATAATACTTTTCTGACCTTGACCCTTGCCCTCTCACCCCGGCAGCCGTACTGGCAGTAACGTGGACGGGCAGTACCTGATGGATGGGGTCCCCTTCAGCTGCTGTAACCCCAGCTCCCCTCGGCCCTGCATCCAGTACCAGATCACCAACAACTCGGCCTACTACAGCTACGACCACTACACAGAGGAGCTGAACATCTGGAAGAGAGGCTGCCGCGACGCCCTGCTCTCCTACTACGGAGGCATGATGAACACCATCGGAGTCCTGGTGCTGCTCGTCACCGCGCTGGAGGTGAAGAACATTGCACGCACACACACACACGCACACACATACACACACACACAGGTAGTCCATCGGGCAGTGTAGATGATGGCACATGGTTAATCCACACAAACTCTCACATATACGCACATACACATTCACTTTTCTCGTATTTCTGCCTAAACCGCCAAGAGAAAGAATGGTGAAAGGTGAAAAGGGAAATGATGTAGTTGTGGTGGTTTCCAAATCCGGATGAGTGTAGGCGTATTGACCCCTTGAATTACAGGCTACTACCCCCATCCTCCTCTCTCTCCCTCTCTCTCTCTCTCTCTCTCTCTCTCTCCATTAACCACCTCCATGCCCCATCTGCCCTCTCCTCCACCGCGTCTCACCTGTGTCGTGTCCAGGCTAGTCTGTGCCACCCCAGGTTGGTCTGGCAGTGCTGCTACCTTAGAAGTGATCCTGTAAGAGAACACCCCCCCCCACCCCATCATGACCATACACACCAGTTTCTTCCTCTGTCAAACTCAGCTGCCAATCCCCAAGAAGACATCCAAAACAAACCTCAAAATGGTTGCTCTGGAATCTGACTATGTGCTGATGACTTTCCCTCCCTTTAAATTCTCTCTCCCAAATGCCCGAACCTGGCATAATGTGTTTAAAGTATAAGGCCTACATAATATTCCATGGAATTTCAAATAACATTTTGAATATTCTGAATTATTTGGTATTTCTCAGACCCTGAAATCATATCATATCCTAGCAGGACTTAAAATAAGTCTTCTGAAGCTTATCAAAGATCACGATTACACCTGGAATAGCCGTAGTTACGCAAGTCTCCAGGTGACACAGATAACGGTCTCAGAGCTGGATCTCTATCTTATGGAGGGAGGAGCCAGATACAGACGCCATTTCCTGGAAATCAGACTCATGAGTTAATGGAACCCAATCAGGAGTCATGTGTGCGGTTCCCAAAACATGGCGTAAGCGCATATGTTATGTTGGTTGTAAATCAATGAAAGACAAAGCTCTTTGCTCAGACCCAGGAGTCTGTGTGTGTCTCCCAACCCTGCAGGATGGTGAGAGGGTGGCTCAGGGGTCAGGGTAATCCTGGAGGGTGGGGTTTTTTACCATGTACCCATGTCTCTGCCCTAAAGGTGGGTGTGACGGTGGGCCTTCAGTACGTGAACACCTCCCTTTCCACCCTGGCCAACCCAGAAGACCCGGAGAGTGAGAGCGAGGGCTGGATCCTGGAGAAGACCGTGAAGGAGACGTTCACCGACATCATGGCGAAGATGAAAGCCATGGGCAAGGGCAACCAGGTAGCAGAGGAGGCAGAGGCTGAGGCTGTCGCCACGGTTAGCTGAACAAGCTCCGCCCACACAGACTGAAACCACTCTCACTGAAGAGGAGAGAGAGAGAGAGAGAGAGAGAGGAAGAGTGAGATTGGTATAGCTTCTTTTTTTTTACCAACATAAAATACGCACATATATACACACATTTGGCCACCAGAAGGGGTACATAAGCAAACAAATAAAAGTAAGTTCATTGGATATTTTACATTTGTGTACATTTGTTTAGAGAAAAAAAATATGATCCATTTTCCTCACACAAAACAGTCACACACACACACACACACACACACACACACACACACACACACACTCTCCCTCTCTCTCACTCATATGCTCTGACACAGACCACCTCAGACCTAGCTCTGAGAACGGTGGTATTCTCTCTTCTTTGTTTCTTGTGTGTTTGCATATTTAATGTCTTCATTTGATATGTCATTTCTCCCCCATCTGTAATGGGGAAACAACAAAACAAGTTCATAATATACAGTTAATGCATAATGTCAGATCTTTTGCATTGTACAGTATATTGAGAGTATATTTTTCATTTGTGATATAAACAGATAAAATGTAAGCTGAGGTAAGCAGGTGTGTAGAGTTTTGTTTTCAGAGAAGTGTGGGTGGTGGATGGTGGTTGCTATGCAGCCCCCCCTCCCAGGGAGGTCAGAGGTTAAAGTTGAAGTTGAGGTAAAGTTGGTATTCATAGCTCAAGGAGCAAGGTTTTTCAACCCATGTATAGTGCTTCTGCTTGTAGCTAGTAAATAGACGACAACATGCAAAAAAGGGAATGCCATGCCACACAAAGCACCTCTTTTTTACCAGTCCAAAGTCTTCTACTGTACTAACTACTGTAGTTCTACCTGTTAAGAAGGCTGGGTTGTGCCACTGTGATGTGTGTGTGAATGTTGGGGTGTAGGTCTGGAGTGTAAACCAGAGGGGGGGGTGGGGAAGAGGCACAGGAGGGCACCAGGAGTGACCCCAACACTGAGGAGGACAGTTGAGAGGCAGCTAAATCCCTCCGTTTGACGCCTGAACCTGACCCCTGATCTCTGACCTCCTCACCTTCACCCCTCCAGGTCCACAGGTTCAATCAGAGGCCAGGACCTATACTGTATATACCGTTCTCACACACTCATGTAGGCCTACCAACTACTGGGCTACTGGCTTTGTAAATAGTGTAGATTTTTTTTTATTTAAACAATGTAATTATAATAATTTATTTCATTCACTGTAAAGAATTTGTTTTGCCATAAGATTTTTTCCCCTTTTTGTGTGTTGTGTAGAAAGTTTATAAAGATTGAAAACCTGAATAAAGGAACATAGTGGTGTGTTAGAGGTGTTAAGAGTAGTGTTTGTGTTGCTTCAACATAGAGCAGCAGAGATCACAGAGCAAGGCATTCTGGGAGCCCCAATTAAGCAAATGGGATCAGGATGTGATTACTGTGTTCAAATGGGCACAGGACAAGCCTTCACATGTATGCTGAAGGACGTGTGTGTGTGTGTGTGTGTGTGTGTGTGTGTGTGTGTGTGTGTGTGTGTGTGTGTGTGTGTGTGTGTGTGTGTGTGTGTGTGTGTGTGTGTGTGCGTGTGTGCGTGTGTGTGTGTGTGGTGACCTCGGACACTGTAACATTTAAATTTGAGGCAAATGATAAATACCAGACTATGTTTAGTACAATAGTCAGAAAAATAACCAACCATGTCAGTCACGTTTTTGCAGAGAGACAGTCGACATTTAGATACGTCTTGTTTTTCATGTTTTACGGTTGTGTCATGGGGTTAGGGTTGTCTGTCACACATTGCACCTTAACTTTAGTCAGTATGGATAACACTACTCAGACAACATGGGTCTTTTTACCTAATTTAAATGTCTGAATGTCCGTGAAACAACAATTCCACCTATAATACATAAAAAAAATAAAAAAAATGTATAGCAAAATATTTAACTATCAAAATTAAATAAATTGTACCTTGTTTCTATATGACAATGGTGATAGCTATTGCCATTCCAGTCCAGTGTTTTAATGACTGTTTGTAAGGAGCTTAATTGGTTTCTGAGTAGACATGCTTGCTTGTGACCAGCCTGTGAAACAATATGTTACGTGGAAGAAAATCATAGCATGCATAAAGAGATCGGCTACCTCTGTTTTGTTAGGTATATGGTCTTAAATGCCTAAAGTTGAATTTGATAGAACTGGCCACTTCATTTTTTATGCTTTTTAAAAGATAAATATGAATCTAGAATGATTCCAAGGTATTTTTTAACTCAGACAAACCTTGAGCTTTTCGCATTAAAGGAGTAGTAAAGGGAACATGCATATTTAGCCCTGTTTTAAGGTTACTTATGATCATATACAATGGTTCAGATCAAAACGTTGACAAAACTAGCACTTTTGAGAAAGTCTGATAATTGCTCTACCACCGTTTACGTCATACAATGGATGTGGGTGGGCACCTTGAAAAAAGCATTCAAAAACATGTTAAACTCTCAATTTCAAAGACAAGATGCTCACCGAGGGGGTAATTGGTGTCCGTTGGTCATCAAATTCGCCGCAAAGTATGAATCCTGTAGGGTTTTATTGATCATTTTATGAAATCCATTGACTTGTATTGAAGCAACCGTTGTAGATGTGTAGATCAATCCGCAGAGGGGATTCAGGAAGCGGAACTACTTACGGTAGCTATTGTTATTGTTTATGTTGCTAGGCTACCTAGTTTGCGGAAGTTTACACACGTATGTGCTGCGACTAAATAGTTCTATGCTAAATATTTCAAAAAGCCTTTCCAGATGAACTAGAATCTTACTTTATGGCGAATTATATGTCAGAACGCCAACTAACACCTCGGTGAGTTTCTTGTCTTTGAAATTGAGAGTTTAACATTTTTGAATGATTTTTCAAGGTGCCCACCCACATCCATTGTACAGTATGACCAAAACGGTGGTAGAGCAATTATCAGACTTTCTCAAAAATGCTAGTTTTGTCAACGTTTTGATCTGAACCATTGTATATGATCATAAGTAACCTTAAAACAGGGCTAAACATGCATTTTCCCTTTACTACTCCTTTAAACAGAATCAGGTTGGTAGATTTTTGTGAGAAAAAAACATACAGACAGTTGGCTGTGTTCAGGTCTAAACATTAATGGCTTAACCAATTAGATACATAGACCCTGACTGCAGTTAGTTAGTTAGTTAGTTAGTTAGTTAGTTAGTTAGTTAGTTAGTTAGTTAGTTAGTTAGTTAGTTAGTTCGCCAGTTAGTCGGTTAGTTGGTTGGTTAGTTAGTTGGTTAGTTAGTTTGTTAAAGAATTCCATGGAAAAAGCCTGTGATGTTCAATGAAGGATTCCTTGCTTCTGTAACTTAATAGGTTTCTTCTCGTGTCCTTGTCCTCACACCTTTGTTGTCACATCTATCATTATCTAAAAATAAGTTGATGTACCAAGAGCAACAATGAGTCATAGCCAGGTCCCTCGTCAGATCAACACACTTACTCTGCCCAACGACAGTCTACAAGAGGAGGTGCCTCTTCTTGGCAACCCCAAGAGCCCGGCCCAGGGCTGGTTACAGGGGCAGAGCAAGGCCCAGAGCTGGTCGTAGGGACGGACCCGCGGAGCACCAGCTGAAGCATAAAGGCCAGGCTGTGTGGTATTTTGGTTCTGACCAGCACTGAGCAGATAAGAGGCCTAAGAGGCTTTTGATTATCCTGAGCCCTCAGCCAAGTCAACAGGTAAACCTGGAGAGGAGGGGAAGAACGCATGTCACTGATGAAGGGGGAGGGGCTGGCCAGAGACTAGGGGCTGGAAGAGAGGGACAGACAGAAAGAGAGAGGGAGAGGATGGGAAAGAGGGAGAGAGAGATGTGAAAGATGGAGAGAGAAAGAGAGAAAGGGGAGACAGAAAGAGAAAGAAGTATAGAGAGAGACAAAGAGAGAGAGAGGGAGTATGGTAGAGGGACAGACAGAAAGAGAGAGAGAGAGGGAGAGGTAGAGGGAGAGACAGTAAGAGAGATAAAGGAGATAGTAATAGCGATGCCGTAGGCTACAAGAGAGGAAACGAAAATAGAGTTGGTAGGAGATACAGTACAAACTGAGCAGCTTGAGGGGAGAGGGAGTATCCACATCCACCGACCTACCGATGAGACGTGAAAGTGTGTGTGTGTGTGTGTGTGTGTGTGTGTGTGTGTGTGTGTGTGTGTGTGTGTGTGTGTGTGTGTGTGTGTGTGACTCCCGCTATGTAGGCTTTCTTCGCCATAATGTATACTAACATAAAGTGCATGACATGACACAAAAAGGCACCATCAGCCTCTGACCCAGATATGCTTCCCTCTGCTGCCCTCTCAGGGTGGTGGATGGTACTGCTGTCAGACCTCAGCGTCGTCAACTGAAACAAGTGCACAGTGAACCTGTCCTCCCCCACCCGTGGTACAAGTCGTCAGCATGTACAGGTGTTGAATTAAATATCAGGTTTGGAGACAAACAAAAACTGGTGCAAAGTCCAATGCCAAAGGGCAGAGAGGAGATGGATCAGACTATTAAATACCATTGATCCCTGAGGACTAAATGAAAAATATTGACTCACCTGTATAAATGTCTCCATCTAGTGGTGCAAACAAATCCAGGTCAGTGGTAACACTTCCTGTACACTATGAATGTTGAGAACAAGCACCAGAAGAGCTCCTAAACACCTCAAGCTCTGAACTCTGTGGGTTTAGAAAGTAGACAGATTCAGCATGTACAGTTTTTGAATGAAATGTTAAAAGCAAATTCTCAGCTCCTGACTGTGGCTCTCTGGCAAAGTGTCCAGGAGCCACGCAGAGCCGGACGTCGGAACTATGACTATAACTACTGCCATTCAGTTGGGAGCGTATCCCAGTCTATTCTGCAATATTACAGTCAGGGAACATTGAGCAAACATCAAGAAGGGGACATCATTGGGCTTATCTTGGTCCACAGAAGCCAGCATAGAAGTCCAAAAACAATCTGTTTCCAGTTGATTTGGTCTCATTAGGCTCAGAGAATAACCGCCTCTCTGACTCTCATTTAGTTGGGTATCCTACTTACAACCTATGTGTTCAGGCTGTAAATGCCCATTGGCTGTCTTCCGGTCAGTAAAATCGACCAAATGTCAAGAGGTGGACATCATTGGATCCCTCTTGGCCTACAGAATCTAGCTATGTGCTTTTGAGCAGTTTGGAGTCTATTAGTGTTGTTATAAGCATGTGGAATAACAGCCCTTTGACCGCCATTCAGTAAGGACTTGGAGTGAAATACATTTCCCCATTCATTTTCTATGGCAGCCTGTTTGACGCCCTCATCTCGCAAACTGATGGTTGTACACTGTGAGGCCTAGTACTGTATTACTGTAGGTCTACTGTATCTTACCGTAGACCTACTGTATCTAACTGTAGGCATAATGTATCTTACTGTAGGCATTCTGTATCTTACTGTATTGTACTGTAGGCATACTGGATCCTACTGTATGCCTACTGTACTGTATCTAACTGTATTTTAATGTAGTAGGCCTACTGTATCCTACTGTATCTTACTGAGGGTCTACTGTATCTTACTGTAGGCCTACTCTGTCTTACTGTATATTACCGTAGGCCTACTGTAACATACAGTAAGATACAGTAGTCCTGATTCTTTTGGTCTTCATCTGTACTGTTACTGGGGGCATCTGTGGCTCAGGAGGGAGAGCGTCTGTCAGGCTGAGGATGTTTAAGAATCCCTGGTGCTTCAGATCATCTCTCTTTACTCTGTGTGTAGAGTGACGCATACAGTCTCTATCAGTTACACCATG